>NC_134788.1:1399965-1452465 GCF_046742065.1 Oratosquilla oratoria | reverse complement strand
CATTCTTTCACGACATCCTACCACTTGTTGCCACGTCCTCCTCATTCTCACCTCACCTCATCCTACCCCATCCTTCCGTGTATCCTTCATCCCTTCCCCTGAAGAGAAGATTTAGATAACGGCCAGTTTCTTCGAACTTGTCTTGGATTCTGTTCACTCGTGTTGCTTAGTAGTTGTTCTGCAGGTCTCCAGTCTCATTGGCCTACATTCTTTTCTCTCTCTCTCTCTCTTAATTTATCGTGTGAATTCTTGCGGGATTTTTAATGTAATGAATGAAATTTTATTCTTCAATATATCTTCGCCACCTTAAAATAAACGCTATACTTTTCCCTTACTCTTAACTTCACAGCCTCCGTAAGCACGTCACCACGCCCTATCTTCCTCTCTCTCTCTCTCTCTCTCTCTCTCTCTCTCTCTTCCTCATCGCTCTCCATCCTCGCCACTGCTCCGCACCCCCTTCCGCCTTCCGCCTTCGTTCCTCCACGACCAATGCTCTGACCGGATGAATCTCAAGATATCTGGGTTGTTTCGAACTGGGCAATGAGGACCTTCCGAATTTCGACTTCGACTGAAGAGAATCGGGCCCCACTCAAGAGACTCGGGGCTCCCCACTGGACAGACACGGGGGCCCACACAGGAACCCGGGGGCTACCATTGTAGCGACTCAGGGACCCCCACAGGAGCGACGCGGCCCCCGCTGGATGGATTCAAGGGCCCCCACAGGAGCGACTCGGAGGCCCACATGTGAGCGACTCGGGGGCCCCCACAGGAGCGACGCGGGGGCCCCCATTAGATGGACTCGAGAGCCCCAACAGGAGAGACTCGGGGGCCCCCACAGAAGCTTCTCGGGGGCCCCCAAAGAGTGACCCAGGGGCTCCCATTGGAGCGACACGGGAGTCCACACAGGAGCAAATCGGGGGTCCCCACAGGAGCGACGCGGGGGCCCCCATTGGATGGACTCGAGGGCCCCAACAGGAGAGACTCGGGGGCCCCCACAGAAGCTTCTCGGGGGCCCCCAAAGAGTGACCCAGGGGCTCCTATTGGAGCGACACGGGAGTCCCCACAGGAGCAAATCGGGGTTCCCCACAGGAGCGACGCGGGGGCCCCCATTGGATGAACTCGAGGGCCCCCACAGGAGCGGCTCGGGGGCCCCCACAGGAGCCACGCGGGGGCCCCCACAGGAGCGACGCGGGGGTCCCAACAGAAGCGACACGGGGGCCCCCACAAGAGCGACGCGGGGGCCCCTATTGGATGGACTCGAGGGCCCCCACAGGAGAGACTCGGGGGCCCCCACAGAAGTGACTTGGGGCCCCCACAGGAGCGACTCGGGGGCCCCCACAGGAGCGACTCGGGGGCCCCCAATAGAGCGACTCGAGGATCCCCACAGGAGCCACTCGGGGGCCTCCACTAGAGCGACTTGGGTGCCTTCACTCGAGGGCCCCATAGGAGCGAATCAGGGGCCCCAACCTGAGCGACACGTGGGCCCCCAATGGAGCGGTTCGGGCCCCCACAGGAGCGACTCGAGGCCCCACACAGGAGCGGATCTGAACCCCCAAAATGAGCGGCTCGGGGCCCTCCACAATAGCGACGCGGAGCCCCCCAATAGAGCGACGCGGGGCCCACCAATAGAGCGACGCGGGGGCCCCAACTGGATGGACTCGGGGGCCCCCACTGGATCGACTCAAAGGCCCCCACTGGATCGAATCAAAGGCCCCCACTGGATCGAATCAAAGGCCCCCACTGGATGGACTCGGGGGCCCCCACTAGAGCGGAACGGGGTCCCTAATAGAGCGACGCGGGGGTCCCCACATGGGAGACTCGAGGGCCCCCACAGCGACACGGGGCCCCCACAGAAGCAACGCGGGATCCCCAAAGGAGCGACGTGGGGGCTCCCACAGAAGCGATTCGGGGGCCCCCACAGGAGCGACTAGGGAGCCACCAATGTAGTGACTCGGGGGCCCCAACTGGAGCGACTTGGGGGGCCTTCACAAGAGCGACTCGGGGTTTACCCAGTGGAGGAAATCGGGAGCCCCCAATAGAGCGTCTCGGAGGCCCCCACAGAAGCGAATTGGGGGCCCCCACAGGAGCGACTCGGGGGTCCCCACAGGAGCGAATCGGGAGCCCCCACTGGAGCGATTCGGTGGCTCTCAGTAGAGCGACTCGGGGGCCCCCACTAGAGAGACTAAGGGGGTCCCCACTGGAGCGACTTGGAGGCCTTCACTGAATCGACTTGGAGGTCCCCACTGGAGCGACTCGGGGGCCCCCAATAGAGCGACTCGGTGGCCCCCACTAGAGCGGCTCGGGGCCACCAATAGAGCGACGCAGGGGCTCCCTTATGAGAGACTCAAAGGCCCCCACAACGACGCGAGGGCCCCACAGGAGCAACCCGGGGCCCGCACAAGAACGACTCGGGGGCCCCTACTGAAACGACTCGGGGGACCCATTGAAGCGACTCTGGGGGCCCCACTAGAGCGACTCGGGGGTCCCCACAGGAGCGAATCGGGAGCCCCCACTGGAGCGATTCGGTGGCTCTCAGTAGAGCGACTCGGGGGCCCCCACTACAGCGACTAAGGGGGTCCCCACTGGAGCGACTTGGGGACCTTCACTGAAGCGACTTGGAGGTCCCCACTGGAGCGACTCGGGGGCCCCCAATAGAGCGACTCGGTGGCCCCCACTGGAGCGGCTCAGGGCCACCAATAGAGCGACGCAGGGGCTCCCTTATGAGAGACTCAAAGGCCCCCACAACGACGCGAGGACCCCACAGGAGCAATGCGGGGTCCCCCAGAAGAACGACTCGAGGGCCCCCACTGAAACGACTCGGGGGCCCCCACTGAAACGACTCGGGGGCCCCCACTGGAGCGACTCGGGGGGCCCACTGAAGCGACTCTGGGGGCCCCACTGGAGCGACCCGGGGGCTCCCAGTGGAGCGACTCGGGGGCCCCAAATGGAGCGTCTCGGTGGCTCCCACAGAAGCGACTTTGGGGCCCCCATAGAAGCAAATCGGGGGCCCCCACAGGAGCGAATCGGGGGCCCACAATGGAACGTCTTAGCCCCCCCCCCCACTGGAGAGGCTCGGGGCCCCACACAGGAGCGGGTCGGAGGCCCCACTGGAGAGTCTCGGGGCCCCCCACAAGAGCGACACGGCAACCCCAATAGAACGACGCGGGGCCACCAATAGAGCAACTCGGGGTCCCCCCTATGAGAAACGCGGGGGCCCCTACATGAGCGAGGCGAGGGCCCCCACATGAGCCACTCGGGGGCCCCAACTGGATGGACTCGGGGGCCCCCACTGGATGGACTCAGGGCCCCCATTAGATGGACTCGGGCGCCCCCACTGGAGCGGCTCGGGGGCCCCCACTGGAGTGGCTCGGGGGCCCCCAATAGAGCGACGCAGGGACCCCCACAGGAGCGACGTGGGGCCACACAGAAGCGATGCAGGGGCCCGCACAGGAGCGACACGGGGCCCCCACAGGAGGGTATGATGATGGAATAATGGTATGATGATATGGCATGATGGTATGATGGCCTGGTGATGGCATGATGATAGGATGATACGCTGATAGGATACATTATAAAATGATGTGATGATGTGATATGATTAGATGATTTGATGTAATGATGATTTGATGATATCTTACACTACTTTTACGAGGAAAAATACAAACAGGAACATACAAATGATATTGTACATCTGACAGTGGGTAGGGTAAATAGATGTTATGGTTGACATTACGGTCAACTGTTTTAGATGAATTTAAACATGACCACTTTGATCAATTATATTATCATTCTGAGATTTTAATGAATTCGATATTCTGATTCAATATCCTGAATATGATTGTCAATTTCTACCTTAACTAAAAGTTTTGCTTGATTTTCTTAAGGAAAGCTGGGTTGCTAATACTTTGTTGATTGACAATTAGAACGCAAGAGTTGTTAGAATTGAAAGACACTCGAGGGTCCCCAATGGAGCGACTCAGGCCCCCACTGGAGCGGCTCGGGGCCACCAATAGAGCGACGCGGGGGCCCCCACATGAGAGACTCGAGGACCCCCAAAGCGACACGGGGGCCCGCACAGGAGCAACGTGGGGGCCCCCACAGGAGCGACACGGGGGCTCCCACAGGAGCGACGCGGGGGCCCTACAGGAGCGACGCGGGGGCCCCCACTGGATGGATTCAAAGGCACCCACAGGAGCAACTCGGGGGCCCCCACAGAAGCGACTCTGGGGCCCCCACAGAAGCGACTCTGGGGCCCCAACCCACAGGACCGACTCGTGGGCACCCACAGAAGCGACTCGGGGTCCCCCACAGGAGCGACTCGGGTGCCCCCACAGGAGTGACTCGGGTCCCCCACAGGAGCGACTCGGGTCCCCCACAGGAGCGACTCGTAGGCACCCACAGGAGCGGCTCGGGGGTCGCCACAGAAGCGATTCGGGAGCCCCCACAGGAGCGACTCATGGGCCCTAAATGGAGTGAATCGGGGGCCCCAATGGAGCGACTCGCCCCCCCCCCCACAGAAGCGACTCGGGGGCCCCAGTGGAGCGACTCGGGGGCCCCACTGGAGTGACTCGGGGGCCCTCAGTAGAGCGTCTCGAGGGTACCCACAGGAGCAACTCGGGGGCCCCCACAGAAGCGACTAGGGGGCCCTGACAGGAGCGACTCGAAGGCACTCACAAGAGCGGCTCGTGGGCCCCCACAAAAGCGACTCGAGTGCCCCCATAGGAGCGACTCGGGGGCTACCACAGGAGTGACTCGGGGGCCCCCACTGGAGCGACTTAGGGGCCTTCACTAGAGCGACTCGGGGGCCCCCAATGGAGCGACTCGGGGACTCATAATGGAGCGACTCGGGGGCCACAGTGGAGCGAATTGGGGCCACAGTGGAGCGAATTGGGGGCCCCACTGCAGCGACTCGGGGGCCCTACTGGAGCGACTCAGGGGCCCTCAGTAGAGCGTCTCGGGGGCCCCTATAGAAGCGACTCAGGGGCCCTCATAGGAGCGACTCGGGGGCTCCCACTGGAGCGACTTGGAGGCCCCCATAGGATCTACTCTGGGGCCCCCACAGGAACCACTCTGGGGCCCCCACAGGAGCGAATCGGGGCCCCCACAAGAGCGAATCGGGGGCCCCCATAGGAGCCACTCGAGGGCCCCCATAGGAGCCACTCGAGGGCCCCCATAGGAGCCACTCGAGGGCCCCCATAGGAGCCACTCGGAGTTCCCCACAGGAGCCACCCGGGGGCCCGCACAGGAGCCACTCGGGGACCCCCACAGGAGCCAATCGGGGGCCCTCACAGAAGCAACTCGGGGGGGGCACAGGAGTGGCTCGACGGCCCCCACAGGAGCAACTCTGGGGTCCCCACAGGAGTGAATCGGGGAGCCCTCACAGGAGCGACTCGGGAAGCCCCCACAGGAGCGACTCAGGGGCCCCCACTGGAGTGACTCGGGGGCACCCACTAGAGCGACTCGGGGTCCCCCACTGGAGCGACTAGGGGGCCCCCACTGGAGCAACTCGGGGGCCCTCAGTAGAGCGACTCAGGGGCCTCCACTGGAGTTACTCGGGGGCCCCCAATGGAGCGACTCGCGGGTTATTTTAATTCAATTCTAACGCGGGCGGAAATGCAATAAACGAGGCACGCACGGCACACATTACGCACTGGAGAAGGAAACATCCATTCAATAATGTGTCTGTAGTGGGTGCAGTGAAGTTACTTTACTTATTTAGTGCTGTGGTTTTCGTGCGTCGTCGCACACCCTCATGACTAGAGTAAAGGAGTGAGCGACTACAAGTGTCGGGAAGAGGGGCAGGGAATGCTTCCCCACAGAGGCCTCGGAAGAGCTCTCCACGCCCAAGAAGGCGGCCCGAGTCAGGCCCAGTAGCAGCTACGTACCCTCCCTTCCAGAGGACAGCAGCAGCGACACTTCCTCATTGATGGTAGACAGCAACAATGACGCGCCCTCCTCACCGAAAGGCACCCCGAGCAACGCGGACGCCGCCGCCCTACTTGAACAGCTCCTCAGGAGTGACGAGGAACAACCAGGCGACGACGAAGGCCAGGGATGGACCACCGTCGTCAGAAACCGCAGAGCCCGCCACCAGCTTCCTCCTAGGCCCAAGTTCAAACTGGGGCACCTAGGGGACCACGACAGCGCCTACCAGGCCATCACTGCTCTCGAGAGGGAGAACCCCAGCCTGAAAATGGAGGTAAGACTCAACCTTCAGGGTAAACACATCCTCAATGCCAGGGACGAGGCCTCTGCAGTACTCCTCCGCCGCTTTGCTGAGGAGGGGAACACTGTGATTCTCCTCGACCCCAATTTGAGACGGCACAAGGTAGTGCTGGAGCGCTATCCATTGGACCTGCCCCTGGAAGCGGTAGAGGCTCACCCAAAGGTGATCTCAGCCGAGCGACTGCGCTCCCGCGCGGATAAGCTCCCCACAAGGCAAGTGCGGTGGTGATGGAGGGACAGCCTCCCCCCAAACTGGACCTCGGCTGTTGGGGGAGGTACTCTCTGCGTCCTCATCGGGGGGAACCGGTGAGACGCTATAAATGCCAGAGATACAACCACCTCCAGGTACGGTGTGAACACGTCGCCAGATGTGGCGTGCGCAGCTTGCCGCACCCTACGGAGGATTGCATCGCAAGGCCACCTCCGTAAAATGCCCCAACTGCGGAAATACTGAAGGCATCATGCCTGGAACCGCTGGTGCCCCGAGAGGCTCCGCAGGCTCCCTAGGCTTCCCCAGCAACCCCAACAACAACAGCGGCAGCCCCAGGGGGCACCGCAACAGCAGCAACAGACCTCCACGGGCCTCCGCGACGGCAGCAACGACGCCGCTCGAGGACATCACGCAGCCAGTCGCAACAACAGAACTTCGTCGCGTGTTGAGAAAGGACGAAGACTTGAAACAGAGGTATTTGGTTACAGTAGAAAATAAATATGAAGTGCTGCGAGAAGAAGGGGATGTAAATGATCCAGGTTTTCAGTGGCAAAGGTTATGTGAAGCAATAGAAGAAGGAAATAAAAAGGTACTTCCTGAAAATAGGAGGAAAAACAAATGGATAACAGAGGAAATATTCGAATTAATGGATAAGAGAAGAGAAGCTAAAAATAGGGATAGAAATGAATATAGAGAACTTAATAGACAAATCAAAAAGAAGTGTATAGATGCCAAGGAGAGTTGGCTTGATGAACAATGTAGAGAAATTGAGGACCTTGAAAAAAGGGATTCTAAAATGATGTATGATAAGATTAGAGAAATTACCAAGAGAAAGGGGAGTAATGGGGGGTGGGGGAATCAAAGATAGAGAAGGAAAGGTTTTAATGGACGAGGAGGATATCAAACATAGATGGGAGGAGTATGTAAGGCACCTATTTGAGGACGACAGACAAGAAGGAGAAGAGGAAAATTATAGATATCTAGATGGGGAAGAAATAATGGAAGAGGAAGTGAAATTTGCAATGAAGAAAATGAAAAAATGAAAACCCATGGGTGAGGATGGTGTGATGATTGAAATGTTAGAGGCATTAGGGGATTTTGCAATAAGAAAACTCACTAGTCTAATAAATCAAATTTACGAAAAGGGTACAATAACGGAACATATGTGTAACTCGATTTTTATGCCACTACCAAAGATAAACGGAACAATGGAATGTAGTAAACATCGCACAGTCAGTATCATGAGTCAAATAACCAAAATTATATTAAGGATAGTTTTAAATAGAATAAGAAATAAAGTGAGAGAACAAGTTTCATGGGAGCAATTTGGTTTCATAGAAGGGAAAGGAACAGCAAATGCAATTTTTATAATAAGAACGATTATGGAGAGGATGATAGAAAAACAACAAAATGTATATCTTTGCTTTGTTGACTACGAGAAGGCGTTTGATAAGGTAAGACATGAGGATTTGATAAATATTTTGGAAAGAGTGGATATAAATAGCAAAGACATGAGTATCATCAGAAATTTGTATTGGAAGCAAAGAGCAGCGGTGAGGGTACGGGGAGGAAGAACAGAATTTCAAGCTATAAAGAGGGGAGTGCGTCAAGGCTGTGTTATGTCTCCAGATTTATTTAATTTATATGGGGAGACGATCCTTAGGGAATTAGAGGGAATGGAAGGGATTAAAATTGGAGGATTTAATATGAATCATATCAGATATGCTGATGACACGGTATTGGTGGCTGACTCAGAAGATAAACTGCAACATCTATTGAATGTAACCGTAAGAGCTAGTGAGGAGAAAGGTTTAAATGTAAATATGGAGAAAACTAAAATACTAGTGGCCAGTAAAACAGATCCACCAAGAGTGCAAGTACAAATAGCAGGGAGAAGAATAGAACAAGTAACCAAATTTTCGTACCTAGGAAGCGTATTGACAGAAGATTGTAGATGTGAAAAGGAAATAAAATCAAGGATAGCGATAGCTAAAAGCACGTTTCAGAAAATGAAAGGGGTTTTAACAAACAAGAAAATGTCTACAGATATAAGGAGAAGAACAGTTAAAACATTTATATGGTCAACACTATTATATGGTTCAGAAGTGTGGACAATCAGCAAAAAATTGCAGGAAAACTTAGAAGCAGCAGAAATGTGGATATGGAGACGAGTATTAAGAGTACCATGGACAGCGAAGAAAACAAATGAAGAAGTATTGAGAGAAATGGAGACAGATAGGGAATTGATGACAACAATAAGGAAAAGACAGTTGCGATTCTTAGGACTTATAATGAGGAAGGAAGGGTTGGAAGAGGTGGTGATGACGGGAATGGTGGAGGGAAGGAGAGCAAGAGGAAAGCAGAGGGAGAGGTATTTGGACGGGCTGATGAGGGCGACAGGAAAACAACTCAAACCAGCACAGATGTTACAAGTAACTAGGGACCGTGAACGGTGGCGCTCCATGGTTGCCGAAGTCTAAGAGGATATGGCACGACGGTAAGGTAAGGTAAGCGCCCTAACAGTAATTTTATTACTTTTATTATAATGAAATATGGTAGAAATGAAATATATCTTTGGTACCATCTGGTCATAAGAATGCCGTAACCACGGATTTTTTTTTTTTTTTTTTTTTCCCGTAAACGGTTTTAGGTCTAAGGCGCCAAAAATGCGGATGATGTAGATCACGTGACCACAGTCAGGCCTCACCTTTCGCAGATGTTTCCCGTGGCCTGATGGTTCTCGCATTAGGCTGAGAACCGTCGATTCTATTTCGTCGACGCGACATTTGCAAAGCAACGAGAAAAGAACTTGCGTGAGGACTGACAAAAGGTCGACTTTTTTCGCGTGTCTGTCGACGCTGGATGGGTCTGGATTTTTCCAGTGATTTCCTGCGTTATTGCGAAAGATTCATCTCTAACTTAAAAAATAAAAATCGAGAATATCTTCAAGTGAGAGACTGCAGTGTAGTTTGTTGTTGAGGTAAATGTAATGAGGATATTTTCCCCTAACGCACAGCTAAAAACAGGATGGTATTCACTTATTAATTTTCTCCGTTTTTCTTTTCACTCGTTTTTCCCTCTGCAGTTGTTGTATGGAGAAATGTATTGTTGTTGATTTAAATTTAGGCGACGGAGTTAAATCACATATATAATAACGGCAATATCTGCTTATCTATTTGATTTATACATTTATCAGTTTATCTATATTTTGTTTTCTTTATTTGAATGTGCATTTATTTACCTGTTTACGCATGAAATAATGTCTGACACGAACATTGTAGAATAGCGGACGAACAAATCTAGGAAATGATTATCGTACCTATGTCAATGTCAGCAGGTGGCAGTCCCCGGATACGACGTGCGCGCGCACGAACGCCCTGACCCTCGTGTCTTGCCTCAGGCAAGTGGTGTTAAATAGGTTGGCCTCATTCTGAAGCTGCAACTCGCGGGTGTTATGGGAACGACCCAGGGTTTTGTGTTTATTTCTATTAAAACACCGTTATAATGTGTCAATATTACCGACTGTGCATAAGTATTTTTAAACAGCCTACTTGTGCATTATTTTTTTTCCTACACAGCGACTCGAGTCAACTTGGCTTCGTAGCGTCTTGCGCGCTTTATGACGTAATGTCGTTTGCTGTACCCAATTGACTCGATTTTATGTTTTTAGGACTTTTTCCTGTATGATGCCTCTGATCCAAAACAGGTTATTGAATTGACTGAAGCTCTTTTTTTTTTAAAGTCAACCTCTCCGATGATAAATTCATCTGGCGTAGAAAAATCTAAATATTACTGGTGAAGATACAAGCATCTAGTCGCTTATTGCATTCATTGAGTGGGCTGTCGGCGTCGTTTTGTCGACATTTCCATCCTTCCCTCTCGTCTCTCGATTGTTTCTTCCCCTTCCTTATTTTTGTCACTTTTTTCTTTTATTAACTTGTTTGCTGCAATCGCGTGTAAAGTCTCTATTGGTGATTATTCTTCTTGTGTGCGGTACTGTTACAGAGCATAAAAATTGTATATACAGGGTCAGTCAAAATGATCTGACACATTTGTAGGTTTAATAAAATGCAAATGAAGTAAAGAAACAAAAAAGTGCTTTTATTTTTGAAAAGTACATATAATGCCATTTTGTTTCATTATGTTTTGAAAATTAAATCAGTCAAATGGGATCCATTATTGTCCACACACTATCGAAGGCGTTCACGAAAGTTGTCTATAACTCGGCGGGTCATTTCATGTGGAATGGCAGTAATTTCTTGACGAATTGCATCTTTAAGTTGTTTAATAGATCGAGGGCGATTAATGTATACCTTTGACTTGAGGTATCCCCTGAGAAAAAAATCGCCAGGATGGAGCAACAGCCCACACTTCTCGACGTGCGATGGGGATTTTAAGGAAGATGTTCCCTGGTCATTTGATCTCATTGCGTGGTGACATCGATTGGCCCGCCCGTTCACCTGATTTAAATCCGTGCGATTTTTTTCTCTGGGGATATCTCAAGTCAAAGGTATACATTAATCGCCCTCGATCTATTGAACAACTTAAAGATGCAATTCGTCAAGAAATTACTGCCATTCCACATGAAATGACCCGCCGAGTTATAGACAACTTTCGTGAACGCCTTCGACAGTGTGTGGACAATAATGGATCCCATTTGACTGATTTAATTTTCAAAACATAATGAAACAAAATGGCATTATATGTACTTTTCAAAAATAAAAGCACTTTTTTGTTTCTTTACTTCATTTGCATTTTATTAAACCTACAAATGTGTCAGATTATTTTGCCTGACCCTGTATTAACCGAAACTTAGCATAGTAATATGTCCTGGTTTTCCTTAAGGAATTCCTAGCATTTATTATTCATCCAACTAGTAGAGGGAGGATGGGTGAGGAGTTGGGTTTTCCTTATTTATTTATTTATTTATTCATTATTATTATTATTACTATTATCATTATTATTATTATTATTACTATTATTATGATTATTATTATTATTATTATTATTATTATTATTATTATTATTATTATCATTATTACTATTATCATTATTACTATTATCATTATTATTATTATCATTATTATTATTATCATTATCATCATTATTATTGTTGTTGATATCAGCATCATCATCTGTTTTACTTATCTTTTGCAGCCCAAAGCTGGGGCGTCGTTCAGTTGGGGATGTGGGGGGGGGCCGTGGGCGACTGTGCGCCACGCACACCTGGGAACTCATCTTTTCCGTCATCATCACCTTGACAACTGCCACGATGCTCTCTGTCTGTCTGTGACGGTTACAAAGACGAGAAGCCGCCAGCCACATCTCAGCTAAGCGAGCACATAATGTATTATCACACTGGGATTCATTAACGCCGACCGTTCAAAGTTCGTTTGAGTAAAAACGACTTCGGTTACAATATATCTTTTTTTTTTTCTTTTTTCAAACCTCCAAATATCAAATAAACTTTCCATTATAAATGGCAAAACTGAATGATGTAATTAAGATTGTAAAGCTATACGAATGTTAGACATGTTGTTGAAATGATTTCTGTAATAAGCGAAGTCACGGTTGGACCTGAGAAAGTACTCCTTGAACAATAGGGTCATTAATAATTGGAATGAGCTACCAGAGTGGGAGGTAAATGCAGACTCAGTCAAAAAGTTTGAGGCAAAGCTAGACATATTCTGGGAGGAACATGAGCAAATATTCAATTATAGAGCACAAATTAACACTGCACGCGGCCAACACCATACCTAAGAACATAAGAATAAAGGAGACTGCAAAAGACCATAAGGCCTACACTAGGCAGCTCCGTATCCATCACCACCTGTCGTTCCCATCCATAAAGTTGTCTAATCGTTTCTTAAAACAACTGATAGTTTCAGCACTTACTACATGGTTACTAAGTTTATTCCATTCATCGACCACCCTATTAGGGAACCAATTCTTGCCTATTTCCTTCTTAAATTTAAATTTGTTCAGTTTATACCCATTGCTGCGAGTCCTGCCCTGTTGTTTTATTATGATGATCTTGTTTGCATCACCCTTGTTATTGCCTCTGATGCACTTGCACACTTTGTAATGGTTACTATAATTGTCCTTGTTGGAGGGGGCTAGGATATTTAGAGTTAATTTCATAACTAATCTCTGATTATTGAAAATGGCGTTGATACTTTGTACAGAAATATTGGCGAAATTCTAGATTATTTGTCTTTAGTATACAATTATTCAAAATATATTTACAATACAAAAATATCCTTTTTACAGGATGCAGAGGGATATGTTTTATTTCATTTATAAAATGAATTAAGTTATTATAATGAACATTGTTATTTATATTAATTAAAATTAGTCGAACACATGTTTAGTCGAACGCATGTTCTAAGGGGTGACTATTGTTTATCCCGTACTCGGCGATCACGAGTCCTGAAAGGGTAATTACACGTGTTGGCTACAGCAAGATCTAAGAATATAAGGTCTAACCACTTCCGACCGAATTTCGAGGGAGTTGGCGCAGCGGGCCCGTGAACGTCACCTGGCTGTTCAAAGTGGGGTTCGCGGGCCCTATAGCTGTCAGTTGAAGCTGGCGCGTCGTTCGGGAATGACGTTACCTTCGCTCGCACCGCTCCACGCAATTAGTTATATTCTGACAAATATTATATAAAATATATATATAAATATATATAAAATATTATAGTTCCTGTCTATACATATGAATAGGAGGTGCTCAGATGAGAGGAAGGGTGGGAGGGGTGTGGAGTGTATTTGGGGATGAAATGGGTGGGAGTGTTTTTATGCCTTTCCCTTTTTGGCTACCTCCCTTGGAAGGGGGAAAAAGCCTTGGTATATGTATGTATGTATATATATAATATAAAATATTATAGTTCCTGTCTTCCTTGGCGTTTCACAGTTTTCTTCAGTGTTTCACAAGGAGAAAACGGACTCAGCCTAATGACCTGTATATTTAGACCTTGGGCTACAGAACACTACAACTTCTCTTAGATCCCCCCGCACTCTGCGTCTTGCCAGAGAGTGTAAGTTTAGGTGCCTAAGCCTCTCTTCAGTCGTGAAAACATTTCACATAATAAACAAAAATGGGCATAATTCACCCATGACATTGGGCTATTTTAATGAAAAATTATTATAAATACTATTTTATTATGAAGAATAAAAGATTAATCATGTTTTTTGCCAGTCTAGCACAGTTTTTAGTTGTCTAATATATTCCCACGTGACGTCATGTCGCTCGCGCGGTCGTGAAAACATTTCACGTAATAAACTAAAATGGTCATAATGTAGATTATTTCAATAAATAAGGTGGTAAGTAATGAAGAGGCGTTGGCGTTCACACGTTGGTTTATTTCAAGGCACAAAGGAAGTATGCGCAACCACTCTCACTGTCACTCGTCAACCTCTCTCAATGCTGACCCGCTTGGAACTCTGCGTACGTGACGTGACTTCACGCTGGAATAGCGTGCCCAAGGGCAGTTGCCAATAATTAATTTTCTACAATTATTCCTTGCTCACAGAATTTTACATACATCCAATTTCAGTTATACAATAATTCAATTTTGATAATATTAATAATCTATATCACATTTATTCAACTTTCGCATTATAAATAAAATGATAATTAACTTTGTAATTAGAAAATGGTAATTAACCAAAGTTCCAAAAGTTTCCCTGTCACTCACATACGAACACACACACAAATGACGCATCACTTTTTACGCTCTATATTAATGCAATACTTTTAGATTCTATAATACAATAATAATTCAATCATGACAATAGGCTATTTAATGAAAAATATTACAAAAACCTAACTTATTATAAAGAATAAAAGATTAAGTATGATTTTTGCCAGTCTAGCATGATTTTTAATTATTGCCTAAACGAAAAAGTAAAGGCATAAGAGGGTCTAGGAGTTTTCCGACCAGCACCCTAAGGATTGGGTCTTTTAATGTGCGTGGATGTGGTATAGATGAGAGTAAAATGGAAGAGATAGGTAGTATGTTTGTGAAAAGAAAGATGGATGTGTTGGCTTTGAGTGAAACTAAGTTGAAAGGGAAGGGTGAGTGTAAGTGGGAGGTTATCAGGAGTGAAGAGAGGGCGAGGGAGGGAAGGGGTGGCTATTCTAGTAAGTGAAGAGATAGGTAAACGGGTAGTCGAGTGGAAGGAGGTTTCCTCAAGGATAATGTGGATGGAGGTGAAACTGGGAAAGGAGATGTGGGTCTTTGTAAGTGCATATGGGCCTGGCAGTGAGAAGAGTGTAGAAGAAAGGGAGGCCTTTTGGATAGATTTAAATGAGTGCATAAAGGATTTAGGAAGAAATGTCAATGTAATAGTACTGGGAGACCTTAATGCTAGGGTAGGAAAGGAGCCAATTGATGGAGTGGTTGGGAAATGTGGAGTTCCAGGAAAGAATCGTAGTGGAGAGTTAATGGTGGAAATGTGTCTAGAAAGAGAGTTGATGATAGCAAATATAATGTTTCGGAAGAAAGTCAAGCAAATGTACACATGGGAGAGAGTGGTGGAGGGAAGGGTGGTAGATAGAGCGTTGATGGATTATGTAGTGGTAAATAGGACTATGATAGGAAGAGTTAAGGATGTACATGTGCTAAGGGGAGAGGGTGGGGGAATATCAGATCATTTTTTGGTGGAAGGTAAGTTGAGAGTGGAGGATAGATGGAGGAAGAGGAAAGGGACAAAAGGTAGGGAGGTGCTTAGAGTGAACTCTTTAAATGAAAAGGAAAAAGAGAAGGAGTACAAGAAGCTGAAGGAAGAGTGGGAGGGAGTGAAGGATAGAGTAGAGCTAGGTGTGGAGGAGGAATGGGGATGGTTCAAGGAGGGAGTCATAAAGTGTGCAAGGATGGTGTGTGGAACAAGAAGGACAGGAGGAAATAGAAGGAAGGGTAGTGAATGGTGGGATGAGGAAACAAAGATGCTTGTAGAAGAGAAGAAGCGAGCTTTCACAGTTTAGTTACAAAATAGGACGAGAGAGTCATATGAGAGGTACAAAGAAAAGAAAAGAGAAGTAAAGCAAAACGTAAAGGAAGCAAAGAAGAGAGCAGATGTGAAGTGGGGTAAGAGTATGACAGAAAATTTTGAAAGTAATAAAAAGATGTTTTGGAAAGAAATTAAGAGAGGAAGAGGAGGCGAATCAAGTAGAGAAGAAAAGGTAAAAGGTGCAGATGGAGAGATGATATTGGAAGAGAAGGCAGTAAGGGGAAGATGTGCAGAATATTTTAGGGAGTTGCTAAATGTGAAGGAGAATAGGGAGGGAAAGATAGTTGAAGTGGGAAATGCTAAGAAAATGAGAGTGATGAGTGAGGAGAATGGAGTAGAAATAAGGAAGGATGAAGTGAAGGCAGCTGTTAAGATGATGAAAGCAGGTAAGGCACCTGGTCTGGATGTATACCATGCAGAATGTTTAAAAAAAAAAAAGGAGGTACAGTGATGGTGGACTGGTTTGTGGTTATTTAATGTTTGCTGGAGAGAGGGTAGAGTGCCGGAGGACTGGAGGAGTGCCTGTATAGTTCCACTTTACAAGTGAGAAGGGGACAAGTGTGAATGTAGAAGTTTCAGAGGGATTAGCTTGTTAATTGTAGTTGGGAAGGCTTATGGGAGGATCTTGATTGAGAGGATTAGGAGAGGAACAGAGGGAGTAATTGGTGAGGAATAGTGTGGATTTAGGACGGGTAGAGGTTGTGTAGATCAGATCTTTGTGGTAAGACAGATATGTGAGAAAGCTATAGGAAAGGGGAAGGATGTTTTTTGGGCTTTTATGGATCTGGAAAAGGCTTACGATAGGGTAGACAGAAAGGCACTGTGGGAGGTTATGCAGATATATGGGATAGGAGGAAAGCTTCTAGGAGCTGTCAAGAGTTTTTATGAGAGTAGTAGAGCTTGTGTCAGGATTAGAAATGGAGAGAGTGAGTGGTTCGAAGTATAGGTGGGACTTCGTCAAGGATGCGTTATGTCGCCCTGGCTGTTCAACTTATACATGGATGGGGTAGTGTGAGAGGTAAATGCTAGGGTGGTGGGTCAGGAATTGGAGATGGTTAAAGAAAATGGAAAAAAGTGGGAGGTGAGCCAGCTGTTATTTGCTGACGACACTGCGCTTGTGGCAGGATCGGAGGAGAGACTGAGGAAGCTGGTGCCAGAGTTTGGGAGAGTGTGTGATAGAAGAAAGCTAAAGATAAATGTGGGTAAAAGTAAGCACTGTATGGAGCACTGTATGGAGCAGAAACATGGAACATAAGAGAGGAAGAGAGAAGGAGTTTGAATATGTTTGAGATGAGGTGTCTGAGAAGTATGATGGGGGTTACTAGGTTAGATAGAGTGAGAAATGAGGAGGTGAGGAGGAGAACAGGGGTGGAAAGGGAGTTGGGAGATAGGGTTGATGAAAGAGTATTAGGATGGTTTGGACACATGGAAAGAATGAGTGAAGAAAGACTAATAAAGGAGGTATAGAAGGCAGATGTGGAGGAAGTGAACATGAGGGGACGTCCTAGGATGAGATGGATGGATGGGGTGAAGGGGGCTTTGGGGAAGAGGGGAATGTCTGTTGAGGAAGGACGGGAGAGGACAGAAGACAGGGGTGAATGGAGAATGGTTGTATATGAAAGATGTTGTGATGCATGAGGTGGAATGGACGGGGGGGATGGGGGGGTGAGGTAATGTGTGTGAGCAAAATTTTGACGCAGCCCGAAGGGATTTCTCCCCGTCCTCTCCTTTATATGGGGGGACGGAGAGGGGGGGTCGCCGATTTAATGAGGTGGCCTTGTTGTGGATGTGCTGTGTCTTGCGACACTGCTTCTGACCCAGGGCAGTGGACAAGGTGCAGGGATGACCCGTCATCTAGGAGGTGCTAAGATGGGAGGGAGGGTGGAGGGGTGTAGAGTGTTTTCAGGGATGGAATGGATGGAAATTATTTTATGCCTTTTCCTTTTGGCTACCTCACTTGTAAGGGGGAAAAGCCTTGGTATATATATGTATGTAAAAGTAAGGTGATGAGATGTACAAGGGGTGAAAGTGGCAGTAGACTGGAAGTGAACATTAAGGGAGAGCGACTGGAGGAAGTGGATAGTTTTAGATACTTGGGTGCAAATGTGGCAGGAAAAGGTGGAGTGAAGGTGGAGGTAGAATGTAGATTGAGAGAAGCGAGTAAATGCCTTGGTGGATTGAAGAGTGTAATGAGGAATAGACATTTGGGAATGGATGCTAAGAGGAGACTGTATGAAGGACTGATTGTGCCAACAACACTGTATGGGGCAGAAACATGGAACATAAGAGAGGAAGAGAGAAGGAGTTTGAATGTGTTTGAGATGAGGTACCTGAGAAGTATGATGGGGGTTACTAGGTTAGATAGAGTGAGAAATGAGGAGGTGAGGAGAAGAACGGGGGTGGAAATGGAGTTGGGAGATAGGGTTGACGAAAGAGTATTAGGATGGTTTGGACACATGGAAAGAATGAGTGAAGAAAGACTAGTAAAAAAGGTATGGAAGGCCGATGTGGAGGGAGTGAACATGAGGGGACGTCCTAGAATGAGGTGGATGGATGGGGTGAAGGGGGCTTTGGGGAAGAGGGGAATGTCTGTTGAGGAAGGACGGGAGAGGACAGAAGACAGGGGTGAATGTAGAATGGTTGTATATGGATGATGTTGTGATGCATGAGGTGGAATGGGTGGGGGATGGGGGTGAGGTAGTATGTGTGAGCAAAATTTGACGCAGCCCGAAGGGATTTCTCCCCGTCTTCTCCTTTTATGCATGGGGGGACGGAGAGGGGGGGTCGCTGATTTAATGAAGCGGCCTTGCTGTGGATGTGCTGTGTCTTGCGACACTGCTTCTGACCCAGGGCAGTGGACAAGGTGCAGGGGATGACCCGTCATCCAGGAGGTGCTAAGATAAGAGGGAGGGTGGAGGGGTGTGGAGTGTATTGAGGGATGGAATGGGTGGGAATGATCTTATGCCCTTTTCTGTTTGGCTACCTCCCTTGTAAAGGGGAAAAAGCCTTGGTATATGTATGTATGTATGCCTGATATATTCCCGTGTGACGTCATGTCGCGCTGTCGTGAAAACATTTCACACAATATACTAAAATGGGCATAATTCACCCATGACATTGGGTTATTCTAATGAAACCATATCATAAAAATCTAAGTTATAATGAAGAATAAAAAGTTAAGCATGATTTTTGCCAGTCTAGCATAATTTTTAGTTTTTGTCTAATATATTCCCGTGTGACGTCGTGTCGAACAGTGGTGAAAACATTTCACATAATTGCAATAAATAATTCATCCATGACATTGGGCTATTTCAATGAAAAAATATCATAGAAACAGATTTTTTTAGGAATAAAAGATTAAGCGTTATTTTCGCCAACCTAGCATGACTTTTAGGTTGTCAAACATATTCCCGCTTGAGAATTTATTATTTTTGACCGTATCGAGTAATGTGGTTTCCACTGTTTTTTTTTTTTTTTTTTTTTTTTTTTTTTTTTAGCTGAAAACTGTCATGGCGATATTACGTTATTTTATGCTATTTTCAGGTTTACTTTGGACAGGGCAGACAAACAATGCATGAATTTAAATCTAAACACGACAATTGGAAATCAAGGCTATATTTGGAACCATACATGAATTTAAGACTATGTATGTAATTGGAGATTGGAAGACGGTACCCCACGAGTGTTGTTCCTTTCCTGTACACTACAATTAGGTAAATATGATTAGGTAAGCGCACACACGGCTCTCATCCTTTCACTCTCATGTCGCCTGTTGACTGACGCGTTGAGGACTTGCCCGGCGGTGATGTAGATCCGCCCTTGTTGCACGGAGTCGTGCGCCCGCTGGATGCTCTACAAAAATTAATATTCCAGAGGGAAACTTAACATCCTTCTTCAAAAATTTAACAAAAAGCAATTGAATCATATATTTCCAGGGGAGGGGAAATAATATATGTCAAACATCCTAAGAAATAGAAGAAAATAGATATAACTCCTGCGATTATAGCTGTCGTCCCCATTTTCTACCTCTTGCCATCCACCTTAGAAGTCGACATTTTAGTTAATTTGCCGATCATTCTTACGGATCAGAGGCAACGCAGCATTTTTATGCTTGGGTATAAATGTCCACTCAGAAAAGAATGCTAATTACTTTTATTTTCGATAAAATCGCCTTTTTTCGTTAGTAACGTAAGAATTCTAAGTAAAACAAGAAATAATGATAATAATAATTATATTGGGAATAATGATTATAATAGTAATAACAATAATAATAATTAGTTAAAATGATAAAAATAGTAATGACAAGAACAATGATGATGATTGCTAATAATAATGATACATACATATACCAAGGCTTCTTCCCCCTTACAAGGGAGGTAGCCAAAAAGGGAAAGGCATAAAATAATTTCCACCCATTCCATCCCTGAATACGCTCCACACCCCTCCACCCTCACTCTTATCTGAGCACCTCCTGGATGACGGGTCATCCCCTGCACCTTGTCCACTGCCCTGGGTCAGAAGCAGTGTCGCAAGACACAGCACATCCACAGCAAGGCCGCTTCATTAAATCGGCGATCCCCCTCTCCGTCCCCCCATTGCATATAAGGAGAGGACGGGGAGAAATCCCTTCGGGCTGCGTCAAATTTTGCTCACACTTACCACCTCACCCCCACCCCCACGCCCATTCCACCTCATGCAATCACATCATCCATATACAACCATTCTGCATTCACCTCTGTCTTCTGTCCTCTCCCATCCTTCCTCAACAGACATTCCCCTCTTCCCCAAAGCCCCCTTCACCCCATCCATCCACCTCATCCTAGGACGTCCCCTCATGTTCACTCCCCCCACATCCGCCCTCCATACCTCTTTTACTAGTCTTTCTTTACTCATTCTTCCCATGTGTCCAAACCATCCTAATATTCTTTCATCAACCCTATCTCCCAACTCCCTTTCCACCCCTGTTCTCCTCCTCACCTACTCATTTCTCACTCTATCTAGCCTAGTGACCCCCATCATACTTCTCAGACACCTCATCTCAAACACATTCAAACTCCTTCTCTCTTCTTCTCTTATGTTCCATGTTTCTGCCCCATACAGTGCTGTTGGCACAATCACTCCTTCATACAGTCTCCTCTTAGCATCCATTCCCAAATGTCTATTCCTCATTACACTCTTTAAACCACCAAGGCATTTACTCGCTTCTCTCAATCTACATTCTACCTCCACCTTCACTCCACCTTTTCCTGCCACATTTGCACCCAAGTATCTAAAACTATCCACTTCCTC
Organism: Oratosquilla oratoria; assembly: GCF_046742065.1. Classification (NCBI taxonomy): domain Eukaryota; kingdom Metazoa; phylum Arthropoda; class Malacostraca; order Stomatopoda; family Squillidae; genus Oratosquilla; species Oratosquilla oratoria. The sequence goes on along the minus strand of NC_134788.1, from coordinate 1,431,728 downwards.
CAGTCGCTCTCCCTTAATGCTCACTTCCCCTTGTACATCCCATCACCTTACTTTTACCCACATTTATCTTTAGATTTCTTCTATCACACACTCTCCCAAACTCTGCCACCAACTTCCTCAATCCCTACTCCGATCCTGCCACAAGCGCAGTGTCGTCTGCAAACAACAGCTGACTCACCTCCCACTTTTCTCCATTTTCTTTAACCATCTCCAATCCCATGCCCACTACCCTTGTATTTACCTCTCGCACCACCCCATCCATGTATAAGTTGAACAGCCAGGGTGACATAACGCATCCTTGACGAAGTCCCACCTTTACCTCGAACCACTCACTCTCTCCATTTCCAATCCTGACACAAGCTCTACTACTCTCATAAAAACTCTTGACAGCTCCCAAAAGCTTTCCTCCTATCCCATAAATCTGCATAACCTCCCACAGTGCCTTTCTGTCTACCCTATCATAAGCCTTTTCCAGATCCATAAAAGCCCAAAAAACATCCTTCCCCTTTCCTATAGCTTTCTCACATATCTGTCTTACCACAAAGATCTGATCTACACGACCTCTACCAATCCTAAATCCACACTGTTCCTCACCAATTACTCCTTCTGTTTCTCTCCTAATCCTCTCAATCAAGATCCTCCCATAAGCCTTCCCAACTACACTTAACAAGCTAATCCCTCTGAAACTACTACATTCACACTTTTTCCCTTTTCCCTTGTAAAGTGGAACTATACAGGCACTCCTCCAGTCCTCCGGCACTCTACCCTCTCTCCAGCAAACATTAAATAACCTCACCAACCAGTCCACCATCACTGTACCTCCCTTTTTCAGACATTCTGCATGGCATCCATCCAGACCAGGTGCCTTACCTGCTTTCATCATCTTAACAACTGCCTTCACCTCATCCTTCCTTATTTCTCCTCCATTCTCCGCACTCATCACTCTCATTTCCTTAGCATTTCCCACTGCAGCTATATTTCCTTCCCTATCCTCCTTCACATTTAGCAACTCCCTAAAATATTCTGCCCATCTTCCCCTTACTGCCTTCTCTTCCATTATCATCTCACCATCTGCACCTATTAACCTTTCCTTCTCTACTTGATTCGCCTCCTCTTCCTCTCTTAATTTCTTTCCAAAACATCTTTTTATTACTTTCAAAATTTTCTGTCATACTCTTACCCCATTTCACATCTACCCTCCTTTTTGCAACCTTTACCTTTTGCTTTACTTCTCTTTTCTTTTCTTTGTACCTCTCATATGACTCCCTCGTCCTATTTTGTAACCAATCTGTGAAAGCTCGCTTCTTCTCTTCTACAACCTTCTTTGTTTCCTCATCCCACCATTCACTACCCTTTCTTCTATTTCCCCCTGTCCTTCTTGTTCCACACACCATCCTTGCACACTTTATGACTCCCTCCTTGAACCATCCCCATTCCTCCTCCACACCCAGCTCTACTCTATCCTTTACTCCCTCCCACTCCTCCTTCAGCTTCTTTCCGTACTCCTTCTCCTTTTCATTTCCATTCAGAGAGTTCACTCTAAGAGCCTCCCTACCTTTTGTCCCTTTCCTCTTTCTCCATCTATCCTCCACTCTCAACTTACCTTCCACCAGAAAATGATCTGATATTCCCCCACCCTCTCCCCTTAGCACATGTACATCCTTAACTCTTCCTATCATAATCCTATTTACCACTACATAATCCATCAACGCTCTATCTACCACCCTTCCCTCCACCACCCTCTCCCATGTGTACTTATGCTTGACTTTCTTCCGAAACTCTGTATTTGCTACCATCAACTCTCTTTCTAGACACATTTCCACCATCAACTCTCCACTACGATTCTTTCCTGGAACTCCACATTTCCCAACCACTCCATCGATTGGACCATTTCCTACCCTAGCATTAAGGTCTACCAGTACTATTACATTGATATTTCTTCCTAAATCCTGTATGCACTCATTTAGATCTATCCAAAAGGCCTCCCTTTCTTCTACACTCTTCTCACTGCCAGGCCCATATGCACTTACAAATACCCACATCTCCTTCCCCAGTTTCACCTTCATCCACATTATCCTTGAGGAAACCTCCTTCCACTCCACTACCCGTTTACCTATCTCTTCACTTACTAGAATAGCCACCCCTTCCCTCCCTCGCCCTCTCTTCACTCCAGATAACCTCCCACTTACACTCCCAAACTTACACTCACCCTTCCCTTTCAACTTAGTTTCACTCAAAGCCAACACATCCATCTTTCTTCTCACAAGCATACTACCTATCTCTTCCCTTTTACTCTCATCTGTACCACATCCACGCACATTAAAAGACCCAAACCTTAGGGTGCTGGTCCGAGAACTTCCAGCCCCTCTTATGCCTTCTCTTTTTTGTTTAGGAATCTCCCCTGTGGGGCTACAAGGAGAAGGATGCCTAGTCCCAATCCCCGTCCCTTTCCTCTCGCCTCTTACGATCCAAGTGGGAATACTTGATGGCAGTATTCTTTTCCCCCACCACAGGAAATAATGATGATGATAATGATAATAAATGATGACGGAGACGACGACGACAATGACGATAATATTGATAAATGATGACGGAGACAATGATAATGATGATGATAATAATAATAATAATAATAATAATAATAATAATAATAATAATGATAATTATAATAATAATAATAAAACGTCAATAATAACAATAATAAGTAAAGAAAAAAAAATTGTCGATAAAATGCTTCTTGGCTGGACCCACCTTGACGACGCCCTGGACCATGATGACGTCAAACGTCTCCTTGACGACGACGAAGCCCTGGATGGTGACGTGACGTCGCACAAGAGGTACTGCTGGTAGGTTGCCCGCGGGGCCCGAGTGGGTGCGTGTGGGTGTGGGTGTGGGTGGGTCTTCCCCCCAGACAGGATGACGTTGGCCTCGCCCTACTGTACGTGTCCCCGTAGAGCCCCCCCAAGGTCTTGCGGGAGAACCTGCATGGTGGAGAACAAAAACGTAGGGTGTCACACGGTCAAACCCGGTTAGACAAACTGTTTGTCAAATATGTTTGACAAACTCCTCATTCACACGGTCAAACACCGTTTGACAAACGATTTGTCAAATGTTTGACAACCAAATACCCCAGTCACACGGTCAAGTCCGGTTTGTCAAACACGTTTGACAAACAAATACGCACATTCACACGGTCAAACCCGTTTGATAAACCGTTTGACCATGAGTATGGTCCTTGATGTAGCGTGTGTAACGGATGCTGATGTGTGAGTGTAACGGGGTTATGGATGTATATGTAACGGGTGTTGTGTGTCTGTAACAGGTGGTGTTGTGTGTAACGGATATGGACGGGAGAAATTAGCCCAAAAATGAAGTAGACTGCAAGAGACCACAAGGCCTACACTTGACAACACAAAGTTGAAATAATGTTCTTCCTTTCTACTTACATTTTAGTTTATAAATTTATTATTTGATAATCTATTATTTTTAGATAAATTTGCGAAACGAGATCCAAATCCTAACGTTTTTATATTTGTTTTCTTTGCGTTCAGTTCCGCGGAAGAAAAAGCACATCGACGTCAATACTGAGCTTATTTTTAGTATTTTGATTAACATCTACAAAGAATAATGAGTATTTACTTCATTATAAATCACAGGAAATCAGACAAGCAATTGCTTCCATTTCTATATATGGGGAATACAATTTTCGTACAATACCAAAGAACAACAAATTGATAAATAAATAAAAAAAATTGGGGCAAATTTCGGAAAATTTTTGTATTTTTTTTTACTAATTTTTTTAAACATTCATAGGTTGGTACTATCTCATTCTTTTACTTATACATTTTTCTATTTTTGTTTTCTCAAATTAAAAAATTAGAATGAGGAAAGCTTCCTTATATTTCATTGTTCAGTTCATGTAATTTATTCGTTACACAGTAAATGTCAATTTGGAAAACTGACATTTTTGAAAGTATCATTAAATATTTCTATATTCTTGATATCTTAAAGATTATATTATGTCTTTCCACTACACACATACATTGAAATCTTAGTTATATGGCTTTATTGCATGGAACTATAATTTTACTGCGACTTAAAATCTATTAGGTTCTTTGCTCAGTTGTCACATGGAAAATATAAATGAATCGTTGGCTTAACCTAAGGACATGATCTATTCTTTTAGTGTTTAATATCTATTCTGATAATTTCCGTTGTTTCCTTTTCCCTTTATATCTCCTCTTCTAATTCACCAGTCGTCATATAGATCAGTAATTATCCATTCCGCTTTGACTCCACTTCCCATATCTCATCAAATTTCTCATATTACTTCGTTTACTTTCGCCACGTCCTCTCTTCCCACTCCCTCATTACCAAAATGCTTCGTCTAATTCCACAACTTTTTGTCAACCCTTCTCTTCAGTCTTCCATTGACTTTTGACATTTTCTTAATCCTCCTCCACTTGATCATTCGTAGAATGCAATTTACACTTTTTGTATTTCCCTTCCATCTTGACCATCGTTATCCATTCATCGTCTCTTGGAGCAATACATATTTCTTGTGAATGTCGACATTATAGCAACCCGATCTCTCAGATTTGAATCAAGTCGCCCGGTGTCATATAAATGCATATAGGATATATACTGGCTGTAGGTCTCCAATGGATGTTCTAATTGTTACATAATCTTCTTGTCACACTTCTCTTGTTATATTAGAAAGCTGATTACTTTTTATTATACAATTTCCTTTAAACAAACCCGAGTTCCGACGAGAAATAATCTAAGAATTCCATTGTTCACTCTTTAACGGTTATTTTTTTTTAAACAAATATTGGTCAATAATTGTATTTGTATACTTTGCAACCGTTACCTGTATCTGCAAAAAGAGACTTATATAGAGAGGAAGGGAGAGGGAATAGACCGGTTAAAGTAGGGAGAGATGATGACAAAAAGGAGCAGTACAACTCTGAGCTCTACTCGGTTGCAGTCACTGACTGATTATTATACCATAGGCCGGACGAAAAGTATTGTTTTTGAAAGTAACAAATTTTCTTTGAATATTATAAGAGAACACGCCACCTATATTTCTTCTGTTAATTTCTATTATCACTAAAAGAATTTTAACCATGAATTAGTTTGATAACTGAACCTGCCACCATAATATGTATGAAATTAGTACACGTTGTATTCTCCTCGTTTGCTTACGTATGTCTATGTTATATTTTTCAGACTTGATGCTGGCAGATGAATGTTGGAGGGTGTCATTCCTATATCATTATTATTTTCTTTTCTTTTCTTTTCTTTAGCAGACCTGACGACATTTGGCGAGGGCGCAAAGACTATATAGGAAAGATGGGAAAACTTGTATTTCTACTAATAAGAAAACGTCATCCATCCAGCGTGAATGCGCGCCATCTATCGACAGAGCCACAAACTATATATCGGAAGTGGCGTAGCGCGGCTTTCAAATCATACTAAACTTGTATTATATATAGTGTTTTTGGAGATTTTGAAATTGATCTTTTCGCTAGAATAATCAACATTTCGAAAAAGTTTTACTTTCTCTTTATAAAATAATGAGTAGTAATTTTATGACTTTTGCATGCAAACAAGACAATTTAATATATGCTTTACACACATGATCATATTTATAAAATCAAAAGTGGGTAAAATACTTCTGCACAATGCATCATTCATTACTAAATATTTGAAATTGAGTAAACAGTTAAAATTTATAAGGTTATTTTAGTTTTTATTTTATTATTTTTGTAATATCATGTTTTTCTTGTTTGTGCTTGTGCTTATGTTTGAACTTTTTATACTTATTCAAGTGTCTGTACACAAATCATACAAACAAGGATAGTAAAAGTTAGGTATACATGAGAGTCTTTTATTTGCAACAAAGCAATACTGTCTTGTAAAGAACATATACAAAACAAACTAAAAGAAATAACATTATTCAACTTCAAAAATGAAACATACATCAGGCAACCAAAACATGCAATCAGATATTGAATATCAAACAAAACATAGGAAAATCAGTAATCAAAAACAATAATATGAAACAAAAATAAACAAAGAAGCAGACATAACATGCATATTGATTAAGCAAAAAATTTTAATTAACAGAACAAAGGAAAATCCCAAAAGCAAACAAACAAAAATATATACATATGTAGCAAGACAGGTACTGTATTGTAAAAAACATAGACAAAAATAAAAGGATGAACATGCAAGAAATAAGTCACAAAATTAAACAAACATGATTTGCAATCATACATAAAATAACAAGCATAACATAGAGAAATCATTCAACAAAAACAGTTAAATTTTAAAACTACCAAAGAAGCAGTCACAGCCTGCCAAAAAAATGAAGAAATATACATATACCAAGGCCTCCTCCCCCTTACAAGGGGCCATTTATTCAAAATTAAGGTAAAAGTTTATAACTTTACCACTTCAGCTAAGAACATGACATAACTATATCAAAGTTGCTGTGCCTGCCTGGGACTGCCATAAAGATATGGATTGAATTTGACATGATCAATTCATATTTCTAGATATTTGTAAGGTATTCATCTATAATTTTCGTTTCCAAGCTAAGTGACACTGCACTGACATAAAGATAAAGAAGATTTTAACTATGTTCTATTTTATTCCTCCATTTTCTGTTAAAGTTTCCATGTACTGTGTGTGTGTGTGTATGTTGAATCCCTTACCTTTCTTTATCTTTAGGAAAAACGTGAAAAATCAGATGGGGAAAGTCATTTTTCTTCTTTTTGCACACTACACATGGGTGATAGTTCCGCCCACTCATGATTGAATGTCCCGCTTAATTATAAACAAACAGACGATGCAGTTCAAACTGGTGATTGACGTAAACACCATCTAGTGAGAGAGCCGCACACTAAAATGTATGTGGACGATGCGGCTCTCCGTGAGCTTTCCCACCTTTCCTATATAGTCTTTGCTCGGGTCGGTAGGAGAGGGACTGGACCAATGGGGGAAGCACTAGCATACACAAGCTCGACAGTTACCAATTAACGTTTATTTGATGAAACATACATTAATTTTGTTATACAATTTACCATGGTAACATTGACAGAAAATTAGTATGAATACAAAAAGAGAAAATTAACCGTAGGTACCTGAGAAGAAACAGAACGTACAATTTAGCCTAATAGCCCATTGGCGCATGCGCAGACGAAACTGCCCAGATGACCATGCCCCACCCTCCAATCCACGATATAGGGGTGGGTGGCACTGATCTATATAACACCTGGATAGCGTATACGGGCCGTGGGCTGCCCCAGGAGTGAGGCGGGCAGGCGGGACATGGCCGCCATAATGGAAGTACCAAAACAGCAAGTGTGAACCGCTCCGCCGGTCATGGGACACTGATCTATATAACACCATTTTTAGATCAATCAGTGTCATGGGAGCTGTCGTGTTACTCTCGTGGCCTGTGATCCAAGCATGATTGGGTATTTAATGGCCACACAATTCGTCGCTGTTGGGCTCTCCACATGGCATACAAGGTGTATATCAAAATAGCATCATCACAATAAAACAATATATTGATAGTTATTACCTCTAGCAGAAATAACCATTTATATACATAAACTTGTGCATGTATATGGATGAGTTGGCACTGACAAATTATAATTCCAGTATATATTATAACTTCAAGGGAAAGTTACACAGACAACAAATGGGATAATGATATATAGTCAAAATATTATAGGGATAATAATATATCTATACTAGCATTTAACGGAATAAATATCCCTATAACATTTGATTACTGTACTGCTTATCGTTATTGGTGCTTGAATAAAACAAGTTTTGATAACTCCTTCCTCACTTTGACACCGGTTACTTTCTGAGAATACAATTTGGAGATATGATGGAGCCTGATTTTGCAGAAGCACGTGACGATACACTTGATCAAATTGACGATGTGGTTAGAATCCGGGGTTGTGTCGAACATGCGGTCGCTGAGAGAGGAAAATAGGGGGACGGCTGCTGCAAGGGGACTCAGGACTGTGACTGCTATGGTGGCAGATACATTTGCTGCTTTTGGGTGGGGCTCTCCGTTGGTGACCTTGAGAATGCTTTGGAAGCATTTTTCAGTTACCTCGCAAACTCTGATAACACTGTCAGCAGCTCGCACCAGTCCTCCGCGGTCTTTGCGAGACACTAGACCGTACTTCTGCTGATCAGTATCATCAGGAGATGCGCGCTAATAATGGTTATTTATATTTATTTATTAATTTATGGCATAAATTATGCACTGAAATAGCATATCCTTAATAGATCGAGCAATAAATATCGAGCAAAAAAATCCAAAAACATCATACCATGTTTCATTCTTTGATGCAATCGTTAACAATTTCACACAGGACAAATAAAAATGAGTATGTTTTGGTGAGAAGTCAAGGGGGAGGGAGGGCTCTTTGGCGGCTCTGGCCCACACTTGATTGATGGGGTGCACTGCCGAGTTGTATTCAGTTGTAATCAGTGTTACGTAATGCAGGGAGGTGTAACGCCCAGTGTTACGCAATGTTACATGAGGTGGGGGGTGTCGAATTCCACCAGAAAAAACGTTACATCATTTTTGAACGGGCCCCGAATAGTAATTCAGCCCATCTAATATGAATTCCTCACACTTCACAATATAGAAAAAGCCTACACATGTAATCAGGAAGAATAACTGGTTCTATACAGCTACACAGCTCTGGACAGCGTTTGAGCCTTATAAGATATTTTTAAATGATAAATATCTATCATGCTATTGCCACGATTACATTCGTGACAAATGGGTTGCTGCTAGATCTATTTCTTACAGATAATAAATACATAGCATTAAGATGACAACACCTAACAAAACAGTTGGTGAGCAACATTTTATGGCTCCTGATGGCCGCATCATTTGTTGATGGGTATCGGGATGTTTTGGGTAATAAAACCTTAGTTTACTTACGAGTGGAAGGACTGCTCACATCCACCTTTTCTCCGGTTGGTGCAGTTGAATGCAGCACAAGTTGGCATTGTAAAATGATCGTTAGATATGTAAAACACACCAGTATATAGGTGCGAAAGCTGCCGAGAACTGTAACTGTATCAGGTCAGTGATCGCGTGGCGTGGCTTTGTTTGGTATTGGCAACATGGCTGCCGCCGACCTCATAATCAGGACACTGATCCGTGATCCAGTTATTTTTAGATCAGTGGTGGGTGGGCGGATATACATAGCAGCAGAGGTATATCAAGGGCACGTGACAATATATATATATATATATATATATACTGTATATATATATGTATATATATATATATATATATATATGTATATATATATTTCGCACAAATAGGCTTCTTCCTCACCCACCTTCACCAACATATACGCATATATATTATAATTATTACTATTTTCATTATTATCATTATTATCATTATTTTTTTTATTATTATTATCATTATTATTATTATTATTATTATTATTATTATTATTATTATTATCATTATTATTATCATTATTATTATCATTATTATTCTTATCATTATTATTATCACTTTGTTAAAAATTTTATCTATCATTTTTCTTCATTTTTTCTCTTGTTCTTGCTACTATTTTCATTGTATTATTATCATTACTATTGTTATTAATATTTTCAATATCATTTGTATCATTATTATTATTATTATTATTAACATGATCATTGTTATTACTATTATTATTTCATTATTATATTTTATTATCATTATTATTATTATTATTATTATTATTATTATTATTATTATTATTATTATTATTATTATTATTATTATTATTATTATTATTATTATTATTATTATTATCATTATTATTACTATTATTATTATTACAAAAAAATGCTATTATTATCACTGTTACAGTTACTATTATTATTTTCATTGTTATTTTTAATGTTGTCATCATCTTTACCACTTGCTAATCATAATCATTACATTTGCTACAATGAATATGTAATGTTCTCACTTGTCGCCAACTATGGTAACACGGAGAGGTAGTGAGGTCCACCTCATGTATGAAATGCCCACAGCCTGTTTGTACACCATTCCGATGAAAAAGCATAGGCTACCTGCGAAACAAGTCAGGAATAAACTCAACAAAGACTCCTGTGTTTCCTACTCCACTTGCGTCAACCTGTCAGAATATCTCAACATAATAATTATCATTGTTATTGTTATTATTATTATTATTATTATTATTATTATTACTATTATTATTATTATTATTATTATAATTACTATTTTCATTACTATTTTATTTTTACTAATTACTATTTTACTATTATTCTTATTACTTTTGCTATTACTATTATTACTATCACTACTACTACTATTATTACTATTATCAGTAGTAGCGGTAGTATGATTATCAGTATATTTCTATTATATTGCATTATTCATCATTATCATTATCATCATTCGATACTGAAAAGATGTCAACATTTTGCGCAGATTCGAATGTACTTGTCTTGATCCCTGAAAGTCTTTTCGGAAAAATCAAATATTTATATATATTGAAAGTCGCCAAAAAGATTCTACTCGTAATGTTTTCTTTATTTTCTTTAAGTGCTGATTTATAAATGAAATTTAAATTTTCTGCAGTTTGCAACTATAAAGTGCGAGTGTTTTGTTTCTTTAAAAAGTTGCTGTAGGTTCTTATAGAAACGTCACTTGGAGCCTTTGCCGTCTCTGGGTCCTCGGGAAAATGTTGCCTGGAGCCTTTGCCGCTGGCATGCATGTAACCCAGGCTACAGCGAAGTTACCCGCTATAATTATCGTGGAAAAACGAGTAGCACTGGCTCCATATATGTCAACTGGAGCCAGCGGTTTGCATCTGATCGTCTGGTTTCTCTGCAGGAGACCTTGCGTAGCTAGCGCCGAATTAGGAGCCTGCTACGTGACCTCCGACAGCCGCGAGGGAGGCTCTCTGTGACAACCACCTCCTGCATTCGATTCTTCTAGATGCGACAGCTTCGCTGCATCGCACAATATGGAGGCGGTAGGTAGTATCGGCCACAGGGTTCAGTCCTGTTGGCTGGAGCTGGGAAATGTTTTTCTTCAGAGGCGTGCGAGAAAGATCCCCGCACAGCTGGAGCCTCGGCCACTACGTTCGTCTCCTGGCGACGGCAAATTGTTGCGCCGCCAGTCAAGGGCCATCAAGGAGCCCTAAAGGGACTCAGTCCCGCTGTTCAAAGTTGGAAACTCCAAGCAGGACAAAATTAATTTCCCTGCGGAAGGACATCCCCACCAGCTGGAGACTCGGTCACAGCAGTATAATTATTTAAAGGCTTGAAAGTTGCAGCATTGGCCATTGGTATGGGCTCAGGCGGGAAACCCGCCAGCCGACAACGAACTCTCATTAGTTTATCGGTGTTATACATCCACCTTGGTCTTTGGATCACGTGTTGGACTCGTGATCGACAGTTATTTCCCTCCCGGAAGAGCTCAGATCTCGTATGACCGATCTATGGGTAATGTTGTGATCTTACACGAACACACACACCCAACTCCCCGCCCACGAGAGTTGGAGTAACGACTTGAAACGCAGCGATGCTGAAATTATTTCACCCCTGGGCAGAATTCGAGCCCGGGTTAACGTATCGATAGTCCGAGACTATACCAACCGCGCTACCGGGTATATAAGTAATTATAAGTGTGTTTGTGTATATTTGCCTCGATCAGCGAGTACCATAAAATTCATTATAAGGACTTATTTTGTTTGTCTTTTTTTCAGTGCTAGGAATATGGAAGATTGATTAACGCCGATTCACCAAAGCAGCCCAATGTAGCAAACTAATAACAGCATTTACATGTACAAATGTCAAGTGCCATGTTCTCCAAATCAAATGATAGACAGCGTGATAAGAATACAAGTGATGACCACAAAACGAAAAGATAGTTCATGTGTTCATGTGTTTGAGGAAAGACTATGCATCTGTGGCCAATGTATTGGAAGCAATGAGTTAGTGAATTCAATGGTTATAAAAGTAAACTTGCTAAATGCTATTGAAGTTGTTTGTGCGTCCAAGTTACTTTTGACATTCTACCTGTACACACAGTGTAAGAATGATAAGCTTAAGATATATAACAAATGTAGAATAAACGACTATGTGTAGATGTTAACATATGCATATACATATATATATATAAATATATATATATGTATATATATGTATATATATATGTATATATATGTATATACATGTATATATATGTATGTATATATATGTTATATATATATATACATACATATATATATATATATATATATATATATATATGAACTTAAATCCTACATATATTATGTTTATGCATTCAATAAGTTATTTCAAAATTCTAGCTTTACATACAATATACAAATGATGAGCTTAAGAGATATATAGCAAATATAGAATATATGTGTATATGCAAACATATATCTATATGCATATATTGGTGATGCGCGACAGGAGATTGTTTTTCGGTCATGTCGTGCGAAATATGACAGCTGAGGGTGTAACGGGATCGTTACATGGTCTCCAGGAAGGGTTACTTGCACCAAATTATGTAACGGATAGTTACATCATTCCCAGGAAGGGTTACTTGCCACACACCTTTGAGTTTTTCTGGTTTATTCTTAACAAGGTCAAACACTTAAGATTTACACTTATACACAATTTAACTCTAGGGCACGTCACAAGAACCGACCGCTCCTGGGCTCTTGCGGTGGAGTTTTGATCTCCGGAAGTGCGAAGGTCAGCACTTCTCGAGTTGCCTTGCATCGTGGTGTTTACAATAATGTTTTGTTAGTCCGTTGTCCCACATGGGTGGGGCAACTACACTAATTACCTATTGGTCTCTTGGTTATAAATACTAATTATATATCCAGGGGGGTGGCTTGTTTATATGTAATGTTTCCGTGTGTTATGTCTGATGGCATCCACTATGTGTGTGTGTTCGTGAGTTCGTGTGCGTCTGGTGTGTGTGTGCTCGGGGTGGTATGCTAGGCTGTTAAGATGTCCACTCAGCAATTCGAACGGACGTGGTCTGGCGCCAAGGAGTCCGGTGAGTGAGTGTGATATTGTTCACCATGCATATGGTGACGTATACAGGGGAGAGAGAGGGGAAGAAGTAAATCTCCAAGATTCATCGGGAACTTGAAGAGAAAAGACAAAACGCTGAAGAAGAAAAGAAAAGTGGTAGTTGGTCTTCCCACGATCGGAAAGTGGAGAAATCGAAGGAAAAGCATGAGGAATGATTATTACATAACTTACATATGCAATTGGTGATACAGGCTGACTTGTGGGTCCTCAGAAGGAGAGATGTATTCAGACTTAGAAAATATAGAGCAGGTGCGTATGTGGCGCAATTATATATTTGGAAATAGTGACTTGTCAGTGAGGTAGTCAGTGAATGAATAAAGAGCAGCAGACGTATTGGTCGTTACCGGGGCTGTTGAATGGGGTTAGTGTAAGCAGTGGAAACAGTTAAGAACCAATGACTTACTTCAAGTGTCAATTGTATTTAAACTTACAACTTGAACAGGTAGTTTGTTGGAAACGTTTACAATGCGGTCAAAGAAAAGAAACAAAGATTCATTGGTGTTTGATCTCTTATGAACAATTTTGTAGCCATTTTTTTCTTGTGACAGTACTACGGTCCACAACAAAACAATAATCTTTATTGATGATAACGAAGCCGTGAATAAGCTAAATAGACTTAACGCTCTTCATAGGGTTTATTACGAGTTCGATAATTATTTGTAGTGAAGCTGGTTTAGCCTGACCAAGAATCCTAGGACAGAGCAGACTGAGAAACTGAAATATGAGCTATTTGTTTGTAGTAAAGTATAAATGAAACAAGAATTCTATAGAGGACACAAAGAGACTATATTAACAGCATCTGGTGTTTCCAGGCGATCATCCATCCACATACTGACCAGACGTAACGATGCTTCACTTCACTGATCTGCGTAGAAATGGAGTTGTTTGAACATTCACGACTATTTTAAATTCATATTTTCAAGCTGTCATTTTTTCGCTAGTTGTACACTATCACAACCCTACTTGACTTGATTTTTACACCATAGCATTACACCCATTCAAAATCATCATTTGCATAATTACATCAAATGAAACGTTCAGCTTCCTGTAATACCGGGGTCGGGGCCTGCCTGCCCCCTTAGTCAGTCTTCTACGGGCTTACAATTCTATTGTGTCTCGTCACAACCGAATTAGAGCAAATGCACGGCTACAAGACATCATCATCAATTTCGTTCCTTCTCTGTTTTCTCAAGTAAGAATACCTATGTTCAGTAGTAGCACCATTTACAGTAGTAGTACAATGACTTTTCAAGTACAAACTGCTTCGGTATATGCATGCTCCAGTCACTTTCGTTCAATTTGTCTAACAAACAGGCCGCACGGGCCGTCGCGTCGTCAAGTCTTGAAGTCCCCCCGCGCTGAACCTCCCCAGGGAGACGTCGCCGACGCGAACGCCCAGGACTGAGTCTGACTGGCGCGACGCGGGAGCAACTTTCTTCCTTCAGATGACGCTCGAGCACCCGAAAGGCATTTCCAAAGTGTGACAGAGTGAAGTAGGGAGGGAGGGAGGGAGGGAGGGAGGGGCATTGGTAACATAGGGATGTAGTCAAAGACGTGAAAGGAAGAACAAGTCGTCGTTTATTTTTACTTAACGTTTTTCGTCAAGAGTGACGACTAGCACGCGTTCCAAGTCTACTCCTCAAACCCTCGATATTCTTTCTCCGGCTCTAGTTCTCTACGTTTCTATAGCTCAGTAAATATAGCAGCTGTTAGGTTGAAGACGCCATATATAACTAGATTATATTTATTGTTCCTTATCTATATGTCTGTTTGCCTGTCTGTCTGTCTTTCCGTCTCTGTCAGTCTGTTCGTGACTGTATGTCAGTCTATTTGTCTGTCCGTCTCTGTCTGTACGTCTGTCTATCTGTACGTCTCTGTCAGACTCTGTCTACCTGTCTTTCCGTCCCTCTGTATACCTGTCCGTTTCTCTGTCTGTCCGTCTCTCTGTCTACCTGTCCGTCTATTCGTCTCTGTCTCTCCCTCTGTCTGTCTCTCTCCCACCCTCTCTCTGTATACAAGTATGTCTCAAATGGTGTGTGTCTGTGATTCACTATGGTCTTGGATCACGTGTTGGACTCGTGATTGACAGCTATTACGCTCCCGGATGAGAGCTCACATATGACCGATCTATGGGTAATGCTGACCTTACACGCACACACACACACACACAAACACAATTCCCCGCCCACGAGAGTTGTAGTAACGACCCGCAGCGCAGCGATACTAAAATTATTTCAGCCCTGAGTGGGATTCGAACTCAGACCGCCGTAGTGGCAACCGAGAGTGTGTGAGTGTGCGTCCGCGCGCATGTGGGTGTACGTGTGGCAGCGTCAGGCAGCAGCAGCACATTTTCGCACCCGCATCTGACTGACACACATGTGGGAACCAAGATCTATATATACCAGGTCTAACCACTTCCGACCGAATTTCGAGAGAGTTGGCGCAGCGGGCCCGTGACATCACCTGGCTGCTCAAAGTGGGCTTCGCACGTCCCGTTGCTGTTAGTTGTAGCTGGCTCGTCGTACGGGAAGTGTCGCTGCCTCCGCTCGCACCGCTCCACGCAATTAGTTATATTCTGACAATGAAGATCTATATATACCGGTATATATAGATCTTGACAATATGGCTTATTGTACCATTAAGGGTTGTGGCTCAAACCAAAGAGGAATTAAGGAGAGGAACAGAAGGAGTAATTGGTGAGGAACAGTGTGGTTTTAGGACAGGTAGAGGTTGTGTAGATCAGATCTTTGTGGTAAGACAGATATGTGAGAAAGCTATAGGAAAGGGGAAGGATGTTTTTTGGGCTTTTATGGATCTGGAAAAGGCTTATGATAGGGTAGACAGAAAGGCACTGTGGGAGGTTATGCAGATTTATGGGATAGGAGGAAAGCTTTTGGGAGCTGTCAAGAGTTTTTATGAGAGTAGTAGAGCGTGTGTCAGGATTAGAAATGGAGAGAGTGAGTGGTTTGAAGTAAAGGTGGGACTTCGTCAAGGATGCGTTATGTCGCCCTGGCTGTTCAACTTATACATGGTGCGAGAGGTGAATGCTAGGGTAGTGGGTCAGGGATTGGAGATGGTTAAAGAAAATGGAGAAAAGTGGGAGGT
The DNA here is from genome assembly GCF_046742065.1 of Oratosquilla oratoria. Lineage (NCBI taxonomy): Eukaryota > Metazoa > Arthropoda > Malacostraca > Stomatopoda > Squillidae > Oratosquilla > Oratosquilla oratoria. The sequence continues at coordinate 1,415,489 of NC_134788.1, read as the reverse complement.
GAGCCAGCTGTTGTTTGCAGACGACACTGCGCTTGTGGCAGGGTCAGAGGAGGGATTGAGGAAGCTGGTGGCAGAGTTTGGGAGAGTATATGATAGAAGAAAGCTAGAGATAAATGTGGGTAAAAGTAAGGTGATGAGATGTACAAGGGGTGAAAGTGGCAGTAGACTGGAAGTGAACATTAAAGGAGAGCGACTGGAGGAAGTGGATAGTTTTAGATACTTGGGTGCAAGTGTAGCAGGAAAAGGTGGAGTGAAGGTGGAGGTAAAATGTAGATTGAGAGAAGCGAGTAAATGCCTTGGTGGATTAAAGAGTGTAATGAGGAATAGACATTTGGGAATGGATGCGAAGAGGAGACTGTATGAAGGAGTGATTGTGCCAACAGCACTGTATGGGGCAGAAACGTGGAACATAAGAGCAGAAGAGAGAAGGAGTTTGAATGTGTTTGAGATGAGGTGTCTGAGAAGTATGGTGGGGGTTACTAGGCTGGATAGAGTGAGAAATGAGGAGGTGAGGAGGAGAACAGGGGTGAAAAAGGAGCTGGGAGATAGGGTTGATGAAAGAATATTAGGATGGTTTGGACACATGGAAAGAATGAGTGAAGAAAGACTAGTAAAAGAGGTATGGAAGGCAGATGTGGAGGGAGTGAACATGAGGGGACGTCCTAGAATGAGGTGGATGGATGGGGTGAAGGGGGCTTTGGGGAAGAGGGGAATGTCTGTTGAGGAAGGAAGGGAGAGGACGGAAGACAGAGGTGAGTGGAGAATGGTTGTATATGGATAATGTTGTGATTGCATGAGGAGGAATGGGCGGGGGGGTGGGGGTGGGGTAGTATGTGTGAGTAAATTTTGACGCAGCCCGAAGGGATTTCTCCCCGTCCTCTCCTTATATGCAAAGGGGGACGGAGAGGGGGGGTCGCCGATTAAATGAAGCGGCCTTGCTGTGGATGTGCTGTGTCTTGCGACACTGCTTCTGACCCAGGGCGGTGGGCAGGGTGCAGGGATGACCCGTCATCCAGGAGGTGCTCAGATGAGAGGGAGGGTGGGAGGGGTGTGGAGTGTATTTAGGGATGAAATGGGTGGGAGTGTTTTTATGCCTTTCCCTTTTTGGCTACCTCCCTTGGAAGGGGGAAAAAGCCTTGGTATATGTATGTATGTTAATTTTCATCGTTTCCCTGCAAATACACGCACATGTGAACGTGTACACATATAAGCACACACGACGATATCTCCCCGTAGAATACAAGTATATAAAACACACACACACACACACACACACACACACACACACACACACACACACACACACACACACACACACACACACATATATATATATATATATATATATATATATATATATATATATATATGTGAACGTGTACACATATAAGTACACACGACGATATCTCCCCCTTTTTGTAAAATAAAATTATACAAATACTATCTACTCTAATACTCAAATTTCTCGGTGGCGTAATCGGTTGAGAGTCAGGCCTTTAAAGTCAAGGTGTCGGCGATAATTGGTTCGAAACCAGTCCAAGTTTATTTATTTTTTTTCAGTCTCGCTGCGCTTCGAGTCGTTACTCCAACTCTCGTGGGCGGGGAGTTGGAGATATGTGTGCGTGTAAGTTCATAGATCGGACATACGAGCTCTGAGCTCTCTTCCGGGAGGGAGATAGCTGTCGATCACGAGTCCAGTACGTGATCCAAAAGACAAAGATGAATCACACACACATGTGAACATGTACACATATAAGCACACACGACGATATATCCCCTTCCAATAAAATACACGCACACACATATACACACACACATACACACACACGGTGGCGGATTGGTAAGGCACTGGCCTCACAGACCGGAGAACCGGGGTTCGATTCCCCGGCCGGGCGGAGACAAGTTGGGTTTGTCTCCTTTCACGTGTAGCCCCTGTTCACCTATCAGCGAGTAGGTACGGGACGTTAGTCAAGGAGTTGTGACCTTGCATTCCCGGTGTGTGGAGTGTGAGTGGTCTCAGACCTACCCAGAGATCTGCTAATAATGAGCTCTGAACTCACTGCCGTAGGGTGGTGTCTGGCTGTCTCGAAAAGAGGCTGCAGCAGATCCGAGGTGAATACACACACACACACATGTGAACGTGTACACATATAAGTACACACGATGATATCTCCCATTCCCGTAAAATAAAACTATATAAATACACACACACATTAATATCTAATTTAATAATTCGGTGGCGCAATTGGCTGAGAGTGACATACAATGGTAAGATATTGGCGGTACCTGGTTCGAATCCTATCCAGGATGATTTTTTTTCAGTCTCGCTGTGTTTCGAGTCGTTACTCCAACTCTCGTGGGCGGGGAGTTGGAGATATGTGTGCGTGTAAGTTCATAGATCGGACATACGAGCTCTGAGCTCTCTTCCGGGAGGGAAATAGCTGTCGATCACGAGTCCAATACGTGATCCAAAAGACCAAGATGAATCACACACACATGTGAACATGTACACATATACAGTAAGCACACACGACGATATATCCCCTTTTCATAAAACACACACACACACACACACTATAATTTAATAAGAACAATCAATGTTGCGTTTACCTACCTGGATGAAGAAATGGTGAAGAAAATTCTAATCACCCTGATAAGACCAAGATTGGAATATGCAGCAACGATATGGTCACCAAGTGCAAAAAAATGTATAAAAAAAACTTGAAAGAATACAAAGAGCAATTACAAAATTGGCACCAACACTCTCAAAACTATCATATGAAGAGAGACTAGCAAAACTTGAACTACAGACACTAGAGCAAAGAAGAGAGAGAGGAGATTTGATAGCTATTTATAGAATCATGAAAGGCATAGAAATTACTGATATAGAGAACCTGATAAAATGGGATGACAGAAATACAAGAGGACATGGAAAGAAGAAAAAAAAAAAAAGACAGCTATAGTAGAGACCTGAAAAAGAACAGCTTTCCTCACAGAGTAATAGACAGTTGGAACAAGTTAGATGAGAAAGTGGTGTGCGCAAAAACAATACATGAATTTAAAAATAGTTTAGATAAAATGAGATACGAAAACGGGACACCACGAGCATAGCTCCCCTTCCCGTAAAATACAACTAGGTAAATACACACACACACACTGATAATAGCAATGAGCTAGAAAGAGAGAGATAAGGGAGGGGGGAAATATAATAATTCCAGTCTTCCTTAGCGTTTCACAGTTTTCTTCGGTGTTTCACAAAGAGAAAACGGAAACATCCAAATGACGTCAGAAGCTGCGCAGAACTGCTCAAGCGGTCAGACCTGGTATATTAGGTATATATCTTGGTGGGAACGAGCGAGAGAGCTCGCTTCGGGCTCACCGTTAATACTTTATTTTATTTTATCTTATTTTATTTTATTTATTTATTTTTTGGGGGGTGGGTGTCACCGTTAGTGGAACGATGCAGGTCAACTTGAGGGACCGGTGTCGGGCTGCAAGATGGACGACACAAGGGAGAGCTGCCGCCCGTTCCCAAGACCCGTTGAAAGCCCTCTTCTCGCTCGCTCAACTCGCCTCCAGGCGGCGGCAGCCAGCCCCTGACCGACGCGACGCAACGCCCGCCCGGCCTCCGGACCTCTGCCTGTAATGTCCATATACAGTAGGTGGGTGGGTCGGTATAACCCACATACACATACATACATACATTACATGCATGCACAAATTCATGCATGCATACACACATACTTTTTGGAAGAAAGCACACGCTGGACTCGTCGTTTGGATTCTATTCCTACGTTTCGAGCCCAGTCCAGTCCGAAGTTCGTCATCAGGGAAATCTGTATATAACAAGGGCATACTTGGTACACTGGGTTAGGTAACCCCAGTAACCGTTACACTCCCGAAAAATACATAGAGTAGATCACCCAGTCACCGAAAATGCATATCACAAGGACTGAACTTGGCGTAACCAAAAACAATCGAAAATACTTCCAGATGGACACCATATCGCATAATTCACGAATCAGTATTGGTATCAAACGAAATGGCTTAGAAAATGTAATCTTTGGACTAAAATATCCATGCGACCAAAATTATGCGACAAAACCCCCCAGTCCCAAATGTAATTAACTGCCCTCTTGTCCGTAATGCGAGAGAACCAAACATATAATGCAGTCACCAAGATAGGTCTCGCTCTACCTTCATCTGATCCTTCATACTTTCCCAATCTCCTTATTTCTTCTATCTCACTTTCATAACAGGTGATTCCCATTCCCTTACAAAATTCGATAAATACCAACTTGTCATGCAATACCTTCTGCTCTCTTATATGTGTGTGTGTGTGTGTGTGTGTGTGTACACATTCATATTATTTTACTTTTGTCACGCTAGCTTATTCAGTCTAATAAATAACTCCTCTTATTTTCCCAAGTATTTCTTCACAGTGAAAACTATTCATGAACTATTTAATTTCATATATCAAACGTTGCATATTTAGCAAATGCGACTGCGCATAGAAACAATGCAGGCGAAAGTGAGTGACAGGCTGAAAGTAGCAGGTGAACGGATACAAAAGTATTCAAAATGGAAAGAAAATGGTACAAATATCCAAGCATAAAAACTGAAAACCTTCCCCCGGATATTACAGAGGTAAGAAATAGTGACATCAACAATAGCTAACGTAAAGTTGAATTATTTTATCAACAAAACTGAAAATTTATGGAACTACTTGTAACTTGTCACAAAATAAAATTTATATACAAATAACAAAACAAATGGAGGACCAGTTGATTGCTGTGTCATGATTTAAATACTGAATATAGGGAAAAAAATAAGAATAATACACTGATTTGGCTTACGACATGTAAAAGAAAGTAATGCAATGCAGAAATATGTATTTTGTGAATACAATAATTCTGTATTGTATTGGCTGCATTGCCCAGTAGCGTTCTACTGGTGACTGTCAGTACAATTTACAAAAGTAAGATTATTTTGATTAAATTAAATCTTTGTACAAAAATGGCAGAGGTTGCAATTATCAATGAGAGTTGTACATAAAAGGTTATCCAGTCTTGTCTAATTCTAAAATTAGGTAAATGGCACATTTATTTATATTAGTATGTTACATACTAATTATCTAATATAAATAAATGTGCCATTTACCTAATTTTAGAATTAGACAAGACTGGATAACCTTTTATGTACAACTCTCATTGATAATTGCAACCTCTGCCATTTTTGTACAAAGATTTAATTTAATCAAAATAATCTTACTTTTGTAAATTGTAAATACATACTATGTATTTTATTCCTTAGTTTGTTTGATTTTTTATTATTGAGTTTGTGGTTATTGTGAAACTTGCTCATATGGTATGGGAATAATTTCTATTTAAAGATTTGGGTAGGTTTTTGCTTCCCTTAATGCAAATATTTTTAGTTAGATTTTTTCACCTTTTCTTCAGTTCTGTAAAGAAACAAATGATAAGTCAAAAGTGACAGCACTGTCTTATAATCTAAAAAGAAAATAAGTAACATCCCCGGCTTTGGAGCAGTTGTTTTAAGTGTGTTCATGACTTCAGAGCCCTGAAGAGCATTTACTTGGGAATTGTATGATCTGTTACCAGGAATGTCAAAAGAAGTTTTGCATGGCAGTAAAAACCCTTTAAAGGCCCCAAGGCAGTCAAAAGTTTTCCGCAAACTAGAAGATTTGATATCAAGTATGATTAGGCCTACATTGATTAAAAATGATAATGATGATATGGTATTACATCACAAACTCCCCCCTATCAGAGGGCTAGGACGGTGCCCCTCACAGAGGACTTTGTAGTTTACCTAGTTGTATTTTACGGGAAGGGGGAGCTACGCTCATGGTGTCCTGCCTTTGTATCTCACAGCGTCTAGTTTGCTCTTAAATTCATGAATGGCTTTTGCACACACTATTTTTTTGTCCAGTTTGTTCCAAGTGTCCACTACTCTGTATGGAAAACTGTTCTTCTTCAGATCTCTTGTATAACTGTTTTTTTACTTTCTTTCCATGTCCTCTTGTGTTTCTCTTGTCCCAGTTTAACAAGTCCTCTCTATCAAGTATTTCTATGCCCTTCATGATTCTATAGATAGTCAGTAGGGTGCCTCTCTCTCTTCTTTGCTCCAGAATCGGTAACTCCAAGTTAGCCAGTCTCTCTTCATATGACAATTTTGAAAATGCAGGGGCCATTTTTGTGGCTGCTCTCTGGATTCTTTCTATTTTCTTTATATTCTTTTTGGTACTGGGTGACTACAATGTCGCTGCATATTCTAGTCTAGCCTTATCAGTGTGACTAATATTTTTTCAATAATTTCTTTGTCCAAATATGTAAATGTCACTTTTATTGATCTTAACAAGTTATAGGATTCTCTGAGAATTTTGTTTATTTGTTTATTATAGGACAAGTCGTTTGAGATAATTACTCCCAAATCTTTTTCGGATCCCACTTTCTTTACCTCCTTAGTTCCAATTTTATATTGTCCTTATATTCTATTGTGTGTGTGTATTTACGTAGTTGTATTTGGGGAAGAAGAGCTATGCTCGTCCCTAGGGACCCGCAGTTGTATCTTTCCGCATCCAGTTCTTTCTTAAAGTCGTGTATAGTTTTAGTACTCGCTGTTTTCTCTTTCAATTTATTCCATGTATCTAACACTCTATGTGGAAAGCTATTCTTTTTCATATCTCTTCTGTAACTGTCCTTCTTAAGTTTCTTGTGTCCCCTTGTATTTCTATTGTCCCATTTAAGTAGATCATCCCTGTCAAGGATTTCCATCCCTTTCATAATTCTATATATGGATATCAAATCTCCTCTTTCTCTTCTTTGTTCCAGAGCTATTAATTTTATTTTGTCCAATCTTTGTTCATATGTCAGCATACTGAGTGTTGGTGCCATCTTTGTTAGTGCTCTTTGAATTCTTTCTAGTTTTTTTTTTTTTTTTTTCTTTCCTGGATACTCTAATTTTGGTCTTATCAATGTAACTAGGATTCTCTTCACCATCTCCTTGTCTATGTAGTCAAAAGCCACTTTCATTGATCTTATTAAGTTGTAGGTTTCTCCAACTATTTTGTTCACATGTTTGTCTAGTGTCATGTCATTTGAAATGATCACTCTTAGGTCTCTTTCTGAATTTACTTTTGTTCCCATTTTGTATTTACCGGATATTCTATTTTTGCTTTTTCCAAATTCCATTATACTACATTTTTGAATGTTGAAATTCACTTTGTTCTTTTTACTCCAATTCCAGACGTTGTCCAGATCTCCCTGAAAAGATTTACAGTCTTCCTCATTACTCACTCTCTTCAGTAGTTTTGCATCATCTGCAAAGAAGTTTATGTAGCATTTAAATCCTTCATCCATGTCATTTATATAAATAGCGGGGTGAGGAATTTGGCACATCGTAAATTGGGCGGAGGAGAAAGAGCACAAATATTTTTAGAAAGAATCCAAAGAGCAGTGACAAAAATGGCACCTACACTGTCAAATCTGACATACGAACAAAGATTGGAGAAATTACATCTGTCAACACTGGTACAGAGAAGAGAAAGGTGATTTGTTGACCATTTACAGAATTATGAAAGGGATGGAAATTCTCGAAAGAGAGAACTTGCTAAAGTGGGACAGAAGATAAACAAAAGGACACAAAAAGAAACTAAAGAAGGACAGTTACAGAAGAGACCTGAAAGAGAATAGCTTCCCACACAGAGTGATTGATGTCTGGAACAAACTGAACAGAGAAACAGTGAATGCCAAAACTATACACAATTTTAAGAATAAACTGGATGCGGAGAGATACGAAAACGGGTCACTACGAGCATAGCTCTCATCCCGTAAAATACAACTAGGTAAATATGTAACCTTTGTGGTTCATTTTTTTATTTATTTATTTATTTATTTTTTTTTATTATTATTATTATTATTATTATTATTATTATTATTATTATTATTATTATTATTATTATTATTTCCAGATTTATGGACTCCAGGTCGAGGACATTTGGAGTGAGTGCAAATTTGTCCCCCGTGATGGAGGATTGTAAAGAGGAGGTGCAGCAGGATGACAAAGAGGAAGGAAAACGGCTGGAAGAGAAGCTGTGGGAAGTGGAGGAGTTCTTGGTAACTTTGGTCGACAACAGTCATTCGGTTGTCGCGAGGAAGGACGACTTGCCCCTCCTGCCCAGGAGCACGAAGGACTTCACTCCGTTCCTGATGGAGTTGGCGCTCAAGAACGTCAGCCCCCTACACAAGGCAGATCCAGACCTTCTGTGGCAGGTAACGAGACCTACTACAGACTTCCTTGTCTGTCTAAAGTTTGCTCTAAGGGTTGATGTCATAATGTGTTATCTCTCTTGTATCTCACTAGCCAAGTGGGTTAGGGTGTCGTTACGATATAAAGTCCTCTTTGAGGGGCACTGTCCTAGCCTTCCAATAGGGGGAGTTTGTGACATTAAACCAAATCACTTGCGGTGAAGGTAGAGATGATGACAATTCGAACCCTGCTTGGGGTATAGTTCATTAGATTCCACGTTACGAGGCCTACCGTAAGGAGCACTGTCTTAGCCTCCCTGATAGGGGGGAGTTTGTGATGTTGAACCGAATGGCATCATCACAATCATTCTCTCCCGTATCTCTCTCTATGCCTCTTGCCTCTCTCTTACTATCAAACACCTCCCTACCTGTCTCCCTCTCTTCCTCATGTCTCCTTCCCTCCCTTTCCCCCTCCTTTCCTTCACTCCAAGATCACAGTCGAACCTAATGGCAACAGTGATTGATAATCAAGAGATCAAATGAGGAAAACCTTTTGACAGTAATGGCGGAATTGGCAAAGATCATGAATGCATTTGATGCGTCTAGAATAGAAAGGGGGAAATGCAGAATTGGCAAAGATCACGAATGCATTTGAGGCATCTAGAATCGGAGAAAATGCGGGCATCATGTGTAAGACATCTTGCCTCTTAACTCCTAGAATACGATGTGACTGCATAGGCGTCATGAGACGTGAGTATACAAAGATGCTGCTGTGAGTGTCCTGATAATATTTATTTTTTAGATGTAGTCGACTAGTGACCCCAGTATTATGTGAACAGGCTTGATCACATTTTCTGTGGACATGAACATTTTGTGTGAAAGAGAATGAATATAACAGCAGCTGTAGCTTTACATTTTATAGTGCAAGTATTGTGATGCATCGTTGTACGTCAGGCACGAGTATTTAATTTGTATTGAAGAGGTTAACGTCAGATGCTTTAAGAACCCTATTTCCATGCAGAGGAGGAGGTGTGGCATTTACCATTCTCGATGCCTCGTTTCAAGTTGGAACAAAGTTCGTAGTTTCAGAGCCATTACGTGCCTAAGTGCCCCCTCCCCCGCGAGCAAAGGACTCAGGGATGCCCCCCTCCTTTCCCCCATTACCACTTACCATCTCCACCATCCCTTAATGCCTAGTATAGCTGTTGGCTCGTGAAATGATTAAACAGATTTATAAATATTATTTAACGTCCCTATTGCAGAAAGGTTAAGGGAAAAACATTTCGTATTCTGTTGAGTCCAACGCAAAATTCGTATATTATGGTAAAATATTGAGGGTTCCTTTGACCTTTTTATTTATTATGATTATTTTGTCAGCCTTCTGGGTGGCATGTCCAGACTAGAATTGCCGCCACCCCCCTAAATGTACCGTCCTATGGCAAATGCATCCCCATGTGAGGGCCCTCCTGCATGGTTTTCTTGGGGCATAACATCAATGGCCATAAGAGTTATGATGCCAGAAGTGAAAGATCCCCATCACTTCTGGACACCGTCACTGTCTTTCATCACGACCTCCTCTCACCATGCAGGGACGGGAATGGCTCACGGAGAGGCTCAGAGGAGGCAAAGAGCTGGAGCTTCATTGCATCGGGAATCCAGATTACAGAGACGGCATTGTCCAGGTAAGTTCTCGTAACACGGACGTACGCTATTTTTCTCAGAAGTGCTATAGCACCAGAAAAAAAAAATTAATTTTGTAAATTACAACATATCAATGTAATAGATATTTTACTCGGCAGAAATCGTTATCAGAAAACGTTGTAACCTGTACAGAAATGAACAAAGTCGCATTGACTCCTTTAGACGCCAACTTTGTTTTGATAGATTTGAAGGTCTGAGATGATGACAACCCTAATGACCTCAAGAATTACAGGTATTGCATTACTAAATGCAGGTTTGGTTAGGTTGGTAGGTTAGGTAAGGGCTAGAATAGACAAAAATATACTTTAATTTCTTCAGCCTCCACTGCCAAAAGAAAGATGGTGTCTCAACTAACCAAAGTGGTTACGTTTGTTTATAGTTTTTAGCAACCTTTTGTATTATTAATTTCTGCCAAGAATGGCCATATATTACATTGATGTATTATGATTTACAAAATTAAGATTTTATTTCCTATTGCTATATTGTGTTAGGTATGCAGATTTATCAATTTATCAGATGTACTGACCCCCTGCTCTCACTTCCACATTTTTTCTCGTATCTATCCTCGTAACCTGCACTGCACCCCGTACTTCTTAATTAAATTCTTCGATGTGATGACGCCCACGTAGGCGTCATGAGGCGTGAGTGGATATACGAGGATGTTGGCGTCTTGATTATATTCATTTTGTAGTCGTAGCCGAGTGAACCCCACATTCTGTGAACTGGTTTGATTGTGTTTTCTGCATTTGTTAATACTCGGTGAAAGAGAATGATTAATACCAGCAGTGACTTCATGTTTTATGATCCCAGTAGTGTGATGCATCGTGCATTAGGCATCTGATGCTGCGTGAGAGAGGATTTGACTCCTATTGAAGAGGTTAGCCATTTCCTTCCTCTGAATCCCCCCCCCCCCGTATTATGGATCTTCCTTTTTCTACATTACATACATTACATACATCTACCAAAGGCCTCACACGGGAGGTAGCCAAAAAGAAAAGGGCATGGAAACCACTCCCACCCATTCCATCCCTGATACACTCCACTCCCCTCCACCCTCTACCCTCCCTCTTATCTTGGCACCTCCTGGATGACAATGGGTCATCCCTGCATCTCGCCCACTGCCCTGGGTCACAAGCAGTGTTGCAAGGCACAGCACATCCTCAGCAAGGTCGCTTAATTAATTCGGCGACCCCCCCCCTCTTTGTTCCCCCATGCAGAAAGGGAGATGGGGAGAAATTCCTTCAGGCTGCGCCAAATTTATTTCTCACACATACTCCCTCACCCCCCTCAACTTCCTTTCTGCCGCATTTAAATACAAAGTCTTCTTGAGTGCAGTGCCCTTGGCAGTCATCCCCAGATACGTATTAACCACTTCAGCACGAGTCAAATTCTCGCACAAAGCATTGGCTGTCATATGTACGATGCATCACACTACTCGCATTCTAAAATATAAAGCCACTGCTGCCGTATTACTTGTTCTCTTTTACTCCGAGTAATGATAAACCCAGGAAAGGTGATCAAACCAGGTCACAGAATCTGGGGGTAACTCGTGTACAACTACAAAAAAGAAAATGTATAATCAAGATGCTGACGCCAGCATTCACACATACCCACTTGCACCTTGTGACGTTTACGTAGGAATCGAATCCTCTTGAATGGAAGGCCCTTGGCATTCGTCGCTAGTTATGTATTAATTGTGACAAAGATGATCACTCCGTCCGTTGCCCAGAAAGGGGGCATCAGGGGGGGAGGGGGTGGATCCACAGAAGTGTAACAGACTTTGCAGGTGAACGTGGGCGCGCGCGCGCGACATCGGTGGTCAAGAAATCATCGTGAAGGGCTACAGACGGGGTCACGCTGTGGCCGCCCCCAAGAAGAAGAGTGGGGACCTGATGAGCAAGGTATGGTCTCTCCCTCTCTTCCTCTCTCTCTCTTCCCCCCCCCTCTCTCTCTCTCTCTCTCTCTCTCTCTCTCTCTCTCTCTCTCTCTCTCTCTCTCTCTCTCTCTCTCTCTCTCTGTCTTTCCCCTCTCCTCCTCTCCCACTCTCTCTCCTCTCTCCCCCCTTTCTATCACTTGTCTCTCCCCCCTCTCTCTTCTCTCTCCCGCTCTCATCTCTTTCCCCCTCATCTCTTTCCCCCCTCTCTCCTCTCTCCCCCTCTCTCCTCTTTCCCCCCTTTCCTCTCTCCCCCTCTCCTCTCCCTCCCCCTCTCTTCTCTCTCCCCATCTCTCTTCTCTCTCTCCCCCTCTCTTCTCTCTTCTTTCTCCCCTGTCTCTTCTCTCTCTCCCCCCTCTCTTTTCTCTCTCTCCCCCTCTCTTTTCTCTCTCCCCCCTCTCTTTTCTCTCTCCCCCTCTCTTTTCTCTCTCCCCTCTCTTTTCTCTCTCCCCTCTCTTCTCTCTCTCCCTCTCCTCTCCCCCTCTCTTCTCTCTCCCTCTCCTCTCCCCCCTCTCCACCCTCTCCTCTCTCCCCCTCTCTTTTCTCTCTCTCCCCCCTCTCTCTTCTCTCTCTCCCCCCTCTTTTCTCTCTTCCCCTCTCTTCTCTCCTCTCTCCCTTTCCCCCTCTCTCCTCTCTCTTTCTCTCTCTCTCTCTGTCTTTGTGTTCTCCTCTCTCCTCTCTCTCTGTCTTTGTGTTCTCTCTCCTCTCTCTCTGTCTTTGTGTTCTCCTCTCTCCTCTCTCTCTTTGTGTTCTCCTCTCTCCTCTCTCTCCCCCTCTCTCCTCTCTCCCCCTTTCTATCACTTGTCTCTCCCCTCTCTCCTCTCCCTCCCCCTCTCTCCTCTCTCCCCCTCTGTCTCCTCCTCTCTCTTCTCTCCCCCTCTCTTCTCTCTCCCCCCTCTCTTCTCTCTCCCCCCTCTCTTCTCTCTCCCCCCTCTCTTCTCTCTCCCCCCTCTCTTCTCTCCCCCTCTCTCTTCTCTCCCCCTCTCGTTTCTCTCTCCCCCATCTCTTCTCTCTCCACCTCTCTTCTCTCTATCCCCCTCCCTCTCCTCTCTCCCCTCTCCCCCTTTCTCTCCCTCTCTCTCCTCTTTCCCCCTCTCTCTCCTCTCTCCCTCTCCCCCTCTCCTCTCTGTCTTTCCCCTCTCTCCTCTCCTCTTTCTCCCCCTCTCTTCTCTCCCCCTCTCTCCTCTTTCTCTCCCCCTCTCTCTCCCCCCTCTCTCTTCTTTCTCCCCCTCTCTTCCCTTTCCCCCTCTCTCTTCTCTCTTTCCCCCTCTCTCTTCTCTCCCCCCACTCTCTTCTCTCTTCCCCCTCTCTTCTCTTCCCCATCTCACCCCCCTCTCTCTTCTCTCTCTCCCCCATTTCTCTCCCTCCCCTCTCTCTCCTCTCTCCCTCCCCTCTCTCTCCTCTCTCCCTCCCCTCTCTCTCCTCTCTCCCTCCCCTCTCTCTCCTCTCTCCCTCCCCTCTCTCTCCTCTCTCCTCTCCCTCCCCTCTCTCTCCTCTCTCTCCTCTCTCCCTCCCCTCTCTCTCCTCTCTCCCTCCCCTCTCTCTCCTCTCTCCCCCCTCTCTCCTCTCCCCCCTCTCTCTCCTCTCTCCCCCTCTCTCCTCTCTCCCCCTCCCTCATCCCCTATCCTCTCTCCCTCTCCCCTTCCTCTATCTGCTTTCTCCCCCATCTCTCCTCCCTCCCTCTCCCCCCACTCTCCCCTCTCCATCTCCCCCACACTCTCCCCTCTCCATCTCCCCCACACTCTCCCCCCACTCTCTCCTCTCTCCTTTCTCCCCCTCTCTCCCTTCTCCCCCTCTCTGCTTTCTCCCCTTCTCTCCTTTCTCCCACTTCTCCCTCCTCTCTCCCCCTTTCCTCTTCCCTCTCTTCCCCCACTCTCCTCTCTCCCCCTCTCCACTCTCCTCTCTCCTCTCCCCCTCCCTTTCCCCCCTCTCCTCTCCCCCCTCTCCCTCTCCTCTCCCCCTCTCATCTCCCACTTCTCTCTCTCCCTTCTCCCCCTCTTCTCTCCCCTTCCTCTCTCCTCTCTTCCCCCCTCTCTGCCCCTCTTCTCTTCCCCCCTCTCTCCCCCTCTCTTCTCTCTCCCCCCTCTCCTCTCTCCCCCTCTCCTCTCTCCCCCTCTCCTCTCTCCCCCCTCTCCCCCCTCTCTCTCCTCTCCCCCCTTTCCCTCTCTCCTCTCCCCCCTTTCCCTCTCTCCCCCTTCTCCTCCCTCTCTCCCTCTACCACTCTCTCCCCATCTCTCCTCCCTCTCCCCCCTCTCTCCTCTCTCCTCTCTCTGCTTTCTCCCCATGTCTCCTCCCTCTCCCCCTCTCTCCTCTCTCCGTCTCTAGCCCACTCTCCCATCCCTTCTCCCCACTCCCCCCTCTTCTCCCCACTCCCCCCTCTTCTCCCCCACTCTCCCTCTCTCCTTTCTGTCTCTCCCCCTTCTCCCCCTCTCTCCTTTCTCCACCTCTCTCCCTTCTCCCCCTCTCTCCTTTCTCCCCCTCTCTCCCTTCTCCCCCTCTCTCCCTTCTCCCCTTCTCTCCTTTCTCCCCATCTCTCCTCTCTCTGTCTCTCCCCCTCTCTCCTCTCCCCCCTTCTCCTCTCTTCCCCTCTCTCCTTTCTCCCCCTCTCCTCTCTCCCTCTCTTTCCCCCCTCTTCTCTCCCCCTCTCCTCTCCTCCCTTCTCCCCATTTCTCCCTTCTCCCCTTTCTCCTTTCTCCCCCTCTCTTCCCCTCTCTCCTCTCTTCCCCCTCTTTCCCCCTCCTCTCTCTCCCTCTCTTCTCTCTCCCTCTCTTCTCTCTCCCTCTCTTCTCTCTCCCTCTCTTCTCTCTCCCCCTCTCCTCTCCCCCTCTCTCCTCTCTCCCCCTCCTCTCTCTGCTTTCTCCCCCCACTCTCCCCTCTCTCCTCTCCGTCTCTACCCCACTCTCCCTTCTCCCCCTCTCTCCTTTCTCTCCCTCTCTCCCTTCCCCTCTCTGCTTTCTCCCCCTTCTCTCCTTTCTCCCCATCTCTCCGTCTCTCCCCATCTCTCCGTCTCTCCCCCTCTCTCCTCTCACCGATTCTCCTCCTCTCTCCACTCTTCTCCCCCTCTCCTCTCCCCCTCTCTCCTCTCTCCCTTCTCCCCTCTCTCTCTCTCCCTCTTCCTCCCCCTCTCTCTCTCCCCTCTCTTCTCTCCCCCCTCTCTCCCCTCTCTCTCTTTCCCTCTCTCCCCTCTCTCCCCTCTCTCCTCTCCCCCTCTCTCTCCCCTCTCTCCTCTCCACCCACTCTCCTCCTCTCTCTCCTCCCCCTCTCTTCTCCTCTCCCCCCTCTCTCCCTCTCTCCCCCTTCTTCTCTCTCCCCCCTCTCCTCTCTCTCCCCCTCTGCTTTCCCCCTTCTCCCCCCTCCCCCCTCTCTATCTCTCCTCTCTCTTTCTTCTCCCTCTCCATCTCCACTCTTCTCTTCTCCTCCCCCCTCTTCCTCTCTCTCCTCCCTCTCTCTCCTCTCTCCCCCCTTTCTCTCCCTCTCTCCCCCTCTCTCCCCCCCCCCTCTCTCTTCTCTCTCATCCCCTCCTCTCTCCTCTCCTCTCTCTTCCTCTTCCCCTCTCCTCTTCCCATCTCTCCTTTCCCCCCTCCCTCTCCCCCTCTCCTCCCCCTCTCTTCTCTCCTCTCCCC
>NC_134788.1:1334191-1399465 GCF_046742065.1 Oratosquilla oratoria | reverse complement strand
AGAGGAAGTGAAAGGAGAGAAAGAAGCGAAGAGAAGGAGGAGGAAACAAGGATGGGGAGAGAAGAAGGAAGACAAGCGAAGAAGAGAAGGGGGGACGGAAAAAAGAGAAGAGAGAAAAGAAGAGAAAGAGAGCGAAAAAGAGAGAGAGCGAAGAAAAGAGGAGAAGAGGTGAAACTGAGAGAAGCGAAAATAACCTAAATGAGAGAAGGAAGAGAGAATGAGAGAGGATGAGAGCAAAAAGAGGCGAGAAAGGAGGAAGAGAGAAAACGAGAAGAAAAAAGAGGAGAGAAGAGAGAGACAAAAGAGAGAGGAGAGAGAAAGAGAAGGAGAAAAAAAGGAGGAGAGAAAAGAGGAAGCAATGATGATGGGAGAGGAGAGAAAAAGAAGACATGAGAGTAGGGAGAGAGAAGGAGAAAAAATAGGAAATAAGAAGAAGCAGGCGAAGGTCGAGCAAAAATAGGAGAAGGGCGAACAGAAGGGGAAGAAAAAATGAGCAGGGAGAAGAAAGAGAAGAGTCGAGAAAGAGAAGAAGAGGATGAAAAGAGAGCGGAGAAGCGAAGGAGAAAAAGAGGGCAGAAGAGAAAAGAGAGAGGAAGGAGAAAGAAAGAGCAGGTGAGAAAAAGAGGGCGGAGGGAAGATGAAGAGAGACGGGAGAAAAAGGATAGTGGGCAAAGGAGAAGGAAAGGAAAAAGAAGAGAGCAGGAGGAGAAATAGATGAGAGGAGATTAGAAAAGGAGAGATGACGAGAAAAAAGAGCCAGGAAAGAGAAGAAAAAGAAGGAGAAAAAAATAAAAGAAACGACACAAAAAAAAAAGGCGACTGAGAGGGAGGGTGGGGGGGGAAGAAGGGGTAAGGAAGAAGAAACGGAAAAAAGAGTAAAAAAGGAACAACAAAGGAGAAGAAAAAACAAATAAAAGAAAGAAAAAGAGAGACGAGATAAGAAGAGAGAAAAGAGGGAAGAAAGCGACAGGAAAAAGGCAGAAAAAAGAGGAGAAAAAATGAGAAGGGGATAAAAAGAGAGAATGGAGAAAAAGTTAGAAAAGGGAGAAAAGGAAAAGGAGAGAAGGGGGAAGAAATAGGTAGAAGAGGAAGAGTAAGAAGAACAACGAATAAGAGTAGAAAGAGAAGAAAAGAAGACGAAAGGGAAGTGAAGGATATAGAGAAAGCAAAAGAAAAAAAAGAGGAGAAGGAAGAAAACAAAGATAAAAAAGAAAGAGGATAGAAAAAAGAAAAGAGAGAACAACAAGACAAACAGAAAGGAGGCAAAATAAAAAGAAAAAAGAAGAGGGAGAGAATAGAATAGACAATAGAGAGAGGGAGAGAAAAGAGAAGGCAAAATGAGAGAGGAGAGCGAAGAGAGAAAAAGAGGAGGAGAGAGCAGGGAGAGTGCAATGCGAGAGGAGAGAAAAGAGAGCGCGGGAGAAAAAGAGGAGGGGAGAAAAAGAGAGGGACAACGAAGAGGGAGCGAAATAGAGCGAAAACAAGAAGCGAAAAGAGACGGAGCGAAAAAGAGAGAAGGAAGAGAAGAGAAAAATGAGAGAAGAGAGAGAAAAGGGAAGAGAAAAGAAATAAAGAGAGAAAGGCGAAAAATAGAAGAGAGAACAAGCGGGGAAGAGGAAGAGAGTAGACGAGAACGAAGACGAGGAGAGAGAAAGAAGGAGAGGTGGAGAGGGAAAGAAGAGAGGAGACGAAACGAGAGAGGATAGAGAAAGAAGAGAGGATAGAGAAAGGAGAGAGGAATAGAGACAAGGAGAGAGTATCGAGAAGAGAGGAAGCCAAGAGAGGAGAGGAATAAAGAGAAGTGAGAAAAGAGATGAGAGAAAATGAGAGGAGAGAGAGGAAAAAGAGTGGAGAAGCAGAGAAAAGGAGGATAGACGAGAAAAGAAGAAAAGGTCGAGAAGGGAGGAAAGGAGAGAAGTAGAGAATAGAGAAAGAAAGTAGAGAAAAGGGATAAAAGTAGAGAAAAGGGAACAAGAGAAAAAAGTATAGAAAGAGAAAGAGAGAGAAGAAGAAGAGGGAGAGAGAAAAAGAGAAGAGGAAGAAGATAGAAAAAGAGGCAGAAGAAGAAAAGAAGAGAGGATGAACAAAGAAGAAAGGGAGAGA
Source organism: Oratosquilla oratoria (assembly GCF_046742065.1). Lineage (NCBI taxonomy): Eukaryota > Metazoa > Arthropoda > Malacostraca > Stomatopoda > Squillidae > Oratosquilla > Oratosquilla oratoria. Next base: position 1,397,362 of record NC_134788.1, on the reverse strand, counting down.
GGAAAACAGAAGAGAGAGAGAAAGGAGCAAAGGAGAGAAGGAGAGAGAAGAGAGAAGAGGAGGTGGGTAAAGAAGAGAGAAGCGAGACAAAGAAGAGAGAAGACGAGAAAAAGAGAGAGGAACAGAGAGAAAAGCGGAGAAAGAAGGGAGAGGAAAAGAAAGAAGGGAGAAGAAAGACATAAGAGAGAGAGAAAATGAAGAGAAGAGAAAGAGGAAGCAGAAAAGAGAAGGGGAGAAAAGAGAGAAGGGAGATAAAGAGAGGATGGGAGAAAAGGAGAGAAACAAAAAAAAAGAGCGAAGAGCGACACAGGAAGAGCGGAGAGAAAATAGAGAGAAGGATAGGGAGAGAAAAAGAGAGGAGTGGAGAAACGGAAATGGGAGAAAAGAAGGAAGGAATAGAGAGGAAGGGAGAAACACGAAGAGAATGGAGATATAGGAGAAGAGAGGAGAAGATTGTAGAGTGAAGTGAGAAAAGAAGATGAAGAAATAAGAGAGGAGAGATAGAAAGATGAGAGCAAACAGAGAGGGAAGAAAAGAGAAAGTGGACGCGAAAACGGACGGGCAGAGAAGTAGAACATAGAGACGAGAGAAATGGAGAAAAAGGAGAGAATGGGAGAAGATGTAGAAGAAAAGGAAAAGAGAGGTGAGCAAGAGAAGAAACAGAGCGAGGAGAAGTTGAAACAGGGGGAAGATGAGAGAAAAAGAAGAAAAGAGAGAAAGAAGAAAGAAGAGAAGGAAAGAGAAGAAGAGAGAGGAGAAAAAGTGAGATGGGAGAGAAATGAGAGGAGAATGGAGAAAAAGGAAGAGAAGGGAGGAAGATAGTAGGCGGAGAGACGAGAAAAGGAAAGAAGAGAAGGAAATGAGCAGAAAAGGGAATAGAAGGCAAGAGAGACGAGAGAGAAGAGAGGGGAGAAAAGAGAGAGGAGAGAGATAAAGAGATGGAGAGTGAGTGAGAGAGAAGAGAAAAGAGTAAAGGAGGAGAGAAAAAGAGACAGAGGAGAGAAAAAGAAGGGAGAAAGATGGCGCGAAAAAGCTGAAGAGGAGAAGAGAAGAGGGAAGAGGAAAAGAGGAGAGGGAGTATAGAGAGAAAAGAGGAGAGGGACAAGAGCGTAAAGAGAGGCATACGAGGGAAGATGAGAAAAGGAGGAGAGAGAGGAAGAGAGAAAAAAGAGGCGTAGAGAAGAGAGAAACAAGCGGAGAGAAGAAGGGAGAAGAAGATGGTAGAGAAGCAAAGAGACGAGAGAAAAAAGAAAGAGGGGAAAGGAAAAAGAGGAGAGGGAAAGAGAGAAAAAGGAGGAAAGAAGAGAGAAGGAGGCGAAATGAGAAGGGAGAAGCGAGAAAAAGAGAAAGAGGAGAGAATGGAGCGGAGAGACAAGAGGAGAGGGAAGCGAGACAAAGAGGAGAGAGAAGGGAGAGAAGAAAAAACGAGAGGAGAGAAAAAGAGAGAAGAGAAGAAAAAAGAGAGAAAAGAGAGAGAGCCAAAGTGGAGGGGATGCAAAAAGAGAAATAGGAGAGGACAGAGAGAGAAAAAGAAGAAGAGAGCGCCGGCGAAAAAAGCAGGAGAGTAAAAAGAGCAAGCATAGAAACAAGAAAGCGAAGAGAGACTAGGAGAAAAGATAGAATTGAGCACTTCGGGGATAGGAAAATGGACCCAAGAGGGAAGAAAATGAGAGAGGAGCGAATACGAGAGAAGGGAAGAACGCCACCTATCTGCATGTCTCCACCCTCTCCCTCATTTTCTCCTCTCCCCTCTTTTCTCCTGCTCCTTCCCCTCCTCTTCTCCCCTCCTTCTCTCCCTCTCCTCTCTCCTCTTTTTCCATCCCCTCCCTCTTCTCTCGCTTCTCCCCCTCTCTCTCTTTTCCCCCTCTCTCTCCCCCCTTCTCCTCCCCTCTCCGTCTCCTCCCCTCCTCTCTTTCCTCCCCTCGTCTCCCCCTCTCTCTCCTTTCTCCCCTCTCTCTCTCCCCCCTCTCTTCTTTTCTTCCCCTTCCCTCTCCTTTCTCCTCTCTCCTCTCTCCTCCTCTCCCTTTTCTCTCCTCTCCCCCCTATCCTCTCTCTCTTCTCCCCCCTATCCTCCCCTCTCCCCCCTCTCTCCATTCTCCCCTTCTCTCCTTTCTCCTCACTACTCTCTCTTCTCTCCCCCTCCTCTCTCCTCTCTCCCACCTCTTTCCCCCCTCATCTCTCCCCCATCTGTCCTCTCTCCCCCTCTCCTCTCTCCCCATCTCTCTTTCCTCCCCTCTCCTCTCTCCCCATCTCTTTCCTCCCCTCTCCTCTCTCCCCATCTCTTTCCTCCCCTCTCCCTCTTCTCTCCCCCTCTCCTCTCTCCCTTCTCCCCCTGTCTCCATTCTCCCCTATCTCCTTTCTCCCCCTCTCACCATTCCCCTTCTCTCTTTTCTCCTCACTACTCTCTCCTCTCCTCCTCCTCTCTCCCCTCTCCCCATCTCTTTCCTCTCTCCCCATCTCTCTCCTCTCTCTCCCCCTCTCCCCCCTCTTCTCTATCATTTCTCTTCGCCCATCTCTCTTCTCTCCCCCTCTCTTCTTTCTTCCCCCTCTCTCCTTTCTCCTCTCACCCCCTCTCTCTTTCCTCCCCCTCTTCTCTCCTCTCCTCTCCCCCTCTCTCCTCTCCTCTCCCCCTCTCTCCTCTCCTCTCTCCTCTCTCCCCCTCTCATCTCTCTCCTCTCTTCTCTCTCCCTACTCTCTTCTCTCTCCCTACTCTCTTCTCTCTCCCTCCTCTTCTCTCTTCCCCCTCTCTTCTCTTCCCCTTCTCTTCTCTCTCTCTCTCATCTCCCTCGTTTCTCTCTCCCCCCCTCTTTTCTCTCTCCCTCTCTCCATTCTCCTCTCTCCCCCTCTCCCCTCACTCTCCTCTCCCCTCACTCTCCTCTCCCCTTACTCTCCTCTCCCCTTACTCTCCCATCTTCCCCTACTCTCCCCTCTCCCCCTACTCTCCCCTCTCCTGTCTCCTCTCTCCCTCTTTTCTCTCTCCTCTCTCCCCCCTCTTTCATCCCCCTCTCCCTGTCCTCTCCCCCCTCTCCCTGTCCTCTCCCCCCTCTCCCTGTCCTCTCCCCCCTCCCCCTCTCCTCTCCCCCTCTCTTCTCTCTCCTCTCCTCTCTCCCTCTCTTCTCTCCTCTCCTCTCCCTTCTCCCCCTTCCTCTCCTCTCCCCCACTCTCCCTCCTCTCCCCTCCCCCTCTCTCCCTCCTCTCCCCTCCCTCCTCTCCCCTCCCCCTCTCTCCATCCTCTCCCCTCCCCCCTCCTGTTTTAGAACTAGCCAAGGAGGACGAGTTTGAATCTCGTTTAGTAGGGGACTCCATAGTGAGGCACCAATCCGAAGAGTTCTGTGGCCGTTCTTCAAATGGCCGCAGAAGGTGCTATATGTATAGAGGTGCCGGACTCGATGACATCGCCGAGTCCTGTAACAATGTCACAAAAGAAGCGGACGCAAATACGGTATTCATAATCCACGCCGGTACGAATGACGTCGAATCAACTCGATCGGAAGAACTCATCGAAAAGTATCGGAGTACAATCAGGAAATTTAAAGAAAAGGTTCCCGGGAAAAACCTTGTCATCTCAGGGATCCTTCCCAGATTCCAGAGAAGGGGAAGATATTTCGACATAGACAGATTCTACGACAAAGCATTCAGTGCGAACAACAGAGTAAAATCCCTCTGTGAAAAGGAAAAAGTACACTTTGTCAATTTCTGGGACAACTTCTACTTCGATAAAACTCTTTTTGAGGAAGACAGTCTCCACTTGAATGTGGCCGGAGCAGCAAGGTTAGGTAGGCTGCTCAACAATAACCTGACCGACATCAGAAGAAAAAACTCCTCAGTGGAGCCCCCTTCAACACCCCCGTAATAGAGCAAAACAGAAAAGTGGCAGATATTAATCTATGTTACGTTAATGCTCGCAGCGTGCGAAACAAGTTCGAAGATCTGGAGATTCTCGGAGCGACAGGTAACTATCACATGGTAGGAGTAACAGAGACATGGTTGGACACATCAAGTCGAGATTTCATTGCGGAATACTGTTTGTCAGGCTACACAATTTTCAGCTGCGAAAGAGAAAATAGAATAGGTGGTGGAGTAATCTTGTATGTCCATAACTCCCTCCAATCATCACTGTTAAAAGCAGAGACAGTAACAAATGTTGATGTATTGTTTGTTGAAATAAGAACTAATTGCAGTAAATCTAAAGTAATAATTGGACTTGCTTATAGACCACCAGGTCAGCTACTAGTAAATGACGAAAAATTATTTGATTTGATCGTAGAAACTAACCAATGCTGCGAGACAGTCATCATGGGAGACTTTAACTTACCGGTGAAGAGATGGGGTGAAGATTTGAGTTCGCATACAGGACGAGACTTGTCTAGTAACTTACTGGAAAGTGGCTTCCACCAAGGCGTAAACAGCCCTACCCGAGGAGATCATTGACCTAATATTCTCTACAACAGAAAATCTTGTAAACGAAGTAAATATCGGCCCAATATTCAGCACTAGCAATCATCGTACCATCACATTCAAAATTAAAATGGAAGCCAATTTATCAAAGACCAGCAAAGAAAAGTACCCGACTCCGTAGAGCTAATTTCAATAGACTCCGATCATTACTAAAAAACTTAGACTGGAGTACAACATCGAACGAGATTGATATTGATAAAGCGTGGCAAAACTTCACCACAAACCTAAACAATGCTGTAAATCTGTGTTCCCTATTGTGAGAGACATCTGGCAACAAATAAACCAGTGGTGGAATAGGGAAATTAGTAACAACCTCTCTTGTAAAAAGAGTGCATACAAAAAGTATTTATCAACTAAAAGCCAAGACGACAAACTAACACTAGACAGAATTCGTCACGAAACCAAAACACTGATAAAGCGTAGTAAGAAAGATCTTGAAGAGTATATTGCTGAGGCAAGCAAGTCGAACCCTAAAGAATTCTATAGTTATGTGAATAAGAAGAAAACGCTTACCTGCGGCATTGGACCATTAAATGACGATGAAGGAAAACATACGGATGATGAAAATGAGATGGCCTCAATCCTTAATAATTTTTTTGCATCTGTCTTCACAGACGAAGATTGCTCAGTGTATCAGCCACCAGAACATAAAATGTCCCAAAACATTTTAAATCAATTCATAATTACCGAAAGTGATGTCGTACAAGTGATTGATAAGCTCAAAATAAATAAAGCCCCGGGACCTGACAAAATTTCACATAGAATTCTGCGAGAAGTCAAAAATCAAATCGGTAAACCCTTGTGCATCCTCTTCAACAAATCATTAGCACTCGGTAAAGTCCCATCAGATTGGAAATGTGCTAACGTAACACCAATATTCAAGAAAGGGGACAAATCACAACCAGGCAACTACAGACCGATTAGCCAGACATCGATTGTGTGCAAACTGCTAGAGACAATTATCCGTGACAGTATAGCAAAATTTTTAGAAGAAAATAAAATTATGAAAGATTCGCAACATGGCTTCCGTAGCAAACGCTCATGTCTAACTAATCTCCTTGACTTCTTTCATGACGTCTTGAACAAATACGAGGAATGTAGATCTGTTGATATAATCTATCTAGATTTTCAGAAGACATTCGATAAAGTCCCCCACAAACGATTGCACGACAAATTAAAAACGCACAGTATTTCTGGCAATATCCACAACTGGATTAAAGATTGGCTCTCAGAGCAAAAACAGAGGGTCGTAATTAACGGGGCATCATCTAGCTGGCTCAACGCTAAAAGTGGCGTACCGCAAGGATCAGTTTTGGGACCCGTCTTGTTCTTAATATATATAAATGATCTAGATAACGGCCTCCTCTGCAAAGTATTAAAATTTGCTGATGACAAAAAAATTGCCGGTAAAGTAACAACCACCAAAGAGAAAGAAACTCTACAATCCAATCTAGATAAATTATCAAGATGGGCTAGCAAGTGGCAAATGAAATTTAATATTAACAAATGTAAAGTCATGCACATTGGAGGTAACAATGATCACATCCTAGCAAATGAATGGCGAAATACTGGATTCAGTAACAAAAGAAAAAGATCTAGGAGTTTTAATATCAAATGACTTGAAGCCAAGTCAACATTGCTCAGAAGTTGTTAAAACAGCAAACAAATTAGTTGGCTTCATCGGAAGAGTCTTCGAAAATAAATCAGAAAAAATATTGCTAAACCTCTGTAATTCCTTGGTCCGTCCCCATCTCGAAAACTGTGTACAATTTTGGTCCCCATACTACCAGAAATATATTAACAAACTAGAAAGAGTGCAACGGAGAGTGACCAAAATGATACCAAGGCTGAGAAATCTGCTGTATGAAGAAAGACTCAAAAGTCTAAACTTATTTTCACTTTCAAAAAGAAGAATGCGAGGAGATTTGATTGAGGTTTTTAAAATATTCAAAGGCTTTGACAACATTAATGTCAAAGATTACTTCTTATTAGACCAATCAAATACAATAAGACGCCATGATTTCAAAGTAATAGGCAAAAGATTCTCTACGAACGAAAGTAAGCACTTCTTCTTTAACCGGGTTGTTGACGTGTGGAATTCGTTACCTTCCACTGTCGTTGAAAGTAACACGATAACAACATTTAAAAATCGCTTAGATAAATACTTGGAATCTAATCTGCAAATGAAATATTATCCTTTGCAATAAAAGATATGACAACCAGACATGTAATCGCAATTGGATTAATTGGATAGGATAGTGATAGCAGTAGTGTTAGTTCATCTTCTATCGCCTAGTTGCCCTGTTTCCTTAACTGTAGTGTAGTTTAGTTAACACAAACAGCCTTGTTAGGGCCAGTAGGCCTCCTGCTGTTGTTTGTTCTTCCTTTGTGTTCCTCTCCCCTCCCCCTCTTTCCCTCCTCTCCCCTCCCCCTCTCTCCCTCCTCTCCCCTCCCCCTCTTTCCCTCCTCTCCCCTCCCCCTCTTTCCCTCCTCTCCCCTCCCCCTCTCTCTCCCCTTCCCCTCTCTCCCTCCTCTCCCCTCCCTTCTCTCCTTTCTCCCCCATCCCCCCTCTCTTTCCTCCCCCTGTCCTCTCCCCCTTCTCTCTCCTTTCTTTTCCCCCATGTCTCTTCTCTCTCCTTTCTCTTCCCCCATGTCTCTTCTCCCCCCTCTCTCCTCCCTCTCCTTTCTCCCCCTCTCTCCTTTCTCCCCCTCTCTCTTCTCTCCCCCTCTCTCATCTCTCTCCCCCCTCCCTCTTCTCTCTCCTTTCTCTTCCCCCATCTCTCTTCTCTCCCCCTCTTTTCTTTCTCCCCCTCTCTCCTTTCTCCCCCTCTCTCCTTTCTCCCCCCTCCCCCTCTCTCCTTTCTCCCCCCTCCCCCTCTCTCCTTTCTCCCCCCTCCCCCTCTCTCCTTTCTCCCCCCTCCCCCTTTCCCCTCTCTCCCTCTTCTCTCCTCTATCTCTCCCCCTTCTCTCCTCTACTCTTTCCCCCATCTTCTCTCTTCCCTTCCCACCCTCTCTTCTCTCCCCCCTCTCATCTCTCTCTCCCCTCTTTTCTCTCTCCCCCTTTTCTCCTCTCTCACTCTCTCCCCCACTCTCCCCCTCTCTTTCCTCCCCTTGTCCTCTCCTCTCTCCCTTCTCCCCCTCTCTCCATCTCCCCCTATCCCCTTTCTCCCCCCTCTCTCCATTCTCCCCCTTCTCCTCACTACTGTCTCCTCTCTCCCCATCTCTCTCCTCTCCCCCTGTCCCTCTTCTCTCCCCCCTCTCCCTCTTCTCTCTCCTTTCTCTTCCCCCTCTCCCTCTTCTCTCCCCCGTCCCTCCTCTCTCTCCTCTCTTTTGTCTTCCCCCTCCCCCACTTTTCTCTCTTCCCCTCTTTTCTCTCTCCTTTTTCCCCCTTCTCTCCTTTCCCTTCCCCCTCCTCTCCCCTCCCCCTCTCTCTCCTCTCTCCCCCTCCCTCTCCTCTCCTCACCCCCTATCTCCCTTCTCTCTCCTCTCCTCACCCCCTATCTCCCTTCTCTCTCCTCTCTCCCTCTTTTCCCCCCTCTCCTCTCTCCCCCTTTATCTCTTCTCTCCCCCCTTTATCTCCTCTCTCCCCCTCCCTTCCTCTTCCCCTACCCCCTTCCTCTCCCCATCCCCTTCCTCTCCCCCACCCCTTCACTCTCCCCCTCCCTCCCTCCTCCCCCCTTTCACTTCAAAATGTTTCAAAAGAGCTTTCCTGAGCTAAGAAAGGAAAAATGACCTTCTCTTTCTCTCTCTCTCTCTCCAGGTATTTATTGACAGCACTTTGGAGGAGCCCTGCACTGCCTATTGTGCACGCGGAGGTTCCTCTCCATTTCAGGTTGTGTGGGGGTGGGATTGGGGCTAGGACGGAGACTCCAAGAACGGTTTGGAGGCTCCAAGAACAGTTTGGAGTTTGAATGTACAGGTTCCTCTCCATTTTGGGTTCTGTGGGAATGGGGCTGGGGCGGAGAACTCCAAGAACTGTTTGGAGTCAACAGAATGTAGCAAGTGGCCCTTGGTGGTAAATGGAGACCGTAAATGGAGACCTTACAGTACACAAGAGATGTGAGGGATGACTTGTCATCCAGTAGGAGCCAAGATAAGAGGGAGGGAGGGAGGGAGAGAGATGGGGTGGATGGGAGTGGAGTATGTGGGGATGGAATAGGCGGGAGTGGTTTCTATCCCTTTGTGTTTTGGCTACCTCCCTTGTGAGGGGGAAAAAGCCTTATCCTGTGGCTCGCTTCCAGTACACCCCATAATGGCTTGGAAAGCATGTTTAGAACCTAAAACAGCTACATTGGTAATGGAAACATGAAGATAAAGCATTTTGTTAATTTATTTTATTCTACATAATAGTATAGTACCCATAACATTATTATTTTCCTCTATGTTTTCAAGCAGAACTCCCTCAGGGTTAAGGCTAAGGCTTCAAACCCCCCCCCTTTTTTTTTTTTCTTTTCCAAAACAGGTTCCTGGTTTTGCAGGTAGAATTGTCTGTTGGCTAACTGGCTGTCAGTGGACATACTGTTTCTATTCTTGAAATAATTCCATAGGAACATTTTTTTCAGGCTGATCAGACATATGTTATAATAGTTTATTAATTTTATTTTCAGGCAGCTGCAGAACGCCAAATAATCTTACTCTTAGAAATGGTGAATGCACGGGCCCTGAAGAACACACGATTGCTATATGCAATTCAGCGGTCTGGTGACAGGCAAGCTACAAGTGAAGAAGGTATAGAAGAGATTGGGGTTGAATCTGCCCTTGACATCCCTTCCACAAATTGTAGATCTGGAAGAGAGGCTGAAAGACGAGGCCTTCAAGCGAAATCTAGTGAGTGAGCTTTGCTGAAATTCTTACCTGTGCAATTGCATGACCAGAGATGCAAGCTTTTATCAAACACACATTTAATTGTAGAGAATGTCTACATTTCCACATCCCAAATTAGTTTTGTTAAGTACCTGTCAAGGTGTGTCAGACAGAGTTTGTTCCATGCCTGTCAAATGGTTTTTCTCTCGTCCCTGACATGCAATGACCGTTGTAAAAATTGCAGTGTACATGCCAACTTGTGGGACAGTAACCAAAATGTGCCTTTCAAAGTCAGTTTTGTGCCTGATATAGTCCTTGACCATGTTGACAAGTGCCTTAATTAAGGCTTGCATTTCTGAATGTACTTCACATCACATTTTGTTATTAATGACGTACATGTACATTCCTACACTTTTGTTAAGTAAAGAAATTGCATTAGTATTTAGGTATTATTAGGTATTACTATAGGTCCACAGTAGGCATGACTTTCAATGTCCCAATTTTTCTAATGCAGTGTTGTCGTAGACAATTAAAAAAAGCCTTATTTTTATATGTGATGCTAACATCGTTAATGCTGATACAAGTAAATGATTTGTTTAATTTCCAGGTTACAAACCTGAGCATCCTTGGAGGAGCCAATACCACCTAAGCAGCGAAGAGGATGCTAAAACTTGCTCTCCAAGTTAACTGGATGGGGAGGGGGGAAAAGTCAAGTTTCAAGGTTCTTCTGAGTGATGTAGTATTACGTAAGTTCCACTTTTTCCTACATGTCCTATTAGCTGTGAATATTCTTTTCATATACAGAGCCTGTGCAGACAACATCATCCATTGTTACTCCTGTATTTGGATGACATTTGCTGGGTGGCACAACAAGTAACTTGTTGCCATAAATGCTTTGTACTGGTTAGGCTGTCAACTCTAAAACCTAGACTTGAAAATTTATGCAAAATGTGTGAATCTTGAAAATATTCTCACTCCACAAAATGCTCACATTGAAATTTTTTTTTTTACCTGTAATTACCATTTCTCAGGCCAAGCAGTGGTGGTCTAAATTCACCACAACAATACTGTACAGTATGTCCTATTGGTGATTTTACCATGCCTTTTCAGTGTATACAGCCTAGTCATTGCCAGTTCATGTACCGTAGTTGCAAAATAACATGTTCTGGTCATGTTGGCAAATACCTTTAGATAAAATATTATGGACTACACGTATTCATTGGTTTATTTCATGAGTTATACAAAAAAAAAAAAAAAAAATCATCCACATCTTTTGCCACAGCTGATAAGGTGGAGACAGTAATAAAGGATTGGCTGCGTCATGCGGGCAACTGTTCCGGAGGAAGAGAGGCTAAACTGCGTGAACGGGAGGAAGAAAGACAAAGGAAAGGAAGGCAGTAAAAAAGACTGCGGGAACTGGAGAATGCTGCCGTGGTTGGTAGAGAATGGTAACAGTGAGCACCTTGGCACAGATATAGTAAGTGTAGTTACATGGACATATCCTGCCCACCATTTCAAATGTCCCAGAGTTGACTGCATGGGTAATGGTTATGCTGAACAGTACAGCATGCATGAAATCTGACTCAATCTCCAGTTTCGGAGGACATGCACTTGACTTCTTTAAAAAATTAGTTGTTACTAGGCATCCAAAGCATATTTTTGGAAAAGAAATGTTTCAATTTTGAAAGGTTAGGTTAAGATGTTTTTTGTATATTCTATTACAAGTTTATTTGGAAGTGCATATTTTGCTCCCCAATTAACTCGTTCCTTCCACCGTCTCAGGGCGTCTTTCACTTGCAAGCCTGGTTGGTTGCCATGATCATTCTTATGTGGGTCACTCCACACTGGACTGTATTAATGTGTTACATAAGGTGTAGAATTGTAATCTGAGGTTTCCAAAATTTTTAGTTTCAAGTTAAGATAAATCAAGTCATCATTTTGTTTTGATCACCTCTCGAACACTGGGGTAAATCCATATGAAACCTACCAATTTTTTTGCAAATTTGAACCTCACCGTCACCGATTTTTATGAAATTCGGTATGCATGTAGAACTCGGTAAGGCAAATTGATTGACATTAGTCTCACGTTTTCTATCTTTTATAGAACCAGAATTATGGCTTCCGGAAATTTTGAGAAAAATCGAAATTTTGAAGGTACGGCCTAATTTCAGACATGCATAACAAAGTTATGCATGTCTGAAATTAGGCCGTACCTTCAAAATTTCGATTTTTCTCAAAATTGTCGGAAACCATAATTCTGGTTCTATAAAAGATAGAAACGTGAGACTAGTCTCAATCAATTTGTCTCACCGAGTTCTACTTGCACACCAAATTTCATCAAAATCTGTGACAATGAGTTATAAGTCATTGGTAGGTTTCATATGGAATGACCCACTGGTGGAAAGTCCACATTGTGGGTGTAACATGGATACCAAAATAGGCTCAGTTAATAGATATTTAAATGTTTTTCAAGGACAAATCTTTCTGATGACTTGATTTTGACCTAAGAATGATATACAAAAGTACATCTAATTTATGATGAGAACTTCACCAGTCAGGGAAGTTATCTATCCTTTGTCCATTTTCTTCCAGTGATACTGAATATTCTATTCGTGCTTGTGATTGTAAATCAGGTAAATTATGCAATAGTAAATTTGCTCAAGGTCAGAAAAAGGGGCTCATCACTTAATTGTTACTGACTGTTTTGTCATAGAACAAAAGATTATGCATTCTGTATGTCACTTGTATCTTGTTGTGGATGTAACATGGACACATGTCATAATAGACATTTGACTGAACTATTGATGAAATGTTTATTCTAAATGCTTTGCCCTGATGAATCTGGTATTATCCAGTGCAAATGACAGTCAGAATGTAATCCATTGTTACCAGTTTTCCCTAGAAATTGCTGGAGAGCTGTATTTTGACTCTCCATAGTTTGATTTCAGGAGAGTTCTCACTCTCCATCAAAGGCAGTGGTTCCCAAACTTTTTTTTTTTCCCAGTTTTACAACGTCATTCAGGAGGTGCTAAGATAAGAGGGAGGGTGGAGGGGTGTGGAGTGTATTCAGGGATGGAATGGGTGGGAATGATTTTATGCCTTTTTCTTTTTGGCTACCCCCCCTTGTAAGGGGGAAAAAGCCTTGGTATATGTATGTGCAACTATACCTACTAAGTTAACCTTAATCCTAAAGCTGGGTACTGCAATGCTTTCTCAATTTTATTTTATTTATATTTTATTCTTTTTTTTTGTCACCCCTCCATTACCCCCAATTTTTTTTTACCACCCCCTGGGGGGGTAATTTACCCCCAGTTTGGGAACCACTGATCTAAGGCAAATGCAAAGGAAATTCTGTTAACATGGGGAGGGGTTCACAGCTCTCCCGAGGGCAGTTTTAAGGGAGTGACGGGGACTGAGAGTGATCACTCCCTATAAATGTAAAAGCCTAGAAATTGAAGCAACATGTTTCCTTCCTACAAATTTGTAGGCACCAATTGAAGGTGCTTTCTATCAATCAAGTCCTTTGCAACATTGACTTTTTCAATGACCAAACAGGTTTAGTTTAATGCACTTCTTTTGTTGATTATTGCAGCATGCATCATTTTGTTGTCAGTTGTAGTCTTCCGAGAGATTTTGTGGTTTGTCATCATATGGACATAAACAATGAGCTGCAGCAGGTCTGTGGAACATAGTCAATTATCAATATGGCACACCTCAAGAAACTGCAAGGGACAAATTTTTACAGTGAGATTAACGAGTATAATAGGGACTCGGGAATGTTGAACATAACAGAAATGCTGATATTCTGTGAGTTACTCCACTCTAAACTTTTGATATGCAATGGTGGAAAAATTATTCTAAGCCGGAATATATTTTCAGTTTTTTGCAGTAAATTCAGTATTTTCATTCCAAATTTTTCCAAGTTTTCAAACAGCAGGACACTCTATTTGAATGCTTTTGTGTTGGCACTATGTATCTTCGCTAACCACTGAATTGCAGTTGTCGATCATGGCAAGATAAAAAAAAAAAAGCACATTGTATTATACCAATTTTTGAAGGAGTATATTTTTCAGGATTTACACTCCAACCGTAGCTACATGTACAATTAGTATTGAATGCCCCCCAAATATTACCCGGGTTATTACTCTCTTTTCTTGAATCTCCATACTTTTGTATCAAAATATTTGTTGCCAGAACCCTGCTCAATTTGCCAGGAAGTCAGTGTTATTCAATGTAAACAGCCAGATACTCAGGTTTTATAGATTTATACATTGTATAACCTTAATTGAATACAGCATATTATGGTGCATGCAATTTCATATGTTCTACTGTTTCGAGCAATAAAGTTATATTTTTGTGAAAAATGCTACTTACCGTATTTTTCGGACTATAGCCCGCACCGTTATATGACCCGCACCCCCTTACACCTTAGTGAAAATCCACACAAGACCCGTACCGCTGTATGACCCGCAGTCATATGGCATGCACGGCACTGTCGATCCAACGATATATACTACCCGCATGGGTGGCCACAGGCACAGCTCACTGCGGTTATTGTTACAGCCGGCCGTTGACGTGGTGATCAAAGTAATTTCAAAGCTGAGGCTTTTTCTAAATTTTCTGTTTCATCAATGCTTATGTGATTTATAAAAAAAGATATATGTTTTCCGATATTGGCAGGTTTCTTGGTGATATCTTGCTTTTCAGGATTCATCACACATCAAAGGCCGATACGTACGTACACAACCTCACAATTTGGTTTCTGAAGCTGCCACAAGATGTAGTGGTAGTTTCGATGAAAGAGGGGTGATCTCGAAAGTGTGCAACTGATCTTACGATGCCTTTGGGATGGGTCGAAGACGCGGCATTGCGATTCATGATCATGATACCAGCATTCCTCCAGTCCTATTTATTTCTGATTGTGATGAAGAATAACCAACAAATTACATTTCAATATATTTTATTGCACATATATATATTAAAAAGAACCTTAATCAATTCGTGTAAATAATGCCATAAAACCCTGTTTGGTTGTTTACCGGTAATTAATCAATTGGTTTATAAATGCCATACAAAGACTGGTAATTAATTATTAAACCAAACAATTTCCAATGTTTAGTTTTCAATAGAATAGAACAATAATAGAGCACATCATTAAACTGTTATGAACAGTCAATGGAGCACATCGTTATTAGAAAAAAAGCACAGTCAGTGATCACAGACGACAGAGTCAATAATGTTTATGAAGGCGTATCATCGCTCACGAAGCCATCGAATTCCTCATCCTCTGTTTCGTCATGGAAGAGGTTGCGGTATAAATCGGCCAATTCTGATGCAGTGACCTCATCCGTTTCCATTTTGATTTCAGATTCGTCCGATTCCTTTTCCGAGTCTTAGCATGCATCGAACATTGCAGGATGGCAAGTTTCTGATTTACGGAAACCGTTCTGAATAGTCAATTCTTTAATTTTTTCCATGCTTGAACGACCCAATATGCACACGTAATGCACAAATTTAGCATTAAGGAGTCAGGTACAGTTTGTAATTTGTAAGTGCGAAAATGGCTGCCCGCTTGTTTTTGTTTGATCGCGACACACAATGTTGGTGTTGGTACCAGTCACTGTTGTATTGTAGGTTCATGCTGTTTAGTTAGGCCTGTTTTATTTGTGATAATGCCTTTATTACTAACAAGAGTATGTAAAGCGGGTAAGATACTGACAAATCCTACCTTCTCTTTGTCGTATGTCTCGATCGTGCGCGCTGTATTATGACATTGATCAACTTTCATTCGATGAACCCGGTCGGTCCTCCCGCAAATCCCCGATCCAAGAGGGCACCCAACTAAACTAACTAATCGTTTTTTTTTTTGTTTTTTTTTTACTGCTTTAAGAGGGCAATTTCTAACCAGAATCCACAGATGACCCACACCTTTATATCACCCGCACCCCCGAATTTTGGCCCCTTTCTGAGGCAAAAAGCCGCGGGTCATACACCGAAAAATACGGTATATAAACTGTGTTTTAATGCTACCTAGCCCAACAGCATGCTGTAGCCTTCACACAATGTTCCAAGGAACAATATAAAATTCGCATGAGGATTTTGAGCTGTTCCATGAGCATCAAAACGGATTGAATTTACATTCCCACGGTCAAACATCAATTCAAACAAGTTTGTCAAACATTTCCACGGTCAAACACGTTTGACAAACGGTTTGTCAAACATTCTCACGGTCAAACATCACTTGTTCAAACATTCCCATGGAGTCCATTTTCTATATTGGAAAATGGACCCCGGGGTCCATTTTCTATGGCGGGAAATGGACACCGGGGGGTCCATATTATATAGTGGAAAGTGGACCCCGGAGTCCATGTTCTATAGTGGGAAATGGACCCCGGGGGGGTCCATATTCTACAGTGGAAAGTGGACCCCGGAGTCCCTTTTCTATAGCAGAAAATGGACCCTGGGGGTCCATATTCTATAGTGGAAAGTGGACCTCGGAGTCCATTTTCTATAACGGGAAATTGGGGGGGTCCATATTCTATAGTGGAAAGTGGACCCCGTAGTCCATTTTCTATAGTGGAAAATGGACCCCGAGGGGGTCCATATTCTATAGTGGAAAGTGGACCTCATAGTCCATTTTCTATAGCGGAAAATGGACCCCGGGGGTCCATATTCTATAGTGGAAAGTGGACCCCGGAGTCCATTTTCTATAGCGGGAAATAGACCCCGAGGGGTTCATATTCTATAGTGGAAAGTGGACCCGGAGTCCATTTTCTATAGCGGAAAGTGGATCCCGGAAAATGAAAGAAATTTCTAGCCCATCTCTTCAATATTTCCTTGGTAATATTTTTGGATGCAGCAATAATGTCTTCTTTATAATATCATGATATAGAAAAACAAAGTAAAATAAAATTTTATGATATAAAAATACGGAGTCAGAACACTTATCGCTTCAGTTTAGAAGTTTACGAAGACCTTGCTGTCAAGACTTCACATCGAAGAGAGTACCAGGAAGGATGGGTGAGAAATACGGCAGGAAATTGCTGTAATAGAACGGGGAGGGGCAAGACGAAGAGGAGAAAATGGAAATAAGGAAGAGAAGAATTTTGAAGTGTTAGAGGGGGACGACGGAAGGGATTTGCTATTGTTACTTGTCACCATGGTAAATGAGTAGTACTGGCTTCAGAGGAGCAACATGGAACCAATTCCCGTAGCTCTGATGTTAGTTAGAGGGCAGGATAGATAAGATGGGGTACAGCACGGGAGGGGGGGATTTGGGGGTTTAGTGTATGGAAAGAATGAAATGGAAGGAAGTTAGAGTTACAATAGGTGTGGGGCAGACCCACTTGCTCGGTTAGTTTAATAGTCTCGTGGACTGCTAGATATGTTTGTAATTTGAATAGTAAGTTAGAGGGCAGGATAGATATGTTTTGGAAAGAAATTAAGACCGGAAGAGGAGGCCAATCAAATAGAGAAGAAAAGGTAAAAGGTGCAGATGGAGAGATGATAATGGAAGAGAAGGCAGTAAGAGGAAGATGGGTAGAGTATTTTAGAGTTCCTAAATGTGAAGGAGGATAAGGAGGGAAAGGTCGATGCCGTGGTAAGCGCCAAGAAAATGACAGTGATGAGTGAAGAAAATGGAGGAGAAATAAGGAAAGATGAGGTGAAGGCAGTTGTTAAGATGACGAGGGCAGGTAAGGCACCTGGGTTGCATGGGTGTCATGGAGAATGTCTAAAAAAAGGGAGGTACAGTGATGGTGGACTGGGTAGTTGAGGTTATCTAATGTTTGTTTAAGAGAGGGTAGAGTGCCAGAGGACTGGAGGAGTGCCTGTATAGTTCCACTTTACGAGAGAAAGGGGGACAAGTGTGAGTGTAGTAGTTTCAGAGGTATCAGCTTGTTGAGTGTAGTTGGGAAGGCTTATGGGAGGGTCTTGATTGAGAGGATTAGGAGAGGAAGAGAGGGAGTAATTGGTGAGGAACAGTGTTGGTTTAGGACAGGTAGGGGTTGAGTGAATCAGATTTTTTGTGGTAAGAGAGATGTGAGAAAGCTTTAGAATAAGGTAAGGATGTTTTTTTGGGCTTTTATGGATTTGGGAAAGGTGTATGACAGGGTAAACAGGAAGGCACTGTGTGGGAAGTATTGCAGATATATGAGATAGGAGGAAAGCTTTTAAGAGCAGGACTTGGGTCAGTGAGTGAATGGTTTGAGGTAAAGGTGGGACTTTGTCAGGGATGTGTTCTGTCACCTTGGCTGTTCAATTTATACAGGGATGGGGTGGTGCGAGAGGTAAATGCAAGGGTAGTGGGTCGGGGATTGGAGATGATTAAAGAAAATGGGGGAAAGTGGGAGGTAAGCCAGTTATTGTTTGCTGATGACACTGCGCTTGTAGCAGGATCAGAGGAGTCATTGAGGAAGTTAGTGACAGAGTTTGGGAAGGTGTGCGAAAGAAGGAAGCTAAAGATAAATGTAGGTAAATGTAAGGTAATGAGATGTACAAGGGGAGAAAATGGCAGCAGACTAGAAGTGAGTATTAAGGGAGAAAGAATGGAGGAAGTGGATAGTTTTAGGTACTTTGGTGTGAATGTGGCAGGAAAGGGAGCAATGGAGGTGATAGTATGTAGATTGAGAGAAGCGAGTAAATGCCTTGGAGGATTAAAAAGTGTAATGTGAAATAGACATTTGGGAATGGATGCTGAGAGGAAATTGTATGAAGGAGTGATTGTTCCAACAGCACTGTAAGGGGCAGAAATATGGAACACGAGAGTAGTTTGAATGTGTTTGAAATGAGGTCTAGAAGTATGATAGGGGTTACTAGGCTGGATAGTGAGAAATGAGGTAAGGAGAATGGGGGTGGAAAGGGAGGTAGGTAGGTAGGGTTAATGAAAGAACATTGGGATGGTTTGGACACATGAAAAGAATGAGTAAAGAAAGATTAGTAAAAGGTGTGGAAGGCAGAGGTGGAAGGAGTGAACATGAGGGGGTAACCAAGGATGAGATGGATGGATAGGGTAAAAGGGGCACTGGGAACATGGGGAATGTCTGTTGGGGAAGGATGGGAGAGGACAGAAGATAGGGGTGAATGGAAAATGGTTGTGTATGGATGATACTGTGATGTATGAGTGGGTGTGGGTGGGAGAGTATGTGTGAAAAATAAATTGACGCAGCCCAAAGTGATTTCTTCCCATCTTCTCCATTTCTGCATGAGGGGGTGGAGAGGAGGGGGTTGTTGATTTAATGAAGCGGCTTTGCTGTGGATGTGCTGCATCTCATGACACCGCTTCTGGCCCAGGGCAGTGGGCGAGATACAGGGATGACCCGTTATCCAGGAGCCAAGATAAGAGGGTGGTGAGGGGGTGGATGGGAGTGAAGTATGTAGGGGATGGAATGGGTAGGAGTGGATTTTGTAAAGGGGGAAAAAAGCCTTTGGTATATGTATGTTGTATATCTATTCAACACTATTTATTCCAGCAAGTGTAGTTTAATTTGTCCAGTTTAATTAGAAAGATTAAAATCACCCAGAATCATCTTATAACAAAATTGTTTGTTGCTGATTTCTTGCATCACTTTAAGCACTTTATCATTTTCTGCCTTGTTGCTACTTGGGCTTCTATATATTGAAGCAATTGATATATCTTTGTTCCTACACTTAACTTTAATGCATAGGTTTTCACAATATTGCTGTTCCATAACAGTTTCTCTGTAGGATAATTCCTGTATGAAAGTGGCATTTCCCCACAAAATTTTTAAGCCACCCCTCCAAAATCCCCTCCAGTAGACATTTGCCTGCCCTTCTTTCTTTCTTCTTCCTTTGGTTCAACAGTTGTGAGCTGATGTCCTTCACGTAGCCAACTGTTCCATCTTATCCTTAACCTATCCTGTTCCCAGACATTTGGTCCACCTTCTCCTTAACCTTTCCTAATATTCAGTGACCCCCTACCTCCCTTCCTCTCTCCTTCCCCCAGTTCTTCTTGTTTAATCCCAGTCATGTGCATTACAACTATGTACTTGAAAAAGCGGAAATAACAAGCAAAACGGCATATCAATAAAGGCTCCGTCCTCGCTTGTGGTGTTTATTTTGATAGGATAAATCCTCCATCACGTAGACAAGCAGGACCCTGCCTTCCTCAGCATTATCAACAATTTCCTCTATTATTTCATATCCTCTAATGTTACACTCAACTAACATGCAATCAGTTCTGGGATTTTTAGGCCTGACTTCTTGCAGAGCAATAACAGTGGGACTAGTATTATCTTTTTCCAGCCTCATTACCAGTTGCCTGTGTTTATCTGGGTTGAATACATTCACATTACTAAACATAATACAGAGCTTGCTTATTAGTACTTTGTACATTTGGCTCGTTGCTTTGTTCAGCTAGGCCTGCGTGTCCTCCCCCACTTGGTGGTCTCCCTTTGCCGCCACCTTTTGTCCTCTGTCATGATATTCATTCTACCTTTGTGGTCGTCCTTTGTCATGTATTGTGCTGCATTTTCTCCTTCTTCCTCTGTCATATTCCTGGTTCTTATCTCTGCATCTTTGTCTCTCCTCAGTCTCAACAGGTACTGGTTCCATGGGTCACCCCTCACTACAAAGAAGTTTCTTGTTCCTTCTTGTATTCGTTCCTACGCTTGTCTTCTTCCCCGAGTTGCTTGTCTTTCAATCGTTCCTCCTTATCCATGTCATGTGACAATATTACTCCACTAATTACATCACTGTGCAGAGTATTTAAGTCTTTCAATTTGTAGGCATTTCTTAAGATCTTGTCCTTCATACCTTCTCTGAGTATTGCCACTATTGGCCGTCCTTTTAGTCCGGCATCTCCCGCCTCTTTATTTGTTTCCCCGTTATATTTACCTATTCGTCTTATCTCAATTGGATCATCTTCAAAATTTCATTTTGTTACTTTCCATATTTCCTTAACAATCATTGTATCCTGTTTAGTTTTTTTTTTTCAAATCTAGGAGTGAGATCATGATCCTTGATTTGTTCAGGTACACCATATATGACCAAGTTGTATATGGCCTAGTGTAGGCCTTATGGTCTTTTGCAGTCTCCTTTATTTCTTATGTTCTTATGTTATTCTTTCTGCCTGTCCTCTGTAGCTGCATTGTTGCCTTCTCCACCAAATCCCTTTCTACTACCTGGTTGTTTTCAATGTGTTGCAATTGACAGGACATCTCTATAAGAATCAATATCAATCTTCTTACCTGTGTTAGCTTTCTTTCACCTCTGCTATTTCACTAGACACTGGTATCCATTTCTTCTAATTTCTTAATCACTTCCTCATACCTATTTTCTGATTCCTGTGCTAGCACATTTAATCTAGCCTCCATTTCATCCTGCCTTTTTGCCAGAGTAGTAATCAGTGTCACTTATTTACCGGTCACTACATTACACTTGTTACCATACCAATGAAGCGATGCAACATCATGGATCACTGAAAACTTGTAAACATCTCCCACATCTGATATAATGCCACGTTTCACATAAATTACAAAGTAATGCTTCATCCTTAATATTTACATTACCTTTACGGGTATTGCGTTTATATTTCAACTGGTTTTGTTTGCGTGTCCCAGTCACCAGGATTGTCACCATCTCCAGTTGATAACAGACACTTTTTATTTGCCTAAAATCTGAGCCAACTTCTATGCTAATTTTACTACACTGGTACTATTACATTAGTACAATAGTACACTATCACTAGTGCACTTGTAGGCAAGTAAACAGCACTAGTAAACTAGTATTAGTTTACTAGTACACTAGTACTAATACACAAATACTAGTACAATAGTATTAGTGTACTAGTATTAGTACAGTAATACTATTTTACTGATACATGAGTACAAGTACACTAGTACACTTGTACTAGCACAATAATAATTGCTAGTAAAAAATTACTAGTACACTAGCACTAGTACAAGAGCACCATTACTAGTACACAAAATCACTAGTAAACTAGTAGTTTAATTCACTAGTAATTTTATACCAGCATGCTACTTGTACAATAGTACTAGTATGATAGTACACTAGTACTATTACACTTATGCTAGTGCACTAGTAGAGTAAAATAATACACTTATTACATACATACTAAAACACAAGTACATGTGCACTAGTGCTACTATATTAGTGCACTAATATACTAGTTCTAGTACACTAGTAAATTATGTTTAACTAATACAAGTACAGTATACTAGAAAATTAGTACACCAGTATTAATACACAAGAACACTAGTACTAATACCCTAGTACACTAGCAGTAGTTCACTGATACTAGTACACTAGCACTAATGCACTAGTAACAGTTCACTAAAACTAGTACATTAGTACTACTATACTTGTACAGCTAGACATGACCATGGAATACTGTACACAATGACCCAATGGGTCAGTGAAAACACCAGGTACAGAAACAATGAAGAGCCATCGAAACTAGATTTAATATTTACAACAGAACCTGAAATTGTGGACAAAATCCACTACAAGACACCACTTGAAAAGAGTGACCATATACTCATCGAAACTGTACTAAAGGAAGAAATAGACATGGAGAGAAATGAAAAGCATAGGAAAGGAAGATTGATGTACAAAAAAACAGACTTGGCAAAACTAAAGATATTCTTCTGGATAAATTCTATATGGAAGAGACAACAGTGGAAGAGAAATGGAATATATTGATGGAAAATTGCAATGAAGGGGTGAACAGGCATGTACTAAGACAAAAGCGAGAGAGGGAGTATATTAAATGTTGGTTCAACAAAAGATGCAGTAAGGCAAAAAACAGAAGGGACAAAGCTTGGAAAAGGTGGAGAAAAGACAAAAAACGAAACAAATGGCAAATTTATATAAACTATAGAAATGAGTATGTTAATGTGAGAAGAGAGGAAAAAAGGAACCATGAGAAGGATATTATAGATAAATGCAAAGATCAACCCAAACTATTCTATCGGTATGTGAATGGTAAACTTAAAACCAAACAGGAAATGGTGAAACTACACCAAGGAAATATAGAATACACAGAAGAATTAGAGATGGCCAAAGTCATGAACAACCAGAGAGAAAACACAAAATTGGGACGAAGATAATAACAAGCAATCTCCCCACATGAGTGAGTTTACAACATCACCAAGAAGAAATATCAGAACACCTATCAAAATTGGATGTCAGAAAATCACATGGCCCTGATGGTATTGCAAATTGGATTCTAAAGGAATGCAAAGAAGAACTGATGGACAAAATACACATCATAATAAATAGCTCACTCAAAGAAGGAAAGATACCTAATGACTGGAAAAATGCTAACATTGTACCAATATATAAAGGAGGAAACAAGGAGGAACCCACCAACTAGGCCAGTATCACTAACAAGCACTATAGCCAAAATTTGTGAGAAAATAATCAAGAATAGATGGGTAAAACATCTGGAAGACAACATATTAAACCCAAGACAATTTGGGTTCAGGCAAGGAAGATCATGCACCACAAACTTAATATGCTCAAGGCTAATAGACATAGTGCAAGAAAGAAACGGATGGACTGATTGTACATTCCTAGATTTGCAAAAAGCCTTTGACAAAGTACCACACAGAAAATTACGAAAAAAAAAAAAACTGGAATACATAGGAGGAATGCAAGGGAACCTACTAAAATGGATGGAGGACTTCCTGACAGGTAGAGAGATGAGAGTAGTGCTCAGAGAAAAATATTCAGACTGGAAAGAGATGATCAGTGGAGTACTGCAAGGATCTGTACTGGCACCAATAATGTTTGTTATTTATGTGAATGACATGGACGAGGATGTGAAATGTTACATGAGCTTCTTTGCAGACGATGCCAAACTGTTAAGTAAAGTAGAAACTGATAAGGACTGTGAAGCATTGCAGGAAGACCTGAACAAGGTATGGAACTGGAGTCAGAAATGGGAAGTGGACTTTAGTACTAAGAAGTGTAGCATAATGGAGTTTGGAAAAAGCAAAAACAGAATATCAGGAAAATATACAATTGGAACCAAGGAAGTAAAGAAGGTAGGATCTGAAAAAGATTTGGGGGTAATTATCACAATCAACTTGTCATATGATAAACAGATTAACAAAATTGTCGGGGAGACATACAACAGAAACCCAATCCATTCGTATCCGCACAGGCAACAATTCAACACTAACAATAGTTAACATGTACATTCCCCCCCAATCATCCCCCACAGTTCCAAACACCTTCAGACCTCAACTCAGCCAACTAACCTCAATCCCCAACCTGATCATGGGTGGTGACTTCAACGCCAAGTCGTCTGCCTGGTTTGTCGACAACCCTGACACAGACAGAGGGCTTGATATACAGACTCAATTCGACTCATTGACTATCATGAACAACACGCATAATCATACACATATCCCATACCAAGCCCTCTACACTCCCTCCTCTCCTGATATCACCTTTTGCTCCCCCTGCCTAACCCCAACAACATCATGGAGAGTGGTCGGAGCCCTTGGCTCTGACCACCTTCCAATCATCATCACCACCAAAACAAGATGCACCCCAGCTGGCCACAGACACACTTACACCAATTACAAGAGAGCTAACTGGGAAGCCTTTACTGAAGAGACAGAACAACATTTTGAAACACTTAACAGTACACCAATCACAAACATAAACAATGCTGTGCACGCTTTTAATACAATCATACAAAACGCAGACAAGAGATACATCCCTAGAGGTAACAGAAAATCACACAACCCCAACTTCACACCAGAAATCCAAGGCCTCATCAGACAACGTGACACACTTAAACACGATACCCCCACACCTATCCCTCAAAACATAGCAGACCAAATACAAACACTAAACACTGTGATTGCCAATAAGATACATGAACAAAAAACACAAAATTGGCAAAACTTTATCAATACACTTGATCACAAAACAAACACCAGCAAATTGTACAAAACACTCAACAGCATCACACTATCCAACACTAACACTACACGCTCTCAAGCAGCAATA
Organism: Oratosquilla oratoria; assembly: GCF_046742065.1. Lineage (NCBI taxonomy): Eukaryota > Metazoa > Arthropoda > Malacostraca > Stomatopoda > Squillidae > Oratosquilla > Oratosquilla oratoria. The sequence continues at coordinate 1,373,098 of NC_134788.1, read as the reverse complement.
ATCACAACAACAGATAATCTACCCTCAAACAGACAACAAGCAAACGCACTCATACGTCATTTTGCACAGACGAGCCATCTTACATCTCACCCTGACGACCGACGCACCATTCGACGTAAGAAAGACTTCCCCACAGACTCAGACTATACACCCTTCATAGACAGACAAAACTCATAATGCATAATCTCAAGCACTCATCTGCCTGTGGCCCTGATAACATATGCAACATCCACCTAAAACACATTGGACCACAAGGTATACACACACTCACAAACATTGCAAACTACAGCTATTCACACAACACTATACCCGACATCTGGAAGCATGGTAAAATAATCACCATTCCAAAACCGAACAAAGACCCAACAATCCCAACATCGCACCGCCCAATCACACTTCTCTGCACCCCCTCTAAAGTCATTGAACGCCTAATACTTAAACTTGTCACACCATATATTCCCCTTGCTGACTCACAACACGGTTTTAGGCCACTACACTCCACAAACACTCTTCTGACAAACCTCACACAAAGAATTTTAGATGGCATTAATTCAGATAGGCCCCACCACAGAACACTTCTTATAACATTGGACATTAGTAAAGCTTTTGATGCTATCCCCCGCCACAACCTAACAAATAAAATATATAACACAGACATGCACAATAACACCAAAAGATGGCTGGCCAATTATCTGGCAGGCAGGAATGCTCATGTGTCATATAATGGCCAATCATCGCACATCAGAAACATTAAGAACGGAGTACCACAGGGCTCAGTTCTATCCCCCACATTATTTAATCTATACATGCATGACTTACCCACGCCAGACACCTCAGAAATACAAATCTCTTCCTACGCAGACGACATAACAATCACATGCACACATCGTAACACAGACAAAGCTGCAGAAATAATCCAGCCTTACCTTGACACACTCAACACATGGTTCATCACAAACAGACTCAAAATAGCTCCAACCAAATCTACAGCAACACTTCTCACCAACTGGACAAAAGAACACAAATACATACCTCATCTCTACATCAACAACACTCTAATACCACACACAAACACACTGAAAATTCTTGGTGTAACATACGATACATCCATGTCTTTCAAACAACACCTCACAAACATAAAAAACAAATGCACACCTAGACTTAACGCACTTAAGTCAATCACTGGAACAACATTTGGACAAAACAAAGAAACTAATATAACAATATACAAACAATGCATACGCTCAGTGATGAATTATGCGAGTCCTGCATGGGCTCCTAATCTCAGTGAGACACACCACAACACCCTTCAAATCATACAAAACAAAGCCCTAAAAACAATTACAGGCTGCACAAATACATCACCTACAGACCATTTACACCATGAAACAAAAGTCCTCAAAGTCAAGGACCACCTCGACATGAGAGGCACACAAACACTTGCTGCAGCCACCACAAACACATCACACCCACTACACTACATAGCAGAACACCCACACACACCAAGAAACATTAAAACTACACCCAAAGACCTTTATTACGCACAGATACTCTCTTCTCTTCCTCCACAACCACCAAATACCAGCCTCCGGAAACATATTCATAATCATATCACTCACCGCTCCATTAACACACTGAAAGACAACACACTGCTGCATGCCAGACCCCCTGATATCCACCCTTCTGAATCCTCTCTCCCACGAAAGGACAGAGTCCACTTGGCCAGACTGCGATGCGGTCACCACCCAGCACTTCTAAGCTACCAGAAGAGGCTGGACGACCGTGTTGTGAACAGCTGCCCAGGATGTAACACTTCACCCCATACCATACAACACATAATGGAAGACTGCATTATACACAATCATGCACGCAAACAACACAACATACACTCTATAAAGGATTTGTGGGAAAACCCAGTTTCGGCTGTGGCCTTCCTTGGGGAGACGGGACTGCTCGGACAGACAGTCTAGGGAACGACAACAACAACAACAACAACAACTTGCTAAGATCAATAAAAGTGGCATTTGCATACTTGGATAAAGACATGATAAAAAAAAATATTGGTTACATTGATAAGGCCTGGACTAGATTATGTGGCGACATTGTGGTCCCCCAGTATCAAAAAGAATATAAAGAAAATAGAAAGAATCCAGAGAGCAGCAACAGAAATGGCACCTGCACTTGCAAACCTATCATATGAGGAGAGCTTGGCTAAACTGGAGTTACCGACGCTGGAGGTGACCTACTTACCATCTATAGAATCATGAAAGGCACAGATATACTTAATAGAGAGGACTTACTAATCTGGGACAAGAGAAACACAAGAGGACATAGAAAGAAAATAAAAAACATAGCTATAGAAGAGAACTGAAAAAAAAAAGTTTTCCACATAGAGTATTGGACACTTGGAACAAACTGGATAATGAAATAGTATGCGCAAAAACCATCTTGAGTTTAAAAGCAAACTAGACACTGCGAGATACAAAGGCGGGACACCACAAGCATAGCTCCCCTTCCCGCAAAATACAACTAGATAAATTTGTACGAGTACAATAGTACTGTTACACTAGCACTCATTAATACAAGTTTATTAGTACAATAGTACTAATACACTAGTTCATGTAAAACTAATAGACAGCTAGTAAACGTGTAATAAACATATATTAAACATACATACATATACCAAGGCTTTTTCCCCCTTACAAGGGAGGTAGCCAAAAAGGGAAAGGCATAAAATCATTCCCACCCATTCCATCCCTGAATACACTCCACACCCCTCCACCCTCCCTCTTATCTTAGCACCTCCTGGATGACGGGTCATCCCTGACCTTGTCCACTGCCCTAGGTCAGAAGCAGTGTCGCAAGACACAGCACATCCACAGCAAGGCCGCTTCATTAAATCGGCGAACCCCCCCCCCTCCGTCCCCTCATGCATAAAAGGAGAAGACGGAGAAAAATATAAAACGGAACGAATATGTGAATATACGCAGGGAAGAAAAAAGAATCTACAAGAAAGATATACAGACGCTCCTCTACTTACGCTCATTTGTTTTAATTTTTTTTTATTTTATGTTTGAACTGACTAAAAAAAACAAAAACAAAAAAAAAATTGTTTAGTGCGCTCTCCGTAGTATGAGATGTTGAAATGATACACATGATGCTGCATCCATTGTTTACATGGCACAAACGACAGACTGAACATGCCTTGCCTCCTTCTCCACCATCTCACTTTATGTTGCTTGAATTTAATTTATTTGAAATTTATGTTATTATTTTACAATGTTATGTTTATAATTAGTGATTTAGGGGTGTTTTATAAGATACGGTAATAGAATTTATGGATGTATAGTACAGTATGAACGGTCATACATTACTGGAATGTACAGGAACAACTTACGTTCATTTTCACATTACGTTCGGCCATTCGGAACGTAACTAAAACGTAAGTTGAGGAGCGTCTGTAATAGACAAATACAAGGATCAACCTAAACTCTTTTCCAGATATGTAAATGATAAATTAAAGACAAACACGAAATAGTGCAACTGCGTGAAGGAGATAAAGAATATGTAGATGACATAGAAATGGCTGAAGTTATGATGAGACATTTCAGGTCTGTTTTTACAATTGAAAGCTCACAAATTTGGGAAGATGGACAACAAGAAAGATCCCCAAAATGAAAGAAATAAAGGTACCACAGAGACCAAATAAAAAACCTAGATGTTTGGAAATCACATGGGCTGGATGGAATTGCAAATTATATTGAAAGAGTGTATAGATCAACTAACGGACAAATTATACAAGATAATAGATTTCTCACTCAAAGAAGGAAAGGTACAGATTGGAAAAATGCAAACATTGTACCAATATATAAAGGAGGAAACAAAGAAAATCCTACAAACTTCGGACCGTTATCCCTTACAAGCACAGTAGCAAAAATATGTGAAAAGGTTATTAGGAACAAATGGATCAAACACTTGGAAGAGAACAAAAACTAAACCCTAAACAACTTGGTTTTAAAAGTGGAAGATCATGTATCACAAACTTAATGTTTTTACTCAAGATTAATAGAAATAATACAAGAAAGAGATGGCTGGGCAGATTGTGCCCTCTGAGACTTGCAGAAGGCTTTCGACAAAGTACCACATAAAAAGCTATTAAGAAAAATTGAAATAATAGGAGGAATACAAGGTAAGCTACTGGAATGGATGAGAGATTTCTTGAGTGGGAGGAAAATGAGAGTGGTACTTAGAGACAAGAACTCGAACTGGGAAGATATGATAAGTGGCATCCCGCAGGCTCCTCTAATGTTTGCTGTATATATAAATGATATGGATGAGGGAGTGAAATGTTACATGAACTTCTTCTTTACTTAAGAGAATAAGCACAGAAGAAGACTGCAGATCACTACAAGAAGACCTGGATAAAATATGGAAATGGAGTCAGAAGTGTGAAGTGAACTTTAACATTAAGCAATGCAGTATATTGGAATTTGGAAAACGCAAAAATAGAATATTGGGTCGATATATAATTGGTACCAAGAAAGTAAAACAACCCGTCTCAGAAAGGGACCTTGGAGTAATTATGTCAAGCAACTTGACACCTGATAAACATGTCAATAAACTAGTTGGAGAGACTTGTAACTTGTTAAGATCAATGAAAGTGGCTTTTGACTACATGGATGAAGAAATGGTAAAAAAAATTAATCACATTGATAAGACCTAATTTGGAGTGTGCTGCATCACTATGGGCACCTGGTAAAAAAAGATCAAGAATTCAAAGAGCAGCAACAAAAATGGCACCTACACTCTCAAATTTGACATACGATCAAAGATTGGAAAAGTTACATCTATCAATGCTAGAACAGAGAAGAGAATGAGGTGATTTGCTGACTATTTACAGAATTATGAAAGGGATGGAAGTTCTTGATAGAGATGACATATTAAAATGGGACACAAGAGAAACAAGAGGACCTAAGAAGCTAAAGAAGGACAGTTACAGAAGAGATTTGAAAAAGAATAGCTTCCCACACAGAGTGATTGATGTCTGGAACAAAGTAAATGGGGAAACAATGAGTGCCAAAACGATACAAGATTTTAAGAACAAACTGGATGCGGAGAGATACAAAAACAGGTCACTATGAGTATAGCTATCATCCTGTAAAATACAAATAGGTAAATATAACTAGTATACCAATACCTAGTACACTAGTACTTTAGCAGTTTGAATCTAAGTTGTGATCACTAGTTGCAATGGTTTCACCAACTTCTATGTTGACAATTATCATACTTTTGCTGCTAGTGATCAATAGATTGAGTAAATTTCCATGTCTTCAAGGTCTTTTACATGTAGAAAACTTTAGTAAATATTAACGAGTAAATATAATATCCGTATTGGTTATATGAATAGAACTTCCATGTAAGGCCAAACAAATAAGAATGCATGTTACCAATATGGTACCTTTACAATTGATATTTTTCTGCCTATCATGGTAACACAATAACTTAGTTTGGTTATACAAGGGATTGTTGGTAATTTACTTTTATTTGTTTATTTATTTATTCATATTTATCATTATTATTTGAGTTGTTGTTGTCGTTCCCTAGACTGTCTGTCCGAGCAGTCCCGTCTCCCCAAGGAAGGCCACAGCCGAAACTGGGTTTTCCCACAAATCCTTTATAGAGTGTATGTTGTGTTGTTCGCGTGCATGATTGTGTATAATGCAGTCTTCCATTATGTGTTGTATGGTATGGGGTGAAGTGTTACATCCTGGGCAGCTGTTCACAACACGGTCGTCCAGCCTCTTCTGGTAGCTTAGAAGTGCTGGGTGGTGACCGCATCGCAGTCTGGCCAAGTGGACTCTGTCCTTACGTGGGAGAGAGGATTCAGAAGGGTGGATATCAGGGGGTCTGGCATGCAGCAGTGTGTTGTCTTTCAGTGTGTTAATGGAGCGGTGAGTGATATGATTATGAATATGTTTCCGGAGGCTGGTATTCGGTGGTTGTGGAGGAAGAGAAGAGAGTATCTGTGTGTAATAAAGGACTTTGGGTGTAGTTTTAATGTTTCTTGGTGTGTGTGGGTGTTCTGCTATGTAGTGTAGCGGGTGTGATGTGTTTGTGGTGGCTGCAGCAAGTGTTTGTGTGCCTCTCATGTCGAGGTGGTCTTTGACTTTGAGGACTTTTGTTTCATGGTGTAAATGGTCTGTAGGTGATGTATTTGTGCAGCCTGTAATTGTTTTTAGGGCTTTGTTTTGTATGATTTGAAGGGTGTTGTGGTGTGTCTCACTGAGATTAGGAGCCCATGCAGGACTCGCATAATTCATCACTGAGCGTATGCATTGTTTGTATATTGTTATATTAGTTTCTTTGTTTTGTCCAAATGTTGTTCCAGTGATTGACTTAAGTGCGTTAAGTCTAGGTGTGCATTTGTTTTTTATGGTTGTGAGGTGTTGTTTGAAAGACATGGATGTATCGTATGTTACACCAAGAATTTTCGGTGTGTTTGTGTGTGGTATTAGAGTGTTGTTGATGTAGAGATGAGGTATGTATTTGTGTTCTTTTGTCCAGTTGGTGAGAAGTGTTGCTGTAGATTTGGTTGGAGCTATTTTGAGTCTGTTTGTGATGAACCATGTGTTGAGTGTGTCAAGGTAAGGCTGGATTATTTCTGCAGCTTTGTCTGTGTTACGATGTGTGCATGTGATTGTTATGTCGTCTGCGTAGGAAGAGATTTGTATTTCTGAGGTGTCTGGCGTGGGTAAGTCATGCATGTATAGATTAAATAATGTGGGGGATAGAACCGAGCCCTGTGGTACTCCGTTCTTAATGTTTCTGATGTGCGATGATTGGCCATTATATGACACATGAGCATTCCTGCCTGCCAGATAATTGGCCAGCCATCTTTTGGTGTTATTGTGCATGTCTGTGTTATATATTTTATTTGTTAGGTTGTGGCGGGGGATAGCATCAAAAGCTTTACTAATGTCCAATGTTATAAGAAGTGTTCTGTGGTGGGGCCTATCTGAATTGATGCCATCTAAAATTCTTTGTGTGAGGTTTGTCAGAAGAGTGTTTGTGGAGTGTAGTGGCCTAAAACCGTGTTGTGAGTCAGCAAGGGGAATATATGGTGTGACAAGTTTAAGTATTAGGCGTTCAATGACTTTAGAGGGGGTGCAGAGAAGTGTGATTGGGCGGTGCGATGTTGGGATTGTTGGGTCTTTGTTCGGTTTTGGAATGGTGATTATTTTACCATGCTTCCAGATGTCGGGTATTGTGTTGTGTGAATAGCTGTAGTTTGCAATGTTTGTGAGTGCGTGTATACCTTGTGGTCCAATGTGTTTTAGGTGTATGTTGCTTATGTTATCAGGGCCACAGGCAGATGAGTGCTTGAGACTATGCAATATGAGTTTTGTCTGACTGTCTATGAAGGGTGTTTATTTGAGTAGTGGGATCCGCTTGAAAAAGAAGGCTGGTCATTGCTTTGAACTTGTACATCTCCTTTCCAAAAAATGAAATATACTAGAATAGTATGGGGTGAAGTGTTACATCCTGGGCATTTGTCCACAATGCGGTCATCCAGCCTCTTCTGGTAGCTTAGAAGGGCTGCTGGGTGGTGGCTGCACCGCAATCTGGCCCAGTGGACTCTGTCCTTTCATGGGAGAGAGTATTCAGAGGGATGAATATCAGGTCTGCCATGCAGCAATGTGTTAATGGAGCAGTGAGTGATTATGAATATGGTTCTGGAGGCTGGTATTTGGTGGTTTTGGAGGAAGAGAAGAGAGTATTTGTGTGTGATATAGGTATTTGTGCATCTTTTTTCATGTTTCTTGGTGTGTGGGTCTTCTGCTATGTAGTGTAGCTCCCAGGTGACAACAGCTACTGGATTAGCCCATACATCATTCAAATTTTTTTTTTTGAGTTGTCTGAGTAAGGCTAGTACAATGTGTAATGAGGTGTGTTTTATGTGTGATAGCTGCATCTAGGGCAGTTTGTTTCTGTGGCCAAGCCTACTCTGTGTTGGTATAATTTTAATGCTGGATGGTGACCTAAATGCAGTCATGCTAATGCTGTTCTTTCCTCTCTTTGTGGGAATTTTTTTGAAGGAGAATGTAGTTTACTGGTTGGTTGTGAAGTGCCTGTTTTGTGATCCAAGTGTGTACAGGGTCATTGTATGGAAGTTGAAGATACACGAGTAGTATGTTGTCCCCCCCACCCACCCGTTTTTTTGTTTGTTTTTTTTTTGTCTGGCAATGATCAGTCAGTCAGCAAAGCATTGCAGGATGTAGCAGCAGCTTTCTCCTTTGATGCCACCACCCAACTGCCTGCTACAGACTCCTACCCTCCCCCCCCCTTCCAATTCACACACAACAGAACTTTGGCAAAAACAATGTGAAAATCACCAGTGAACTATACAAAGACTATTAGATCTGATATATATTCATGGTCTTCTTCACATCACTGTAACCAACAATTTGGCAAAGCAGTGATACCGCAGTGATACCGCGGCGGTTCTGGAGTCTAGACCTACCAGGACAAGGGATCATGTAACCTTGAAGAGGTGCAGCGGCTCAAGCAACCAAAATGACTGCCCGGGGTATGTCTAGAATACCCTGTAATCCGTATGGAGGACGATAGTCATATGGAAGTTACTAATTAGTGATCCCGAAAGATTTAGGATAGGGCTAGCAACCCACTAAGACTCATTTAACTGCTCAAGACACGCAAAGTGAGCCTCGGACCCTATGGATTAAGCAGTTCACGGCCCAGTGATCAAAAAAGGTTAAGAAACTTGGAATTGGAACAATTAATGTCTGCACTTTGAAAGATAAAAAAGAAGAGATTATTGCCATCTTGAAAGATAGGAAAATAGATATTTTAGGAATGTGTGAAACGAGGAGAGAGGGAAATGGCAGAAAAACAATACATGACAACTATCAACTGATATGGAGCGGAATGCCAAATGAGAGAATGCATGGAGTGGCAATAATGATGACACCAAGGATTGCAGACTATGTTGAGGATGTTGTTTTTGTAAATGAAAGAATAATTAAAGTGACTGAAATTAAAAGACATTAGAATAACATTTGTACAAGTTTATACTCCTCAGCAGGGAAGAACAGCAGAAGAAAAGGAAGAATTCTATGTGAAACTACAAGAAGTACCGTATTTTTCGGACTATAGCCCGCACCGTTATATGACCCGCACCCCCTTACACCTTAGTGAAAATCCACACAAGACCCGCACCGCTGTATGACCCGCAGTCATATGGCATGCACGGCACTGTAGATCCGACGATGTATACTACCCATGCATGGGTGGCCACAGGCACAGCTCACGGCGGTTGTTGTTACGGCCGGCCGTTGACGTGGTGATCAAAGTAATTTCAAAGCTGAGGCTTTTTCTAAATTTTCTGTTTCATCAATGCTTATGTGATTTATTAAAAATATATATATATATATATATGTTTTCCGATATTGGCAGGTTTCTTGGTGATATCTTGCTTTTCAGGATTCATCACACATCAAAGGCCGACACGTACGTACACAACCTCACAATTTGGTTTCTGAAGCTGCCACTAGATGTAGTGGTAGCTTCAATGAAAGAGGGGTGATCTCGAAAGTGTGCAACTGATCTTACGATGCCTTTGAGATGGGTCGAAGACGCGGCATTACGATTCATGATCATGATACCAGCATTCCTCCAGTCCTTATTTCTGATTGTAATGAAGATGAAGAATAACCAACAAATTACATTTCAATATATCTTATTGCACTTATATATTACAAAGAACCTTAATCAATTTGTGTAAATAATACCATAAAACCCTGTTTGGTTGTTTACCGGTAATTAATCAATCAATTGGTTTATAAATGGCATACAAAGACTGGTAATTAATTATTAAACCAAACAATTTCCAATGGTTAGTTTTCAATAGAATAGAACAATAATAGAGCACATTACTGAACTGTTATGAACAGAGTCAATGAAGCACATCGTTATTAGAAAAAAAGCAGTCAGTGATCACAGACGACAGAGTCAATAATGTTTATGAAGGCGTATCATCGCTCACGAAGCCATCGAATTCCTCATCCTCTGTTTTGTCATGGAAGAGGTTGTGGTATAAATCGGCCAATTCTGATGCAGTGACCTCATCCGCTTCCATTTCGATTTTGGATTCGTCCGATTCCTTTTCCGAGTCGTAGCATGCATCGAACATTGCAGGATGGCACATTTCTGATTTACGGAAACCGTTCTGAATAGTCGATTCTTTATTCTTTTTCCATGCTTGAACGACCCATTATGCACATGTAATGCACAAATTTAGCATTAAGGAATCAGGTACAGTTTGTAATTTGTAACTGCGAAAATGGCTGCCCGCTTGTTTTTGTTTAATCGTGACACACGATGTTGGTGTTGGTACCAGTCAGTGTTGTATTGTATGTTCATGCTGTTTAGTTAGGCCTGTTTTATTTGTGATAATGCCTTTATTAATAACAAGAGCATGTGATGCGGGTAAGATACAATCCTACCTTCTCTTTGTCGTTTGTCTCGATCGTGCACGCTGTATTATGACACTAATCAACTTTCATTCGACGAACCCGGTCGGTCCTCCCGCAAATCCCCGATCCGAAAGGGCACCCAACTAAACTAAACTAATCATTCATTTTTTTTTTTTTTTTTTTTTTTTTACTGCGTAAGAGGGCAATTTCTAACCAGAATCCACAGATGACCCGCATCTTTATATCACCCGCACCCCCGAATTTTGGCCCCTTTCTGAGGCAAAAAGCCGCGGGTCATACACCGAAAAATACGGTATATGATCAAAGAGGTAATGCAGAAAACATGGTAGTCATTGGAGATGTGAATGGTCATGTTGGAAGTGATCGTGGAGGTGTGGAAAATATAATAGGAGTGCATGGAATAGGGAATTGAAATCATGAGGGTGAAAGAGTAATTGACTTTTGTACTATGAATAATCTGCCAATTATGAACACTTTCTATAAACATAGACCAAGTCATCAATGAACTTGGTATCGATGGAACGACAACCTACAAAGCTATAATGACAAATCCCAAATTGACCGTGTCATTACAAATAATAAAAAGATCTTTTGTGATGTCACTAGACTCAGATCATAGACTAGTGGTTGCAAAAATAAACGCGAGAAAGTGGAGAGTTGTGGCAGGGGAAATAGGGAGGATATTCAAGGTGGAGGACCTAAAGAATCCTGAAAAGAAAGAAAGTTTTAAAGAAAAAAATCAGAGGAAAGGTGACAAACCTGCAAACAGGAGCAAATATAAATGAGGAATGGGAGCAGATGAAAACAGTAGTTAAGGAAGTGGCACAGGTGGATGAAATGAAGTATGTGGGAAAACAAAGAGAAAAAAATGCCCTGGTGGACGGAGATGGGGGATGCAGTTAAAGAAAAAATGAAAAAATTCAGAAAATGGATGAAGTACAGAACAGCTGAAAACAGAGAAAACTATGTAGAAACACGGAATAAGTGTAATAGAGTTAAAAAGGAATCAAAAGCAGAAGTCTGGCAGAAAATTGGTAATGATTTGAGAGAGGATATGGAAGGAACAAGAAAGCTGCTCTACAATATGGCAAGAAACTATAGAAAAGAGCAAAACGAAGGTGCCTATGCAGTAAAGGATGAAAATGGAGTGGTGATGGTGGAAACAAATCAAATTACAGAAAGACGGAAAAATCATTTTCAGAACCTACTCAATGCTGGACAAGAAAATATGGAAATGCAGGAAGAAAATCAGATGGAGTTCTTAGAAGGTGAAAATGATGAAATTACAGTTGCGGAGGTTCAGGCGGCTATCCAAAGAATGAAAAATGGAAAAGCATGTGGTGAGGATGAGATACATATACATACATACATACATATACCAAGGCTTTTTCCCCCTTACAAGGGGGGTAGCCAAAAAGAAAAAGGCATAAAATCATTCCCACCCATTCCATCCTGAATACACTCCACACCCCTCCACCCTCCCTCTTATCTTAGCACCTCCTGAATGACAGGTCATCCCTGCACCTTGTCCACTGCCCTGGGTTAGAAGCAGTGTCGCAAGACATAGCACATCCACAGCAAGGCCGCTTCATTAAATCGGCGACCCCCCCTCTCCGTCCCCCCCATTGCATAAAATGAGAGGACGGGGAGAAATCCCTTCGGGCTGCGTCAAATTTTGCTCACACATACTACCTCACCCCCCATCCACCCGCCCATTCCACCCCATGCTATCACAACATCATCCATATACAAGCATTCTCCATTCACCCCTGTCTTCTGGAGGGAGTGAACATGAGGGGACGTCCTAGGATGAGGTGCATGGATGGGCTGAAGGGGCTTTGGGGAAGAGGGGAATGTCTGTTGAGGAAGGACGGGAGAGATACATATAGAATTCATTAAAGCAATGGGTAAGTTGGGTGCGAACTGGTTGACCAGAATTATGAATGTCGCATGGAAAAATGCTGAAATACCAGATGACAGGTGTAAAGCGGTCGTATGCCCAATTTTCAAAAAAGATGACTGCACAAATTGCAATAATTACAGAGGCATATCGTTGCTATCGCATGTGGGCAAAGTATATGAGAGAGTCATAGAGAGAGGACTGAGAATGGCTGTAGAGGAAAGACTTGGGGAATGGCAGCATGGTTTTAGACCACAAAGAAGCACAGTGGATATGATTTTTACATTGAAAATGGTTTTGGAAAAGAACAGGGAGTGGAACATCGACAAGTTTGTTATCTTCATAGATATGGAGAAAGCATTTGATAAGGTACCTAGGGAAGAAATCTAGAGAGCACTGGAGCATCAAGAATACGATGTTCCAGCAAACCTGAAAAGGGCAATTAAGAGTATATATAGGAAATGTGAAAATAAAGTGAAGCTAAGGGATGGGGATACACCATGGTTCCAGGTCAGGACAGGGGTAAGACAAGGAGTGATTTTCCCACTGCTGTTCATAATTTTCATGGACAGATGTATGAAAGAAATAAACCATGGCAACAACACGATAACGCTGGCAAATGCAGATGATGTTGCTGTGATATGCAGCAGCGAAGAGGAACTACAAGAGATGACAGGAAGATGAAATAAAGTTATGAATGATAATGATATGAAAAATAACATTAATAAAACGGAAGTCATGAGTATCACGAGGAATGAGAAGAAAATAGAAATAAGAATAGGAGAGGCCCAGTTGAAGCAAGTAAGCAAATTTGAATATCTTGGGGTGAAAGTTAATGAACAGAATAATCAGGAAATCGAAATAAATAACAGAATTAATCAATTTAATAACAACTTTGGTATGTTTCAGTGTTGTTCAGAGACCGCAATGTCCCTAGAAAATGTAAGGTGCTGATGTATACAACAGTATTAAGACCAATTTTGCTTTATGGATCAGAAACATGGACAATGACAAGTAAATCAAAAAGTAAAATCGTTGCTGCAGAAATTAAAGTTCTGAGGAAAATCAAAAGAGTGTCTAGACTGGACCAATTGAGAAATATGGACATAAGAGCAGAATTGAATGTAAAGAATATACTAGAACATATAGAAGAAAATCGCCTGAGATGGTATGGACACGTGCAGAGGATGGAGGATGGGAAACTGCCCAGGGCTGCACTTCATATGCGGCCGGAAGGTAGAAGACCGGTGGGCAGGCCTAGAAAAAGATGGATGGAAGGAGTTAAGGAAGCTTTGGCAATTCGAGGAGAAGACCTTACAGAGATACTGCAAAATGAAGTCTACAGAGATAGAGAAAGATGGAGAGAAATTAGGAAACGAGGACCACTGGCTGACAGGAGATAATCCTACCAGGCGGATGGTAAGAGAGTGATATGATTAAAAACAAGGCTTTCTTGTCTCCCTCATGTTCATCTTATGACCAAAGACAGCTCTCCCACCCTTGTAGCACAATTTTCACTTTAGGAGAATTAACACAAGTACCTTTATCTTCTCTCCTCCCAAAATTATGGTTATCCCATACCAGTACACCTGATGTGAAATTCCCACAGCTTAGAAATACTATGCCCCCATACATATCCACACCAAACTAGCTAACTTGACAGAGACCTCATGGCTTTTGACCTGTGGGCATGAGAGTTACTATATTGGTTGGCAGCAAGCATGAACACATATAGGACTTTTGCCTCTGCAGTCCACACCTTCATCTTGAGCAGTCCTAAAGCAAAATCCTTGATACGTTGTATGGTCCTCAACCGGTGGTCAAATTGGAGCAAACTGCTAAATTTACCCAAAATATATCCCGTGAATTTTTATCAAAATATCAAGGTCAGCCATTAGGCTACAACTTACCTCTGCATTAGGGAGCTGTGCTCATGGCCTCTCAAAGTAGGTGTCAAGTAGCTGAGCCCAACGAGACTGGTGAGGCCCCATTAAAATTGAGGAACCAGACAAATTTGGCATTGCTCCCTCTGCAGGCAGCACCTGTACTTTCTGGTTCCTAAGTGTAAATCCGCAGGTTTTGTGGTTTTTGACAGATAAGCAAGAAGGTTGCCACAAAGAAGCAACTTGAGACACAACCCACAAAATTCCTAAGAGGAACCCACCCCATAGGTTTTCACAAAACTCTTGAGGCTACATAAGTTGGCCCATGGCACGCTGGTTACTGATTACTACAGGAAATGATTAGTACCCATTAGGGGTGTACCGATTAACCAGCATCAGAATTGGCAAGAATTGGCACTTTTATGGTGAACTGGCATCGGCATTGGTAAGAGATGGCATCTTTTTTTTTTTTTTTTAAATGGGATTTGGCATCGGCATCAGCAATATTTTGCTGATGCCAATGCTTTTAAAATAACAGCACAAGAAGTATGTCAGAGTAAATTATGTAAAATTTCAATTCTATTTTTGTATTCCTTATATAAATTTAAACTAAAAATAATGTATATATATATATATTTGAAAGAGCAAAATTTCTTCAAAAGAAATTAAACGAGTAATATGGGAGTAAATTATCCAGGCGTCCGTGGACTCGGTCGATTTTACCCGCTAATAAGTGCGAAAAATGAGCAGACAAATTTACTCCCACTTCGCAGCAATTGATAGCCAAATAAATTGCTTATAAAGATTTTTTTGTGTATTTTGACAAGTAAATATATAACAATATATCTTTATGCATTTTGGCTTAATATTTCTTTGTTATTCAAAAATACAATTTTTGTAACTTTTGAGGCTTAAATATTGCTAAATTAAAAACACCTGGCATCTTTATAGACTCACATGTATTTTATTAGCATTTTTAAAGTTTATATTAAGGTTTGTTTTGTCTAGTACGTAATTGTTCATCAACATTATAAACAGCATTATTTAAAATTTTTGTTTTGTGCATTTATGTATTGTTTTAGTGATTGTGTACTACTGGATTATAGAATAAAACCACTAATTAATTAAGCTTAGTGACGCTTTTTTAAAAATATTTGTAAACAAGAATTTTTTATGGAAACAAGTACATAATAAAAAATAGATGCATGATAAGATAGTCAAAAAGTAGTCCAATCTGACATGTATAAATCATTGACAATCATGAAGTGGTCAATCAATAAGCACTTCATTAATTTCATTCCATCATCAGCATCCAACAGCTCATCAACTGGCAGGTATAATCTACACAGATTATAAAGCAAGTAATTATATACAGTGGAACTGGCATTGGCAACTAAGAGTGAATAGGAATTGGCATCAGAATATATATATATATATATATATATATATATATATATATATAATATATACATATATAAATATACATATAAATAAATATATATATAGGTGCTCAGATGAGAGGAAGGGTGGGAGGGGTGTGGAGTGTATTTAGGGATGAAATGGGTGGGAGTGTTTTTATGCCTTTCCCTTTGTGGCTACCTCCCTTGGAAGGGGGAAAAAGCCTTGGTATATGTATGTATGTATGTATATATATATATATATATATATATATATATATACTGTATATACATAAATATACCAAAGGCTTTTTCTCTCCTACACGGGGGGTATCCAAAAAGAAAAAGGAACAGAAACCACTCCCACCCATTCCATTCCCTACATATTCCATTCCCCTCCACCCTCCTCCCTCCCTCTTATCTTGGCACCTCCTGGATGACGGGTCATCCCTGCATCCTGTCCACTGCCCTGGGTCAGATGCAGTGTCACAAGACACAGCACATCCACAGCAAGGATGCTTCATAAATTTGGCGACCACTCCCCTCTCCGTCTTCTCATGGTGAAAAGGAGAAGACGGGGAGAAATCCCTTTGGGCTGTGTCAAATTTTTTCTCATACATCCTCACCCCCCATCCCCCCACCCACTCCCCCTCATGCATCACAGCGTCATCCAAACACAACCCCTCTCCATTCACCCCTATCTTCTGTCCTCTCCTGTCCTTCTTCAACAGACATTCCTTTCTTTTGTAAAGCCCCTTTCACCACATCCATCTCATCCTAGGACGCCCCCTCACGTTCACTCCTTCCACACCTCTTTTACTAATCTTTCTTCACTCATTCTTTCCATGTGTCCAAACCATCCCAATACTCTTTCATCAACACTATCTCCCAACTCCCTTTCCACCCCTGTTCTCCTCCTCACCTCCTCATTTATCACTCTATCTAGCCTAGTAACCCCTATCATACTTCTCAGACATTTCGTCTCAAACACATTCAAACTCCTTCTCTCTTCCTCTCTTATGTTCCATGTTTCTGCCTCGTACAGTGCTGTTGGCACAATCACTCCTTCATATAACCTCTTAGCATCCACTCCCAGATGTCTATTTCTCATTACACTTTTTAATACACCAAGGCATTTACTTGCTTCCCTCAATCTACATTCTACCTCCACCCCCACTCCTCCCTTTCCTGCCACATTTGCACCCAATTATCTAAAACTATCCACTTCCTCCAGTCTCTCTCCTTTAATGCTCACTTCCAGCCTGCTGTCACTCTCTCTCCTTGTACATCTCATCACCTTACTTTTGCCCACATTTATCCTCAGCTTCCTTCTATCACACACCTTCTCAAACTGTCACTAACTTCCTCAATCCCTCCTCTGATCCTGCTACAAGTGCAGTGTTGTCCGCAAACAACAACTGGCTCATCTCCCATTTTTCTCCATTTTCTTTAATCATCTCCAACCCCTGACCCACTACCCTTGCATTCACCTCTCACACCACCCCAACCATGTATGGATTAAACAGCCAGGGTGACATAACACATCCCTGACGAAGTCCCACCTTTACCTCAAACCACTCACTCTCTCCATTTCTAATCCTAACACAAGCTCTATAGCTCTATTACTCTCGTAAGAACTCTTAACTACTCTTAACAGCTTCCCTCCTATCCCATACATCTGCAGTATGCAGTGTCTTCCTGTCTACCCTGTCGTAAGCCTTTTCCAGATCCATAAAAGCCCAAAAAACATCCTTACCTTTTCCTATAGCTTTCTCACATATCTGTCTTACCACAAAAATCTGATCTACACAACCCCTACCTGTCCTAAACCCACACTCTTCCTCACAAATTACTCCCTCTGTTCCTCTCCTAATCCTCTCAATCAAGACCCTCCCATAAACCTTCCCAACTACACTCAAAAAGCTGATCCCTCTGAAACTACTACACTCACACTTGTCCCCCTTTCCCTTGTAAAGTGGAACTATACACGCACTCCTCTGGCACTCTATCCACTCATAAACAAACATTAAATAACCTCACCAGTCAGTCCACCATCACTGTACCTCCTTTCTTCAGACATTCTGCATAGCATCCATCCAACCCAGGTGCCTTACCTGCTCTCATCATCTTAACTGCTGCTTTCACTTCAGCTTTCCTTATTTCTCCTCCATTTTCCTCACTCATAACTCTCATTATCTTTGCACTTCCGACTGCAACTATCTTTCCCTCCCTATCCTCCTTCACATTTAGCAACTCCCTAAAATACTCTGCCCATCTTCCTCTGACTGCCTTCTCTTCCATTATCATCTCACCATCTGCACCTATTAACCTTTCCTTCTCTACTTGATTCCCCTCCTCTTCCTCTCTTAATTTCTTTCCAAAACATCTTTTCATTGATGATATAATGATATGGTTTACCGTCACAAACTCCTCCCTATCGGAAGGCTAAGACGGTGCCCCTCACAGAGGGCTTTGTCGTGTGGAATTTAATGAACCATGCCCTTGCTTCAACTTTGCCGGTGGTAGGATTTGAACCGCCATCCCCTCGACCTTCGCCGCAAGTAACGACGCCCTATCCGCTCAGCCAGCGAGCTTCCATCTTTTTATTACTTTCAAAATTTTCTGTCATACTCTTACCCCATTTCACATCTGCTCTCCTCTTTGCTTCCTTTATCTTATGCTTAACTTCCCTTCTCTTTACTTTGTACCTCTCATATGATTCCCTTATCATATTTTGTAACCAATTTCATGCCTGGAATAAAAAAAAGGGAAATAAATTGATCCATTAATACAAATGCAGTACATTTGAAGAAGCTGAGGAAACGAAGTTCTGATGCAAATTTCATGTCCACAGGTCACAAGAGACGAACAAAATCTCACCTCCAGAGTCAAGCGTCTTTCTTCTGGACCGTACTGATGCACCTCGACTAGGAATCAGCAAACTTTAACCAGACTCTCGTTTTCCTGAAGACGAAAAACAATGACAGATTTCTTCAACCATAATTTCAAACAAGGTTCTTCCATTCAAATATATGGCACACTCTCTCTTTAAAAAAAATATACAAATGATAAATAGTAACAAATAAACAAATAATAATACATACATTCATATACCAAAGGCTTTTTGGCCAAAAAACAAAGGCATAAAATCCACTCCCACCCATTCCATCCCCAACATACTCCACTCCCATCCACCCTCCCTCTTATCTTGGCACCTCCTGGATGACAGGTCATCCCTGCATCCTGCCCTAGGTCATAAGCAATGCAGCAAGAGACAGCACATCCATAGCAAGGGCACTGAACAATAATAATGATAAAATAGAAAGAAAAAAAATAAATAAATAAATAAATAAATAAAAAAATAAAACATAAAAGTCAGACTCCAAAAACTTGTTGGCTCGTCCTAACAACTGCCTGCAGTCAATCACGTCTGGCGACTTGTGACGGCTCTGTCCATTTGCGGAGGGCAGCTGACTCTCTCTGTCCTTGGTGGCTGCCGTCTGCAGTTATTTGTCCATACGGCAGAGAGTTAATCCACAATGGACGAATTCGAACTTACAAAACCATTCCGAGACCCTCTACCTTACCTTTACGGTCGTCATCACACGCTCCAACACACGGTGCATCTGCCGAGAGGCGAAGAAGGGTTTGACCTCTTCAATACGAGTCAAATATTCGCGTGCACGTCAGGTTGCCTGATGTACAACGATGCATCACAATGCATGCATTATAAAATACGTAGTGGGCACATGTAAAGTATGTTGTATTTGTACATACATGCATAAATACGTATACCAAAGGCTTTTTCCCTCTTACACGGGAGGTAGCCAAAAAGAAAAAGGCATGGAAACCACTCCCACCCATTCCATCCCCACATACTCCACTCCCATTCACCACCCCTCCCTCTTTTCTAGACTCCTCCTGGATGACAGGTCATCACGGCATCTCACCCACTGCCCCCCTCGGTCAGAAGCAATGCAGCAAGACACAGCACATTCACAGCAAGGCCACTTCATTATATCGGCGATCCCCCCTCTCCGTCCCCTCAAGCAGAAAAGGAGAAGATAGGGAGAAATACCTTCGGGCTGCGTCAGATTATTTTTCACGCATACTCCCTCACTCCACCATCCCCCACCCACTCCCTCTCATGCATCACAACATCATCCATACACAACCATTTTCCATTCACCCCTATCTTCTGTCCTTCCTCAACAGACATTCCTCTTTTGCAATGCCCCTTTTACCCCATCCATCCATCTCATCCTAGGTTGCCCCCTCATGTTCATTCCTTCCACCTCTGCCTTCCACACCTCTTTTACTAGTCTTTCTTCACTCATTCTTTCCACGTGTCCAAACCATCCCAATACTCTTTCATCCACCTTATCTCCCAACTCCCCTACCACCCCTGTTCTCCTCCTCACCTCCTCATTTCTCACTAAATCCAACCTAGTAACCCCTACCATACTTCTCAGACACCTCATCTCAAACACAAAAATAAATAAGTAAAATAAAGAGTCATTTTCCACCTTATTGACAGGACCCTGCCTGTCCATGAGCATCATTTCCCCCTGATAAGCAGCAATCCAGCCCAGCTGGTGCTGTAAAGTGACATCGCGGTCATCCTGAAAGCAGAGAAACATTCTTATTCGGCAGTGTGGCCACTCTTTGGCTTTTTTCCCAAGATCTTGGGATTTTTGCCATCATCTTGGAATCTTAGATATAAATGGTAAAAAATGAACAAATCTTGGTGAAAAAAATAAAAGATTTGTTACTTTTTTACAATTTATATCCAATTTTCCAAGATGATGGAAAAAATCCCAAGATATTGGGGGAAAGCCAAGGAGAGGCCACAGTGTTTAAAATATTTGGGACATAATGCACCTCTTATTCAGAAAGTCTCCACCCCCGTTCCTTGTACCAACTTTCACCCGAGCAAACGAGAGATTTTCTTCACTTATTAAGTCGTAGACATGCAGATTATTATCCTTTTTTTTTTTTTATTCAATTATCTTGTTTATTTATTTTCTAAATCCTGCCCTAGCTACAAATTCATGTGTGGTTTCATCTTGGTCTATATCTTTAAATAGACCAGTCATATCAAGATTTGGGTTATATCATCCAAGTTATTCCAAGTAGAAATATTTAAGGTAGTCTGGGGGTATTCACATTTGGGGACAGAGATGATGGTGGTGGTGGGGGGGTACTGTAAGTGAATTGGCCCTGCTGCATATGTGCTGTGCCTTGCTGCATTGCTTCTGGCCCAAGGCATTGGGCGGGAGACAGGATGACCCGTCATCCAAGAGGAGCCAAGATGAGAGGGAGGAAAGGGTGGTGGAATGGGTGGGACTGGGTGCGTGCCCTTTGATTTGGCTACCTCCCAATAAGGGGGAAAAAGCTCTTGATGTATATATATATATATATATATATTATATATATATTATATATACATATATATTATATATATATATATATATATATATATATATATATATATATAGATCAAACTGAGTAAATACAACAGGCATGATAGTGGGGGTCCGCGGGCCTAGGCTGAATCCCTAGTAAACAAATGCATGCAAGCTGTTCCGCTGATGTTGCTATCGATGTAATTCAGCCAAAATAAAATCTACCCCAGTCATCACCTTTCTATACGTACATGTGCGCACCACGCCACGCAATGCTACACAAAACGAATCACTTGCGGGCCAGCACAAAATAAACCGCTTACACACAGGTACAGCCGACATACGAATCGCCCAAAACTTCACATCAACCAAAAATCATTCGACCACAATTTTTTTTTATCAAGATCATTTATTAAAATCATTAATGACAATCAGGAATTAATGACAAAAAATCGAGATCATTGTCAGGAAAAGAAAAAAATCGGAATTCCGATTTAAATCTGAAGAATATCATGCCTGATACAAGATAAGTCAACAACCCACCATAGGATAGCTCTGTAGAACTCTGTGCCCTGGGTCCGTGGAGGAACTTGTCGAGTACCTCTTCTCCAAGTTGTCCCACTCCAGTCGAAGATTCTGCTGGTACAAACGGACCTCCCTGTGGCTCAGGATTTGGCTCGTGCTGTACGGAGAACCACAAGAATTATAAGGCACCTTAACTTACACTCTCTGGAAAGACGCAGTGTGGGGTGATCTAATAGACGTGTTCAAGTGGATCAAAGGCTTTAACAAGGGTGATGCAAACAAGGTCATCATATCAAAACAACAGGGCAGGACTCGCAGTAATGGTTATAAACTGGACAAAATTAGATTTCAGAAGGAAATAGGCAAGAATTGGTTTACTATTAGGGTGGTCGACAAATGGAATAGACTTAGTAACCTCGTAGTGAGTGCTGAAACTATCAGTTGTTTTAAGAAACGGTTAGACAACTTTATGGATGGGGATGACAGGTGGAGATGGATACAGAGCTGCCTAGTGTAGGCCTCATGGTCTCTTGCAGTCTCCTTCATTCTTATGTTCTTATGAGAACCATGCAGATTCGCAAATCAATGTAAATGCACTTTGGTGTGGCTCAGCTTTTGGCTCGTGCTGTACAGAGAACCACAAGAAGGTCAAGAATTAGGAAGACATAATGTAGCAGCACATTTGTAAAATGAGACTTGTTAACTCACTGTCGGAGAACGAGATAAGACAGAAGATCCGTATATTTCGACTGCTATCTGTGGTCTCCTTCATCGATCTAATGAAGAGGACCACAGATAGTGATCAAAATATATGGATCTCCGGTCTTTCTTGTGGTAATTATTGTACACTGGCAGTAATTATTGTACACTGGCAACACTGGCGTAACTGTTTTCATGTTTGGTATCACTGTGTACTGTTAGTTACAGTCGCACCACAGGCGAGTGTAGTTCCCCTCTTGCAGTTCCTCTGTTGATGTGTAAGTTTATGTGTGTTTATTTTGTCCTGTTATGTACTGTGTACATGCTGTGTTGCATGTTTGTCATAAATTGTTTATGTTGTGTTAATGTGTTTTATGGCTAACGCTAGATATTTTGTCTGTTTATGTTATAGATCTGAGAGCCGTTATTTTGTTGAATAAAGCTTGGAGTTTGCTACCAAGTGTTTCAGTCTCATAACAATTTATTCAACAAAATACTCGTCATGGCTAAGCTGCTTAAGCCATGTCGACTGGACACGGATCCCAGCTCTCCTACGGCGGCCAAGGAGTGGAAACACTGGCACCGAACCTTTCAAAACTTCATGGAGGAGAGTGGAGAGACCGCACCCAACAAGCTGAAGGCTCTAGTGAACTGTGTATCCCCGAGTGTGTACGAACTCATCGAAGACTGTGCTACGTATGAAGGTGCCGTTGCAAAACTAGAGAGTGTTTACGTCAAGTTACCGAATGAGATTTTTGCAAGGCATGTTTTGGCAACCCGACGACAGCAGTCAGGTGAATCCCTTGATGAATTTCTGAGAGAGTTACATAAACTAAGCAAGGGTTGTAACTTTAAGGCAGTCACAGCTGAACAATACCGGGAGGAGATGGTACGTGATGCGTTTATTAACGGTATTGCCTCAGCATTTATTCGTCAGCGCCTGCTAGAAAACAAGTCCTTGGATCTGGAGGCAGGGTACAGTCAGGCCCGTACATTGGATCTTGCCCAGCGTAATGCTGATTCCTACACGTCTTCCTTGCCTGTTCCTCATGCAGCTGCTTTAGTTCCAGGACAGCAAGGACAGCCTTGTGATGACCAACAACCGCAGTCAACGAAAGAAGAGGCAGAAAGAAGATCACCTGTGGACTCGACTGTCGCTGCTGCACATTCGTCAAAGAAGAAATGCTATTTTTGTGGTAATGCATTCCATATTACAGGTAGGAGTAGTTGTCCTGCCCGTGCTGTTACATGCAACAACTGTGGTAAGACAGGTCATTTTGCCAAAGTCTGTAGATCCAAGGCTAAGACTTCTGACAGCACTACTGCTACACTGTATAACCCCACTCTGCTCACACTTGCTGCCACTTTTCCAAAGAACCTTTCACATGCAGCTACAGACATCACTGTCAATGGTCATTCACTGAAAGCATTAATTGACTCATGCAGTTCGGATAGTTTCATAAGTGAGAAAGTGGCACAGAAACTAAAGCTGACAGTAGTTCTTGCAAGCAAGGAGATTTCAATGGCATCAGCATCTTTGAATACTAGCTCCCCTGGGTATGTTACGGTAGACTTGGGTCATGTCAATCAGAATTATCCATGTGTTCAGCTAGGGGTTTTAAAGGATTTATGTTGTGATGTGATCTTGGGTCATGTTTTTCAAAAGCAGCACGAGAGTGTAACTTTTCAGTATGGGGGAAATAAACCAAGTTTAAGGGTAACTAGTAACTGTGCCTTGGCAACAGCTGATATTGAGGAGCCTTCACTGTTTCCGAACTTACCCCAACAGTGTAAACCAATTGCAGTTAAATCCAGACGCTATAGTGAAGATGATCAGTTGTTTATAAGTGACCAGTTATCACGCTTGCTATCTGAAGGTATCATTGAGCCAAGCATATCCCCATGGAGAGCACAGGTCGTAGTTGTAAAAGATCCACTTGACAGGCACAAAAAGAGACTTTGTATTGATTATTCTCAAACCATCAACCAGTACACAGAACTAGATGCATATCCCCTTCCAAGGATAGAGGACATGGTGCACAGTCTTGCAAAGTACAAGGTGTTTTCCACATTTGACTTGAAGAGCGCATACCACCAAATTAGCATTAAAGAGAGTGAGAGGAAGTACACTGCTTTTGAGGGTGCAGGGAAATTATATCAGTTTTGCAGAGTCCCATTTGGTGTCACTAATGGAGTAGCAGTATTTCAGAGAGCTATGGATAAGTTAGTTGGAGATGAGGGTCTTAAAGATACTTTCCCATATCTAGATAATATTACTGTAGCTGGATCAACTCAGGATGAACATGATAGCAATGTTAAGAAATTTTTGGAGGTTATTCAGGAACGGAAGCTTACCCTCAATGAATCTAAATCAGTTATGTCTGTGCCTACAATCAATGTTCTTGGGCATTGTGTTGGTAATAATGTCATAAGGCCTGACCCTGACAGATTACGTCCTCTCCAGGAATTACCACCTCCCACAAATATAGGGTCTTTGCGAAGAGTTCAAGGGTTGTTTGCATATTATGCTAAATGGATTCCTGGCTTCTCCGATAAAATCCAACCCTTGATAAACACAAAAACTTTTCCATTGAGTGAATCAGCACTAGCTGCCTTTAACACCTTGAAAAAGGCAGCTTACGGATGCTTCTCTAAGGTCTGTGGATGAGAGCCTTCCTTTTGTTGTGGAGTGTGATGCTTCAGAGGTCGCTATCTCAGCAGTATTGAACCAGGGTGGCAGGCCAGTAGCTTTCATGTCAAGAACGCTTCAGGGAAGTGAGTTGCATTATCCTGCTGTAGAAAAGGAGGCTACAGCTATTATTGAAGCGGTTCGCAAGTGGAGTCATTTCTTAGCCAGAAGACATTTTACTCTGATTACTGATCAGCGCTCTGTAATGTTCATGTTGGATAACAGAAAAAGAACCAAGATAAAGAATAACAAGATACAAGAGTGGAGGCTTGAGCTGGCATCATTCAGTTATACGATACAATATCGTCCCGGGAAACAGAATGTTGCGCCGGATACCTTGTCTCGTGCATACTGCTGTTCTGTTTTCCCAATGTCGAATCTTACAGACATTCATGAGAATCTTTGCCACCCTGGGGTAACTCGGCTTTTGCATTTTGTGCGATCTAAAAACCTCCCCTTCTCAACAGATGATGTGAAAAAGGTGTGTGCTTCTTGTAAAGTCTGTGCACAGCAAAAACCACAATTCCATCGTTCAGCACAAGGGGTCCTCATTAAAGCCACACAGCCGATGGAACGCCTCAGTATTGATTTCAAAGGACCTTTACCTTCCACCACAAACAATAAGTACATACTTACAGTTGTTGATGAATACTCGCGTTTTCCTTTTGCATTTCTTTGTTCAAATATGAATTAAAAAACAGTAATCAAATGTCTTGAGTCTATCTTCAGTCTTTGTGGAATGCCGAGTTTCATTCATTCAGATCAAGGTCCTTCTTTCATTTCTCAAGAACTGAAGATGTACCTTTCTCAGAAGGGAGTTGCAACAAGTAAAACAACACTTTATCACCCAATAGGTAATGGTCAGGTTGAGAGGTACAACGGGATTATTTGGAAGGCTGTTTGTTTTAACACTTGAATCTCATGGTTTGAAGAACCAACACTGGGAGATGGTGCTTCCCGAGGTTTTGCATTCAATAAGATCACTCTTATGCACTGCAACCAATGAGACTCCACATGAGCATTTCTTCAGGTTCCAACGACGTTCTAGTTTCAGAAATGGATTACCAACATGGCTTTTGACCCCTGGGCAAGTGTTATTGCGGCGGCATGTTAGGTCTAGCAAACACGAACCATTAACTGATCAGGTAGAACTTGTTGATGTGAACCCAATGTACGCAAGTGTCAAATATCCAGACGGGCGTGAGTCAACTGTGTCTATCCGTGACTTAGCTCCAAGTCCTGAGAGTCCGACGACTCTTACTTACCCGGATAAGGCACCAGGAAATATAGAGACTCCGGGTTCACCCACAACACAAGATGTACAGCCTCATACTAATCATGACTCTCATTCATTCACTGAGCCCACTGAGTTAAGGAGGTCGACTCGCGTGTCAAAGCCCCCCGATCGTTACGGATGGGACTAATCTGATATTTCTGACATGGTATCCATTCTGTTAATGCTGAATTTTTCTAGGAGGGGAGAATGTGGTAATTATTGTACACTGGCAGTAATTATTGTACACTGGCAACACTGGCGTAACTGTTTTCATGTTTGGTATCACTGTGTACTGTTAGTTACAGTCGCACCACAGGCGAGTGTAGTTCCCCTCTTGCAGTTCCTCTGTTGATGTGTAAGTTTATGTGTGTTTATTTTGTCCTGTTATGTACTGTGTTCATGCTGTGTTGCATGTTTGTCATAAATTGTTTATGTTGTGTTAATGTGTTGTATGGCTAACGCTAGATATTTTGTCTGTTTATGTTATAGATCTGAGAGCCGTTATTTTGTTGAATAAAGCTTGGAGTTTGCTACCAAGTGTTTCAGTCTCATAACATTTCTTATCTCATTCTTCGACAGTGGGTTAATGAGTTTCGAGGACAAGAATGATGAAGATTTGCAATACCCTCAATCCCTTCCACAAATTGGCAAACTTATGCGGTTTAATCCAGTCCAGCTTATGAGACAGCAATGATGATATGGTTTAACGTCACAAACTTGCCCCCTATCAGCAGGCTAGGAAGGGCCCTGTAGTGGACTTTGTAGCATGGAATCTAATGAATCATGCCTTTGCTTCAACTCACCCTACACCTTCCCAAATTCTTTCACTAAATTCCTCAATCCCTCCTCTGATCCTGCTAAAAGTGCAGAAAATGAGATGACAGAGAGAAATCCCTTCGGGCTATGTCAAATTATTAGTCACACATAATATATATATATATATATATATATCGTATACTGATGAAACGTAACTAACCTCAAGGGAAGAACCTGTGGTGTAGAAAAAGGTACGACTCACCTGACCTCCAATCCAGTTTCTTGTACGGTACGGTACACTTCGGAAGACTGCCTTTCGTTACCGCTGACTCCTGAGACTGGGGTCACTGTTGCGGTAGGTGCCCCGTGCCAGCCAAAGAGTGGTTCCTTGGTAAAACCCTGAGGTCTCTGAGGATGAGTCAAGTGTCTGCCTGGTCCCTTCTTCCCTTTGAAGTTGTACCTGTCTTTGGTGAGGCCTTCTGGCACGGGGATGTGGATCGCACTCGAGAGGAGCAGGTCTCCGATGGTGGGGAGACACCAGGTGGATGGGACGGTTGGACGACAAGTCCCTGGGATGGTTCTTGTGCACACTGCTGGGCCAACACTCCGCTTGGCCGAGACGGCAACGAGCACAGTCGGGACCGAGGTTCACAGGAATGGACTGAAGACAATGGTGGGAGCTGCTGAGTCAGTGACACGTGAGAATGAGGCAGTGAAACAAGTGGCGGTGGTGGGGACACGTACGGTTGGTGTGACGGGAGAGGAGCTTGAAATCGGGGTGACACACAACTTTGGAATGATGATGCATACCCTTGGGACGAAGGCACGTGTAGCAGAGGTGGCAGGGGGCACGGGTGCGAGGGTGATCCGACGGGGTTGGGTAGAGGGGGGCAAGGCTGACCTGTCGTAATATACCCCTGGTGTGTCGGCATGCACGGCTGTGGAGAGGACCCAGAGGGACGAGGGTGTACTGTGGAGGGCTGGGATGAAGCCTGTGGCTGTACTCCATCCTCCTCCTCCTCCTCCTCCTGGAGCAGCACGATATCCGAAGAAGAAACAGTACTCCCATCCCTCGTAGTTGGCTCTTCGTATGCCACACGACTCTCTGTAACGGAACAATCATCTACTGCAGCCGTCTGTCCGCTACGATCCGGGAGATTCATGTCCAAAGGTGGCGGCTCCTCATGTTGCGGTTCCTCGCCTTCCAACAGGTGCTCTTCTGACAGGGTAGGTTCCTCCCAGCTTGAGTACAAGTCCATCACCAAGGATTCTGGCGAAGGAGGACCGCCGCTCTGCCTGTCCCCGTGGTCGTCCGATGGAGGTTGGAAGGTCAAGGTGTCCACCTGAGGGAGATTTTAGATATTGCCATTAGGTCTCTATATACCAGGGGTGGCCAAACCGTGGCTCTTTGACCTTTAATATGCTGCTCATGGAAATATGATGGCTGATTTTTTTTTTATCACAGTTAACATAAAAGGTACATACAAACATATACTAAAGGCTTTTTCCCCCTCACAAGGGAGGTAGCCAAAATACAAAGGCATAGAAACCACTCCCGCCTATTCCATCCCCACATACTCCACTCCCATCCACCCCATCTCTCTCCCTCCCTCCCTCTTATCTTGGCTCCTCCTGGATGACGAGTCATCCCTCACATCTCTTGTGTACTGTAAGGTCTCCATTTACCACCAAGGGCCACTTGCCACATTCTGTTGACTCCAAACAGTTCTTGGAGTTCTCCGCCCCAGCCCCAATCCCACAGAACCCGAAATGGAGAGGAACCTGTACATTCAAACTCCAAACTGTTCTTGGAGTCTCCAAACCGTTCTTGGAGTCTCTGCCCCAGCCCCCATCCCACAGAACCTGAAATGGAAAGGAACCTGGACATGCAAACTCCAAACCGTTCTTAGAGTCTCCGCCCCAGCCCCAATCCCACCCCCACACAACCTGAAATGGAGAGGAACCTCCGCCTGCACAATAGGCAGTGCAGGGCTCCTCCAAAGTGCCGTCAATAAATACCTGGAGAGAGAAAGAGAAGGTCACTTTTCCTTTCTTAGCTCAGGAAAGCTCTTTTGAAACATTTTGAAGTGAAAGGGGGGAGGAGGGAGGGAGGGGGGAGAGAGGGAGGGGGGAGAGAGGGAGGGGGAGAGGAGGGGAGGGAGGGGGAGAGGGGGGGAGGAGGGAGGGGAGGGGAGGAGAGGCGGGGAGGGCGGGGGAGGAGGAGAGGAAGGGAGGGGGAGAGAGAGGGAGGGGAGGGGGAAGGGGAGGTGGAGGGGGGGGGGGGGGATGGGGGGGGGGGGTGAGGATAGGCAGGGGAGGGGGAGGAAGGGGTAGGAGACGGGGAGGGGAGGGGGAGTGGGGAGAAAGGGGAGAGGGAGGGGTGGGGAGAGGGGAGGGGAGGGGGGGGCTGGGGGGGAGGGCGGGGGGGGCGCGGGAGGGGTTGTAGGGCGGGTGGGGTGCCGGGCGGGTGGCGGGGGGGTAGGCGGGGCGCGGCGGGGTCCGAGGGGGGGAGGGTTGCGGCGTGGATCGGCGGGGGGCGGGGGGGGGGGCGCGGAGGGTTATCCGGCGCGGAGGGAGGTCGGGCGAGGCGAGGGGCGGTTGGGGGGGAGGGGCGCGGGGTGGGCAGGGGGGGGGGGCGGATGGGGGGGGGGGTGGGGGGCGCGGGGGGGGGGGCGGGGGGGGGGGGGGCGGCGGGGGCGGGGGGGGGGGGGGCTGGGGGGGGGGGGGCGGGGGGGGGGTGGGGCGGGGGGGGGGGGGGGGGGGGGGGTCGGGCGGGCGGGGGGGGGCGGGGGCGGGGCGGGGGGGCGGCGGGGGGGGGGGGGCGGGGGGGGCGGGCGGGGGGGGGCCGGGGGGGGGGGGGGCGGGGGGGGGGGCGGGGGCCGGGGGGGGGGGGGGGGGGGGGGGGCGGGGGGGGGGGGGGCGGGGGGGGGGGGGGCCGCGGGGGGGGGGGGGGGGGGTGGGGGGGGCGGGGGGGGGGGGGGGGGCGGGGGGGGGAGGGGGGGGGGCGGCGCCGGCGGCTCGGGGGTGCGGGGGGGTGGGGGGGGCGGGGGGAGGGGGTCGGGGGGGGGGGGGCGGTGGCGGGGGGGGGGGGGGGCTGGGGGGGCGGGGGGGGGGGGTGGGCGGGGCGGGGGGGGGCGGGGGCGGGGGGGAGAGAGGGGGGGGGGGTGGGGGGGGGGGGGCGGGGGGGGGGGGGGGGGGGGGGGGGGGGGGGGGGGGGGGGGGGGGGCGGGGGGGGGCGCGGGGGGGGGGGGGGGGGGGGGGGGGGGGGGGGGGGGGGGGGGGGGCCGGGGGGGGGGGGGGGGGGGGCGTGGGGGTGGGGGGGGGGGCAGGCGCGGGCGGGCGGGTGGGCGGGGGGGGGGGTGGGGGGGGGGGGGGGGGGGGGGGCGCCGGGGGGGGGGGGCGGTGGGGCCGGGGGGGGGGGGGGGGGGGGGTGGGGGGGGTGGGTGGGATGAGTGCAGCGGGGGGGGGCGGGGGGGGGGGCGGCGCGGGGGGGGGGGGGGGGGGCGGGGGGTGGGGGGGGGCGCGGGGGGGGGGGGGGGGGGGGGGGGGGGGGGGGGGGGGGGGGGGCGGGGGGGGGGCGGGGGGGGGGGGGGGGGGCCCCCCCCCCCGGGGCGCGGGGGCGCCCCGGCCCGCGGGGGGGGCCGGGGGGGGGGGCGGGGGGGGGGGGGGGGGGCGCGGGGGGGGGGGGGGGGGGGGGGGGGGGGGGGGGGCGCCCCCGGGGCGACGGGGGGGGGGGGCGGGGGGGGGGGGCGGTGGGGGGGGGGGGGGGCCGGGGGGGGGCGGGGCGCGGGGGGGGGGGGGCGGGGGGGGGGGGGGGGGGCGGGGGCGGGGGCGGGGGGGGGGGGGGCGGGGCGGGGGGGCGGGGGGGGGGGGGGGCGGGGGGGGGGGGGGGAGTGGTGGGGGGGGGCGGGGGGCCGGGGGGGGGGGGGGGGGGGGGGGGGGGGGGCGGGGGGGGCGGCGGCGGGGGGGGGCGGGGGGGGGGGGGGGGGGGGGGGCGGGGGGGGGGGGGGGTGGGGGGTGGGGGGTGGGGGGGGGGGGGGTGGGGGGGTGCGGTGGGGGGGGGGGGGGGGGGGGGGGGGGGGGCGGGGGGGGGGGGGCGGGCGCGGCGGGCGCGGGGGGGGGGGGGGAGCGCGCGTCGGGTGGGGGGTGCGGGGGTCGGGGCGCGCCGGGGGCGGCGGGGCGGGTGGGGGCGGGGCGCGGGCGCGCTGCGCGGGCGGGTCCGCCCGGCGCCCGGGGGCGCCGGACGGCGCAGGGGCGCGGGGCGCCGCTTGCGTCGGGAGCGGGGCGGGGGGGGGCGTCGGGGGGCGCGGGGGGGGGGTCGGGCGCGCGGGCGGGCGCGGGGGGGGGGGGGGGCGGGCCCGGGGGGGGGGCCGGGGCGGGGGGAGGGGGGGGGGGCTCGGCGGCGCGGGCTCCGCCGGGGGGGGAGGGGGGGGGGGGGGGGGGGTCCGGGGGGGTCGACGGGGGGGGGGCGTCGGCGGGGGCGCGGGGTGCGCGGGGGCGGCGGGGCGCGCGGAGGGCGCGGTTGGGGCGCCGGGCGGGCTCGCGGTGGCGGACCGGCGCGGAGCGAGCCGCGCGCGCGCGGGGGGCGGCGCGGGCGCGCGCGCGGGGCGCTGCGGGCGCGCCGCGCGGGGCGCGCGGGGCGCGGGCCCCGAAGCGCGGGGGCGCGCGCCCGCGCGCGCGGGAGCGGGCAGGCGCCGGGGCGCACCGCGTCGAGGGCGCGGGCGCGGGGGCGCTCGCGCGGGGCGGCGTCGCGCGCGGGCGCGGAGCGCGGGGCGCGCCGCGTCGGCGCGGGTCGCGCGGGGCGCGGCGGCCCAGCGCGGGCGCGCGCGGGCAGGCGTTGGGGCGGCCGCCGCGCGGGGCGTCGGAGCGCGCGGGGGCGGCGGCTCCGCGGGAGTGCGCGGGCCCGGCCCCGGCGCGCGGGCGCGCCGCGCGCGGCGGGGCCTACGGCGGTCGGAGCTCGCGGCGGGCGCGCGGGGCGGGCGCGGCGCAGCGCGCGCGGGGCGCGGGCGCGCGCGGCCGGGGGCCGGGGGCGCGCGGCGCGGGTGCGCGCGCGGCGCGGTTGGCGGGGGCGCCGCTGCGGCGCCGCGCGTTCGCGCTGCGGGTGGCGGCGCGGCGCGAGGAGCGTTCGACAGCTGCGGGCTGGCGCGGCGAGGGCGAGTCGGAGTCCGGGGGCGCGGCGGGTGCTGAGGCGCGTGCGACTCGCGGGCGGGAAGCGTCGCGGACGGTCGCGCGGGGCGGCGGAGCGCGGCGCTCGCGCGGGCGCGACGGGCGAGGCGCGGCGCGGCGTCGCGCGGCGGGGGGGTCGGCGGGACGAGGGGCGCGTTCGCGCGCGCGATGGGCGGGCGGGACCCGTGGGCGTTCGGGCGCGGGCCGCGCCAAGCGGGGCGCGGGGTCGCGCGGCGCGCGCGGCGCGTTGGCGGCGCGGCGCGGGGCCGCGGTACGCGCGTCGCGCGGCGTCGCGGCGCGGCTCCCCTGGTCTGCGTCGCGGCCCAGGCGGCTTCGCTTCGCGCGGAACGCGCGCGCGGCGCGGGCGGCGCCCGTCGATACATGCGGAGCGCCCGGCGCGCGCGTCGCGCCTGCGGCGCGCGGGCGCGCGGCTCGGCGATTCGCGAGCGGGTCGCGCGGCTCGATACGCGGCGTTCCGCGCGCGGCGCGGCCTTATTTCGTGCTTAGCCGGCGGCGCACGGAGGGGGTGCTCGGGGCGTGGGCGGCGTCGTCCGGGGGGGGCGCGTCGGGGGTACGCCGGGGGAAAGCGCGGGCGCGCCGCGGCGAGGCGCGCACGGGGGCGGGCAGGGAGCGCGGGGCGAGGGCGCGCGCGCGCGGCGTTCGGGCCGGTGTTTTTATCGCATGCCTGCGCGGCGCGCGCGCTTGCGCGCGTTCGGCCGGCGCGCGCGCGATATCTGCGCGGGCGCGGCGGCGCGGCGCGCCTGTTTGTTTATTCGGCGGCGTAACGTCGCGCGCCAGGCTTCGGGCGTGACGCGGCGGGTCGCGTCGCGTTCTTTCGGCGCGCCAGGCCGCGGCGGCGCGCGGGTCGGGACGTCGGACGCGGTGTGCGCGCGGACGGGTCGGGCGGCGCGGCGCGCGGGGCGGCGCGCGGCGCGGGGGAGGGGCGGAGGCGGCGGCGGGGTGGCGGGTGCTCGCGTGCGGAGCGGCGAGCGCTCGGTCTCGCGCGCTGGGCGCGAGGCGCGCGCCGGGCGCGGGGGGCTCGCGGGCCGCGCCCGCGGGGGCGACAGCCGCGGGGCGCGGCGCGCGCGCGCCCGTCGCGGGGAGTGAGGCTCGAGCGCGCGCGGGCGCGCGGGGCGCGCGGAGCGGGTAGAGAGGCCCGGTCGGCGCGGTTTCCGCGGCGGGCGCGCGGGGCCCCTTTCGCAGGCGCATCCCGCGCGCGCGACGCGGCGCGCGGGGCGCCGCGCGGGCGCGCGGGGAGCTGGCGCGCAGCGCGCGGCGGAAGCGGGGAGGCGCGCGCAGGGCGGGCGCGTGGGCGTTTTCTCAGTCCCGCGGGTCGCTACTATCGGCGCCAGCGGGCGACGGGGGCGCCATGCGCGTGAGCGCTCGGCGGCGTCGCGGGGCGCGCGGCGCGCTGGGCGCACAGCGGGGCGTGGCACCGGCGCCTCGCTGCCGCGGCGGCGCGCCGGAGGCCGGGGGCCGGGGGTCGCGGGCGGGCGCGGCGGCGCGGGAGCGCGGCGCGTACGACGAGCGGGGCGCACTAGTTCGAGGGGCCGTGGGCGTTCGGGGCGCGGCGGCGCGGTGGGCGGCACGCGAGCGGGCGTACGCGGTCGCGCGGGCGGCGGGCGGCGCGCGCGCGGGGCGCGCCCGCGCGACGGGCGCGCGGCGGGGGCCGCGCGCGCGGCGCGCGGGGGGCGCGGCGTTCGGGTCGCGGCGCGCGCGGGGTCGGTGGCGCGGCGCGGGGGCGCGGCCGGGCGCGGGCGGCGCGCGGTGCGGGGCGGGCCGAGCGCGAGGGCGCCGGCGCGTCGCTCAGGCGCCGGCTCGGCGCGCGGGCGTTCGCGCCGTCGCGGCGCGGGGGGGCGCGCGCGCAGGCGGCGCGGCGCCGCGGCGCGCCCGGCGGCGGCGTCGCGGTCGCGCGCGCGCGGCGGGCGGCCGCGCGGGGGCGCGCGACGCGGGGCCGCCGCGGCGCGGCGGCGGGCTGCTTCGCGGGGACGTCGGGGCGGCGGCGCGCCGGGCGGGCGACGGCGGCGCGCAGGCGGGGCGCCGGCCCTGGCGCGCGGGGGCGCGCGGCGGCGCGCGGCTCGCGGGTCGCGCGCTCCGGCGGCGTCGCGGGCACTGGCGCGCGCGGTCCCGCGCGGCAGGGGCGGCGCGCGGGGGCGGCGGCCTACGGCGGCGCGCGCGGGCGGCGCGGCCCCAGGCGGCGCGCGTAGCAGCGCGGGCGCGCGTCGCGCGGCGCGCGTCTGGGACGCGGCCGGGGCGGCGGCGCGCCGGGTCGGGCCGGGCTCAGGCGGCGCGCGGCGGCGGGGGGCGTCCGGCGGGCGCGCGTGGGGAGGGGCGCGGCGCGCGTCTGCGCGGTGCGCGCGGGGCTGGGCGACGCCGCGGAGCGGCGGCGGGGGGGCGGGGCGCGGCGGGGGGCGCGGGACGCGGGCGACGGGGCGCGGGTGCGGGGGCGGCCGGGCGGGCCGCGGGGCGCGTGGGGGCGCGGGCGCGGCGGGGGGGGCGGGCGGCGCGGCGGGGCGCGCGGCGCGGCGGCGCGGGGGGCGGGCGGCGCGCGAGGCGGACGCGGGCGGGCGCGGGGCGGCCGTGGGGGGCGGACGGAGGGGCGGGGGGGGGGGGGCGGGCGGGCGCGGGCGGGGCGCGCGCGCGGGGGCGCGCCCGGCGGGGCCGTCGTGGGCGTGGCTCGCGGTGTGGCGGGGGCGCGGGCGCGCGGGCGCGGGGGGGCGGGCGGGGGGGGGGGCGGGGCTGCGGCGTGGCTCGCGGGGGCGCGGGCGCGTCGGGCGCGCGCGGGCGCGCGGGGGGGCGGCCTGGGGCGCGGCGCGCGGCGGGGGGCGGGCGGGCGGCGGGCGGCCGGGGGGGGGCGGCGGGCGGGCGCGGGGGCGGCGGGGTGGGGGGGGGCGCGGTGCCGGGCGGCCGCGCCGGGGGGCGGGGGGAGCGCGGCGCGGGGGGGCGCGGCGGGCGCGCGGGGGCGGGGGCGTCGAGGGGCGGGGGGGCGGCGTGCGCGGGGGGGCGCCGCGCGGCGCGGGCCGGGGCGCGGGGGCGGGCGGGGGGCGGCGCGTCGCGGGGGCGGCTCGGAGCCGGCGCGCGGCGCGTCGGGGCGGGCGCGCGGGCGCGCGCGCGCGCGAGGGGCGCGGCGTCGCGTGGGCGTGCGCGCGCGGCGCGCGTCGCGCGGGGCGGCGTGGTCGCGGCGGCCGGGGCTGCGGTCGCGGCGCCCGCGGCGCGTCGCCGGGGCCGGTCGGGCGGCGGCGCGGTGGGCGGGGGGGCGCGGGGGGGCGGTCGGCGGGGGCGCGCGGCGGCGCGGGGGGCGCGGGGGGGCGCGGGGCGGGCGCGGGGGCGGGGGCGCGCGGGGCGGGGGCGGCGGGGGGGGCGCGCGGGCGCGGCGCGCGCGCGCGGTCGCGCGGCGGGGCGGCGGGCGGGGCGGGGGGCGGGGGGGGCGGGCGCGGCGGCGGCGCGGGGGCGGGGGGCGGGGCGGGGGGGGCCGGGGGCGGCGCGGGGGCGCGGGCGGCGCGGGCCGGGCGGCCCCCGGCCCGGGGGGCGGGCGCGGGGGCGGGCGGGGCGCGGGGCGGGGCGGGCGGGGGGGCGCGGCGGGCGGGGGGGTCGCGGGGGGGGTCGGGGGGGGGGGGCGCGGGGGGGCGCGCGGCGCGCGGCGCCCGGCGGCGGCGCGCGGGGCGGGGGGCGGGCGCCGGGCGGGCGCGGGCGCCGGCGGGCGCGGGCGCCCGCGGCGCGGGGCGCCGGCGCGGCGGGGGCGCGGCGGCGGGGGGCGGCCGGCCGCGCGGGCGGCGGGGGGGCCGGCGGCGCGGGCGGGGCGCGGCGGGCCGGCGTCCGGGGGGGCCGGCGGCGCGGGGCGGCGGCGGGCGGGGCGCGCGCGGGGCGGGCGTCGGGGCGGGCGCGCCGGGCCCGTCCCCGCGGGCGGCGGGGGGGGCGGGGGGCGCGCGGCGGGGGCGCCGGGGGCGGCGGGCCGCGGGCGTCGGCGCCGCGGCGCGCGCGGGGCGCGGCGCGGCGGGGGTCCGGGGGGGGCGCGTCGGCGGGGGCGGGGGCGGTCGCGGGGGCGGGGCCGCGTCGGCGGGCGGTCGCGGGGGCGCGCCGGGCGCGGCGCGGCGGCGCCGCGGGGGCGGGCGGGGGCGCGGGGGTCGCGCGCGGCGCCGGGCGGGGCGGGCCGGCGCGGGCGGGCCGGCGGGGCGGGGGGCCGGGCGGGGGGGGCGCGGGCCGGCGGGGCGGGGCGCCGCCGGTCGCGGCGCGGGCGCGGCGGCGCGGGGTGCGCGGGTGCGCGTCGGCGCGGGGGGGCGCGCGCGGGGCGGCGTCGCGCGGGGGGCCGGGGCGGGGGCGGCGGGGCCGGGGGGGGGGTCGGCGGGCGGGTCGGCGGGCGGCGCGCCGGGGGGCGGCGCGCGGCGCGGGCCGGCGCGGCGGGCGGGGGGCGGCGGCGCCGCGGTCGCGGCGCGCGCGCCGGGGTCGCGGCGCGGCGCGGGCGCGCGGCGGGCGCGGGCGCGGGCGCGGGCGCGGCCGGCGGCGGCGCCCGGGCCGGGCGGGCGCCGGTCGCGGGGGCGCCGGGCGGGGGCGTTGGCGGTCGGCGGGGGCGTCCGGCCGCGGGGGCGGGCGGGGGCGGGGGGCGGGCGGGCGCGCGCGCGGGGGCGGCGCGGGGCGCGCGGCCGGCGGGGGGGGCGCGGCGCGGGGCGGCGGCGGGGGGGGCGCGGCGGCGGGGGCGGGCGGCGGGGCGGCGGGCGGCGCGCGGGCGGCGCCCCGCGGGCGCGGGGCGTCGGCGTCGGCGGGGCGGCGCCCGCGGCGGGGGCGCGGGGCGGGGGGCGGGGGGCGCCGGGCGCGCGGGCGGGCCGGGGCGGCGGTCGCCCCGCGGTCGGCGGGCGCGGCGGCGGCCGGCGGCGCGCGGGGCGGGGCGCGGGCCGCGGGGCCGGGGCGGGGGGCGTCGGGGGGGGGGGGCGGCGGGCGGGGCGGGGGGCGGCGCGGCGGCGGCGGCGGGGCGGGGGTGGTCGCGGCACCGGGGGCGGGCGCCGGCGGGGCGGGCGCCGGGGGGGGGCGGGCCGCCGCGGCGCGGGGGCGGCGGGGGGGGGGGCGCGCCCGCGGCGTCGGCGGCGCGCCGGGCGGCGCGCGCGCGCGGGGGCGGGCGGGGCGCGCGGGGTCGGCGGGGGGGTCGCGGGCCGGCGCGGGGCGGGCCGGTCGGCGGGGCGGCGCGGCGCGCGCGCCGGGGGGCGCGGCGCGGCGGCGGTCGCGCGGGGGCGGCGGCGGGGCGGCGCCGCGCGGCGGCGGCGCGGGCGCGCGCGCGGCCCGGGCGGCGCGGCGTCGGCGGCGGGCGGGCGGGCGCGCGTCGCGGCGGCGCGCGCGGTCGGCGGCGCGGCGCGGCGCGCGGCGCGGGGGGCCGCGTCGCGGCGGGGCGGGCGGCGCGCGGGGGCGGCGGGCGCGCGGGGCGGGGGGGCGCGGGCGGGGGCCGCGGCGCGCGGGCGGCGGCGGCGGGCCGCGGCGCGCCGCCGGGGGCGGGGGGGGGCGGGGGGCCGCCCGCGCGGCCGGGCGCGGGCGGGCGGGGGCGCGCGCGGCGCGCGGGGGCCGGGCGGGCGCGGCGGCGGGCGGCGGGCGGGGCGGGGGCGCGGCGGCGCCGGACGCGCCGGCGGGGGCGGGGCGGCCCCGGGCCCGGCCGCCGGGGGGGCCCGGCGCGCGGGGCGGGGGCGGGGGGGGCGGCCGCGAGCGGCGGCGGGGGCGCGGCGTCGGCGGGGCGAGGCGCGGCCCGGCGCGCCGTCCGGGCGGGCGCGGCGGCGGCGCGGCGGGTCGGCGCGGCGCGGCGCCGCGGCGGGGCCGGCGGCCCGGGCGCCCGGGTGGGGCGGGGGGGCGCGGGCCGGCGCGCGCGCGGCCCGGCGCGGGCGCGCGCCCGCCCCGGAGGCCCGGGGGGGCGGCGCCGGCGGCGGGGCGGGCGGGCGGGGCGGGGCGCGCGGGCGCGCGCCTCGCGGCGCGGGGCGGCGCGGGCGCGCGGGCGGGGCGCCGCGGGCGGGCGGGGCCGGGGCGCGCGGCGGGGCCGCCCGGGGCGTTCCCGCGGGCCCCGCGGGCGCGCGGCGGCGGGCGCGGGCGCGCGCGCGGTCCGCGCGCCGCGCGCCCCGCGCGCGTGTCGCGGCGCGGCCGGCGGGCGGGGGACGGCGGCGGCGCGGGGCGCGCGGCGGCGGGGTCGGCGCGTCGCGCGCCGGGCGCGCCGGCGGTCGTGGGCGCGCGCGGCGGCGCGGCGGGCGCCGGGCGCGCGCGGTCGCCGGCGGCGGCGGCGCGGGGCGGCGCGGCGCCGGGCGCGCCGGCGGGGGCGCGGCGGGCCGCGCGCCCGCGGGGCGGCGCCCGGGGCGCGCGCGGGGGCGCGCGGCGGGGCGGGGCGGCGGGGGCGGGGGGCCGCGCGGGCCGGCGCGCGGCGCGCGGCGCGGCGGGACCGGGCGCGCGCGCGCGTGTCGGGGCGGCGGCGTCGGCGCGCGGGCGCGGGGCGGGGCCGCGGTTCGGGCGGCGGGCGAGGCGGCCGGGGGCGGGGCGCGGGGGCGCGGCGCGGGGGCCGGCGGCGGGCGGGGCGCGGGCGGGGCGGGGGGCGCGCGGGGGCGCGCGGCCGCGGCCGGGCGCGCCGCGGGGCGCGGGTCGGCGGGGCGCAGCGCGCCGCGGGGGGGGCGGGCGCGGGGGCGGCCGCGGCGGGGCGGGGGGGCGGGGGCGGGCCGGGCGGGCGGGCGGCCGCGGC
>NC_134788.1:1313419-1333691 GCF_046742065.1 Oratosquilla oratoria | reverse complement strand
ACACGACACCACCCAAACAATCAGAAATAAAATAGTATATAAACGTCACACACACACACACACACACACACACACACACACACACACACACACACACACACACACAAACAAACAAACAATTAGCCTGAAGATGGTCTCCAGAGAAGACCGAAACGTTGCAACCTCATACGGACAGCTACTCAGCAAACTATCAGTTCAACACCGTAAATTTGCAAGAGAAATTGAAGTTCTTAACAAAAATATAAACAATGCAGAAACAGCAATATTATTTAATCTCGTCTGTCAACAAGAGAGTATATGTATGTATACATATACATATATATATATGTGTGTGTGTGTGTGTATGTATATGTATATATATATATATACATATATATATATATACACATATATACATATATATATATATATATATATATATATATATATATATGTACAGCTTCACCCCAGAGTCACATTAATCTGAAGACGCACAGAGCGAAACCGGTCAGGAATAAACTAAAAATCTCGGAACTAGACCTGTCACTTCTTTTTCCACCTTCATCAACTTATCACAATGTCCCAGCATATATATATATATATATATATAATATATATATATATACATATATATATACACATACATATATACGTACATACATAAACATTTTAGAAGCTCTGCCAAGGGATTCGAACCCTGACCTGTACACACATAATCATGAAGCCAAGATGCTAGCAACTGAGCTATGTGCAATGGTACAAAAAGGACTGTACAAGTCCCTGACCACACTCCACGGAGCTAAAGAAAAGGTAGTCTCAATTTCATCCAATCAGCATATCAGGCGAGCCCCTCCGACAATTTGTGTAATTTTAAGATTGAACGTTTTAGAAGCTCTGCCAAGGGATGCGAACCCTGACTTTTATATTTCAGTAGTACTGAATATATATATATATATATATATATAGTGTATATGTATACATATTACATAGAATGTATAGAACATGTATAGATATATATGTATATATATACTATATTTATATATATATATTAATAGATACTATAAATATAGATACAGCTTCACCCCAGAGTCACATTACTATGAAGAAAGTACAGAGCGAACCGGTCAGGAATAAACAAAAAAGCTCGGATACTAGACCTGCCACTTCTTATTCCACCTTCATCAACTTATCACAATGTCGCAGCATATATATATATATATATATATATAGTATATATATATATATTTATATATACTATATATATAGGGAAACATAAAAAAATAAAGGAGACTGCAAAAGACCATAAGGCCTACACTAGGGCACTTCCGTATCCATCACCACCTGTCATCCCCATCCATAAAGTTGTCTAATCGTTTTTTTCTAAAACAACTGATAGTTTCAGCGCTTACTACATGGTTACTAAGTTTAATTTTCATTCATCGACCTCCCTAGTTGTAAACCAATTCGGCCTATTTCATTCACTTAAACTCTAAAGTTGTCCAGTTTTATACCCATTACTGCGAGTCCTGCCCTTTTGTTTGATTAATGAATTGACCTTGTTTTTGCATCACCCTTGTTATAGCCCTTGATCCACTTGAACACTTCTAGTTCGATCACCCCGCACGCTGCCGGCTTTCCAGAGGAGTGTAAAGGTTTAGGTGCCTAAGCCTCTCTTCGTAAGGCAAATGTCCGAGTCCTTGTATCATTTTGGTCATGCGTGCTCTGTACTGAGCGAGTGAATTGACGTCCATTCGGGGTAGAACGGAGACCAAAACTGGTACCGGCATTAGTCTGGATGGGCCTAACTAATCGCGAGATAGAGTTTAATAATTACTTCTGCACTTCTATTCGTTACCGACCTACCAATGATCCTAATGCACTTTTAGCTTTAGTTCTGGCGCTAATACACTGCTTCGTGTCCCAAGTCCCCCCTCTCGCACTCAGATTTGTCTAAAAACGTGTTATCTAAGCGGTATCTATTTCGGGGGTTGTTGTAGCCCTACGTAGAACACGCTACACTAGGAGTTATTGAAGTTCATTTGCCATTTCACGCGTCCATGGTTAACCAGTTTATTAAGGTCATCCTGCAGAATCTGGCCGTCGTCTCCTGACCTACATTAGGCGTCCGATTTTAGTGTCGTCCCGCAAACATACTAACATCACTATTTAACCCTTCGTCTAAGTCGATATATATAATATATAAGATATATAAGATAATATTATATATATGTATATATATGTAATATATACTGTAAATTAATAAGTATATATAAATAGATGGTATATAACATAGATAGTATATATATATGTATTTAAATATTAGAATATACTATATAGTATATACCATATATGAATTAATATCTATATATAAATAATATATAATTATATATATATCATAAGATTATAGTATATATATATTTTTTTTGGAAGGAGGAGGAGGAGGGGGCGGGGGGGGGCCATTTTGAATACAGGCTTTGGTTTGAAGTCTACCAAGCAGTAGTAGCAATTGTTCAACTTGTAAGAAGTACTACTCTACACGATATTTCGAAATGAGAGAGCGGAGGTTGGAAGGTTCAGAGGTATTGATAAGAATCTCCAAGGTACATAGTGTTTTACTCTAGACGTCTTTTATTTCGACCCAATCTTAGGTCATCTTCAGGAGTTACATATACACTGTGAAAACAGGAATGAACAGTACGCAGTGTGGCGGGGGAGATTTTGTACCCCGCGAAGAAAACACTGACTGGGGGACAAGGAAGTCATACGAGGTGTGGCGGGGGAGATGTCGTGTGGCGGGGGAGATGTCCGTGTCCGCATAGCTACCCACGGAGTGCCCGAACCGGGTTCCCCTGGAGATTGCTGGTTGGGCTTCCTCATTTATGGAAGTGAAACTTCAGGCCTGTAAGCTGTATATTTGATGGAGGTTGATCCAGACACGAATAAAAATTGATTCCAGACCATCCTTAATCTCTCTTCTGTCTTGCGCACGATTACAGTTTTGTTGTTTTGTGTTTCTAGTTGTTGCCTGGTTGGAGGGGAGTGTCCATGTGGTATCTAGTTGTTGCCTGGTGAGGGAGTGTTGTTTCCTGGTGAGGGAGATGTCCATATATAATAATATATGTATATACATATATATGTATATAAACATTTTGAGAAGCTCTGCCAAGGATTGTCGAACCCTGATCAGTGTGGTGCATAATGCACGAAGCCCAAGATTGCTAGCAACTGAGCCTACGTGCGTGGGGGGATGGTAACAAAAGGACTGTACAAGTCCCTGACCACACTCCACGTAGCTACAGGAAGAGGTAGTCCTCAAATTTCAAAATTCCAATCCCCATATCAGGCGAGTCCCCTCCGACAATTTGTGTATGTTTAAAGGATTGAGCCATTTTAGAAGCTCTGCCAAAGGATTCGGAAACCCTGGACCTTAATATGCAATAAAAACACTAGGAACGCTGTGGTTTCACCGCAAGGATTGCGTAAGTAAACCACTAGAAAAGTAAACTAATGAAGTAGAGTGCTTTCGTATAATCACAACTTCAGCACTGAAGATGTAATTATGCTGAAGGCGCTCTGGGCTATCGTTGATTTACTTTTCCTAGTGGTTACTAACGCAAATATATATCTATATATATATTTAATCAAATATATGAATATAGAGATAATATATATATATATATATATATATATACATATATATAGATATAACATATATATATATATATAAATTATATAATAATATATAATACTATATATATATATGTCGACCGCCCTTCACTTTACACTTCAGTTGTCCTGCGTCTCCTAAATGAAATGTATCTGGGTAATTTCTGTTTACTGTTTTCCCTTATAATTGTTTTGTATTTCTTCCTTCACTTTTCACTTTCTTTTTGATCATTGTCTTAACTGTGAGTTTAGTCACTCAATTTGTCCATTATTTTCCCTCTGTACGGCCCCACTTAGCCCACCACTTCATCCTACTTATCCCAAAGCTCCACTAAGCATGTGCTTCTGAGTCAGGGTATTTACACGGTTGAGATATTTTTTCATCTTGATTTTTTTTTTTTCAACTAAATCTTCTAACAACTTGTCCTTTTTTAGGCACACCAGAGGACTCCCCGCCTTGGGATCCCCAATCCACTCACTAAGCTAACCATCTCTGTTCCGTACGACTCACTACTTAATGTCATCCAATAATCTCGGGGACCGTTACAAATAAGTGCCGTGCT
This sequence comes from Oratosquilla oratoria, assembly GCF_046742065.1. Taxonomy (NCBI): domain Eukaryota; kingdom Metazoa; phylum Arthropoda; class Malacostraca; order Stomatopoda; family Squillidae; genus Oratosquilla; species Oratosquilla oratoria. The sequence goes on along the minus strand of NC_134788.1, from coordinate 1,329,483 downwards.
GCCTCCCCTTAAGGCGTGACTCTTTCTCCCATGTACCAATAAAATGTTTCTCCTACTCCACCCTTCTCCAACCAGATAAGACTGTTACAACCGTCTTAAGCAATACTGCTTACACAAGCCAATCTTTATATATAATGCGGAAGTGGCTTAGTGTTGTACATATTGGTCACAACCAGCGTTAAATATCTGTGGACCCACGTTTGCTTTTGTTTACAAAATTTTACGACGGTGAGGCGAGATTATTCAACTCCGCAACTCCCTCGGCGGCTATTGTTTTCAAAACATCTAACATCGGTAAAAAATTAAATTTCCTCGCACATCTGTAAATCCCTCTATCTAACCTACCTGTCTATACCTTCATCTACCAGCCTTTTACTCACACGCACACACACACACACTATATAATATATATGTATATATATATATACATATTATCTACATATATATATATATATATATATATATATATATATATAGAGTATTACTGTCCAGTAATGTCGTAACACATTAATAAATGCACTAAAAAACCCACTATTGTTTGGATTTAAGAAAAGAAAGGAAAATAACGATTTCCTGTATATTTCGACACTGCCAAAGTCATCTTGCTGTGATCCCTCCTTCAAGCGGGAATACATAGATAAGTAGAAAACACATTACCTATATGCGAGAGGAGAGAGGTGGAGTAAGGGAACATGGACATTTCATATCAAGGTGGCGTCTAAGTTGGCCACGCGGCGGACTTTGTGGCAAGTTCGTCCGCTTTTACAATATTAAGGAAGTAATTTATTAGTACTGCCAAGGTGGTTATATAATTCAGGTGACCATTGTCCCTTTAGAAATGTTAAAGTTTGGGAATTTGTTTTAAATTAAGGGAAGATTCAATAATTTTCCTTGTTTAATAACTACATTATCGGATTTGGAAAATTTAGTTTGGCCTCCGGGGGCCCAATTTATGCAGTGATTATTGTTTTGGCGACGTGGTTGAAATACCGCGGAGTTCTGTTGTGCACTCCAACAATTATGATAGTGAGTTGTTGTTGCTTTAAAAAGGGATTTTAATGCAAAGGTATTCATGGATTGTTTTAAGGATGATTAGCGGGTTGCCTGAACGTTTACAAGCTGGCAGTAGAATCATCTCACAAGATCGGCAAAGATGTTAATCATTACCAGAGCAGACAAGGGTGGGAAAATAGGAATCCTCAACAACCTCAGATCACGAAAAGAAACTTTTCTGATCTCTTAAATTGACATTGAAAACAATTATACGAAAAATTGACTAAAAAAAAAAAGGAAAAAACCTCTCTCAAAAGGGTACCCGTCTCAGATTTCAATAAAAAGGCACGTATATCTTGGGAAATGTAAGATTTTTAACAGCTTGTTAAGTCACTAATCCACAGTTACCCAATTTTTATGGCCCCTCCCAAAAATACATAAGGAAAAACACACCCCCTTAGACCCATCATCTGTAATAGGAACTCTGTGTAACTAGTAAGTTATACAAAATGGCTCACGAACATCTTATCACCGTTCGGTATGATGTTTTTTCTGGGATCCACACATAAAGCATCCTCAGAAGATTTTATAGATAAGAAATCAAAAGTCCACCATCTTCCGGGACGGAGTAAAATTGTTATGCCCTAGACATAGTGTCTTTATTTACAAATATCAATGTAACAGAAGTTATTGATAGTTCCTGGGAAAATAAATTACAGCTTTATCAGGATCAACCTTCCTTCCCATCTAAGTAAAACTAAATTATGTGCTGGCACAAGATGTTTTTATTCGTTTAATGATTAAATATTACAAGCAAAAATTGTGGCTGTTCAAGTGGGATCTAATCTCTCCCCGGTGCTAGCAAACGGTTATACATGGAATATTTTGAGACGGTACTAATCTAGCAGGACATAAAAAACCCTACGGAAATGGTTTTGGTTATAGATATGTGGATGACATCTTCACGATTTGGGGATGAAGAGTGGGGTTCCTGTTAAATGACTTCTTCAACAAACTCAACCTCCTAACTGCTAACATTAAAATTCAAAGTGAATGGGGGAAGTGGATAATAGTTTACCATTTTTTGGGGGGACATCTTAGTCATGAGACATCAGGACCATCTTTCTTTCACAGTGTACAGAAAACGCAACGCACACTGGGAGCTATGTACACTTCTTTAGTTACCATCCGTGACAAATATCAAAGTATATTGTTACTACTCGGGTCTTTGTGTTCGAAGGGCACTAAGACTATGGAGCCCATCTTATTTGGACCCAGAAATTCTAATCAAAAACGTTAACAAAAAAAATCAATTAAGAAGATTAGGGTAACCCAAGACCTGGTTTACAAAACAACGCCTTAAGTAAGGCCAAAACCATTATAAATCTTTAAATCCACTTCCAACCCATCTCAGCATCATAATTGGAAACCAAAAATTGCCTAAAACTTCCCTTATAATAAATCTATCAATAATTATTTTTCCCAAATTGCAAACCAAAAGACAACATAAAAAATCATTCATAGTTTACCACCAACAGTTTATCTCAGAAAAGTAGTAAACGTTCATCACAGAACAACAGAAGACACAAACCTCGGAGATTTACAAATTACCCTGCTCGAGGAATGTGAATGAAGAGTATTGGGGACAAACGGATAGAGAATTAAAAACAAGAATTAAAAAGAACACAAAATTTCAGTAAAATACGCCACGACAGGAACTCCGCTGTAATTTCAACTCGTCGCCAACAATAATCACTGCATAAATTTGGACGAGGCCAAAATAATTTTACAAATCAAAAATGTAGTTATAAAAGGAAAATTATTGGAATCGTTCCGTTAATTAACAACAATTCCCCCCAAACTTTTAACATTTCAAAAGGACAATGGTCACCTGATTAATATAACCACCTTGGCAGTTTAATAAATTACTTTCCTTATATTGTAAAAGACGGACGACTTGCCACAAAGTCCGCGCGGCAACTCAGACGCCACCTGATATGAAATGTCCATGTTCCCTTACTCCACCTCTCATCCTCTCTCCTCTGTATATAAGTAATGTGTGTTTCTCTTATCTATGTATTCCGGCTTGGAAGAGGATCACAGCAAGTGGATCGAAATATACAGACAATCGTTATTTTCCTTTCTTTTTCTTAAATCCAAATCAATAGTGGGTTTTTAGTGCATATGTATAGTGTATCACACAGGAACCCACAGTCGGAAAAGAATAAACTTCGAATAAAGGAATAATCCTATATTATTTCGGCTATCAACTGTAGCCCTCGTTCAGGAAAGTACATAAGAAAGAGAAACAGAGGGGACGTATAAACTACAGTAAGAAGAGATTGTGGACAGTTGACCTCACTCAGCACGCGGTGGCTAACTGGGGTGGCGGAGGAGGGAGGGGTGAGGAGAGGGGAGGAAGTAAAGTCCGCACAAGCATATTTAATTCTGCGCGTGAGATAATGTCAGGTGTCCACTGCCCTTTAGAAATATTAATATTAGGGCATTCCTCAATTAATGCTGGATTCGACTATTTTCCTCCTGAAACCACAGTGGGACTTGAACACTAATCTGGCCTTACCCCAGTCGAAAGAATGATTCTTATTTTTAACATGAAGAAATACAGCCGAATTTTCCTGCCCATACCTAATTGACCTTTTATGTTCTGCCAATCTAGTGTGCAAGTCGATCACGGTTTGAACCCAGTCAACCAACTCACAATCTTTGCAGGGCAAACAATAAACACCAGGTGACTCAACTTCCTTCGGCTTTGTTTGAACGTTCACAATTTGCTTACGTACGGTGTTAGGATAGTGATAGGCAATAGTGAGACGTTCACGAGGAAACAATTTAGTAGAAGAACTGATGGTATTATTGAATGGAATTTTTAAAATGTCCTTAAAGGAGCGGTGAAAATTTGAGGGGACGGAAGTTTTAAAATGGTTGGCCCTAGCCTTACTGAGGGCTTGGTCCAGAAACCAAGGTGGATAAGCCAACTTCTCAAGTTGACATTTGATCACCTCAATCTCATGGTCCAGAAATTGAGGACTGCAAATCCTCAATTTCTGGACCATGAGATTGAGGTGATCAAATGTCAACTTGAGAAGTTGGCTTATCCACCTTGGTTTCTGGACCAAGCCCTCAGTAAGGCTAGGGCCAACCATTTTAAAACTTCCGTCCCCTCAAATTTCAACCGCTCCTTTAAGGACAATTTAAAAATTCCATTCAATAATACCATCAGTTCTTCTACTAAATTGTTTCCTCGTGAACGTCTCACTATTGCCTATCACTATCCTAACACCGTACGTAAGCAAATTGTGAACGTTCAACAAAAGCCGAAGGAAGTTGAGTCACCTGGTGTTTATTGTTTGCCCTGCAAAGATTGTGATTTGGTTTACTTGGGTCAAACCGGGAGAGACTTGAACACTAGATTGGCAGAACATAAAAGGTCAATTAGGTATGGGCAGGAAAATTCGGCTGTATTTCTTCATGTTAAAAATAAGAATCATTCTTTCGACTGGGGTAAGGCCAGATTAGTGTACAAGTCCCACTGTGGTTTCAGGAGGAAAAAAGTCGAATCAGCATTAATTGAGGAATTCCCTCATATTAATATTTCTAAAGGCAAGTGGACACCTGACATTATCTCACGCGCAGCAATAAATAAGCTAGTGCGGACTTTACATCCTCCCCTCTCCTCACCCCCTCCCTCCTCCGCCACCCCAGTTAGCCCCGCGTCTGAGTGAGGTCAACTGTCCACATCTCTTCTTACTGTAGTTTATAAGTCCCCTCTGTTCTCTTTCTTATGTACTTTCCTGAAGAGGGCTACAGTTGATAGCCGAAATATAGGATTATTCTTTATTCGAAGTTTATTCTTTCTCCGACTGTGGGTTCCTGTGTGTTATCTACAAATGTGCTACTACATTTCTATTTAGAAAGTATATGTATATATATATATGTGTATATATATATATATATATATATATATATATATTAGTAAATACATATACTTCTTGATGATTTTGTGAAAGCAGTTGCTATATAAATAATTTTCGAACTCGATTGTAGTAGATGACTTCCATTTTCTTATTTTGTTCAGATACAATTTTTTAATGTATTTTATGCTATGTGGGCTGTATTCACCTAATTGTAGCATACAGGAAAGGAGCAACGCTCGTAGGGTCCCGTCTGCTACTCTCCAATTTGTCACAGCTAGCCTCAAATTCATGTACATTTCCATCTTAATCTACATCCTTGATTTCCAGTTATAATATTCAGATTTGGATTCATGTACTTTTTCAGTATGGGGTATATCACCTAATGTATTACAAGCATTTATGCATTTATATGGAAATTCATGTACAATTCCAACTTAATTTATATCCATTATTTCCAGTTATGATATTTAGATATAGATGCGAGTATTGTTCCAGTTTGGGCTATATCATCGTCTTAATTATTGCAAGTATTATTAATCCATCTATATGGAAATTTGTATTCCTTAACATGATCTGTACATAAAGTCCTTCTTGATTTGTTCCCATGACTTCTTAAGCCCCGCCATATTTAATCGGAAGATCCCCTCTGCCAATGCAATCTACCCCCTTTAGTGACGTGTGAGGACCATACCACTAATGCATATCCCAGTCTTGGACATGTCAGGGATTTTATTTATTTATTCATTTATTTTCCATCAACTGTTCATCCATATAGTGAAAAGCTAGTTCACTCTTGTGCAGCAATCCGTATGTCTCTCCCACAGTGCTGCTCATATGTTTGTCGTCAGCACTCCCAAGTATTTTTCCTCTTTTGTTTTTGGTTCACTTCCCAAGGAATGTTTTAGAGATGGTCTTTTGCCACTGATGCTGCTGCCCATTTCCAGTACTTTGCATTTTTTGGTACTGGACTTCATTTCTCATTCTTGTCTCCATGCAAAAGATAGTGCCTAGATCTTTTTAAAGCAGTGCAGATCTCGCCTTTTTTTTTTCCCCCTCATGCTTTTGGCGTCACCTGCAAACACGTTGCCACAGCTTATTGTACCTTCCATCATGCCATTGACATCGACAAGAAACATTATTGGAGCTCCAATCACTGAACCTGGTGGAACTCCCCTCGTTACTCCTCTCCACCTTGACATCTTATCTTTGACTACAGTCTTCCCTTCGAAAGATATTTCACCCACTGGAGTAGTTGGCCTCCTCTCAGTTCTCTGACGTGTGTTCCAATTTCACACAAGTAGACTGTGAGGTACTTTACCAAAGCCCCTCTCCAGGTCCATGTACACACAGTTCGCCCATCCCATGTGTGTGTGTGTGTGTGTGTGTGTGTGTGTGTGTGTGTGTGTGTGTGTGTGTGTGTGTGTGTGTGTGTGTGTGTGTGTGTGTGTGTGTGTGTGTGTGTGTGTGTGTGTCTATTAATGATGTAGTTGTTTGATGATGTATGAGTATACCATGGGTAATGTTTTATATATATTTATATATTTCTTTTTCTCGCCTTTTCCAGGATGGATTGCCCCAATTGCTTTAACAAATTCGACGAGGATCGACGACCACGAGTGCTGTCGTGTGGCCACTCCTTTTGTCTCCCTTGTCTGCGTCAAGTCCACAGTTTGAACGGCGGTGTAGTGTCCTGTTTCCAGTGCAGAAAGGAAGAATACTTAGGAGATGTGGACGACATTCCCACCGGAGATCTCACAAAGGAGGAGGAGGAGGAGGAAGAGCCACATTCGGGCAATTGCCCCATCCACGGAGGACAGGCATTCTCTCTGTGGTGTGCAGAATGTCGCAAGGACATATGTCCCGAGTGCAGGCCGTTCCACCAGGACCTGAAGCACCAGGTGCTTGAACACTCACAGGCCAAAAGCCTCCTTTTGTCCAAGTACAGCCTTGACGGACAAAGTTTCTATGAGTGTTTGGTCAGTATCGAGGCGGCCATACAAGACGTTAAGAAAATGGCTCAAAGCTTAATAGGTCCTCTGAGTCAAACGCTCTCCATGGTCCAGCGTCACATCAGCGCAAATGAGGAACAGAATAAGGTCGTGGAGAGAACTTCCTCCCTTTGGGCTGTTGAAGATTTGCTCCAACAGAAGTCACTTCGCTTGAATAGAAATCGAGTTGATCTCCAAATACAGGTAAATCCTATTCGCTTCCTCAATTTCTTTTTTAAGTATTTGTTTATTTCAATTGCTAAGAAATACTACAGACGGAAAATATCGAGGAGTAAAAAGAGGACTTATCACATAATAGTTTTGTTGTGCACATGGTTGAGAAGCTCGGTGAGAGTAATCGAGAAGAGTTGGGTGCATAACGAATGCTCAAGAAAATAACAAAGAAAAAAAATGAGCTCACATACAGCCAAATGATACGAGCAAATAGAATGAAACATGTTAATTCAAAATAAATAAACCTCAAATTGTATTTCACCGAGATGACGTAACGCTTCAGTTTAGTAAAGACATGCGATATGACGTAATGTCTGCTACCTGGTAAGTCACATCACGGCAGGGTCAAAACAAACCTTCAGAATACATTCAAGATTGTCCGTCTGAAGTTGTTAGTTCCTGACCTAAATAATAAGAAACCCTCGTAATAACTGGAGGTATTAACCAAGGTCTGGAAATAATACTACAAGCGGCAACGAAAGAGGATAAAGGTGTCGCATTTTTAAAGTTTGTCATGTCGACATCCTTTACTTTAGCTTGTCCATTTTAACTGGGCGAAAGATTATCTGAATGAGACATGAGGATTAGAAATCAACAATTCTAAAAATTTAGCGTGGAGAGTCCATGGCAAATGCTCACAAGCATTATAAAGGAGGAACATGCCAACAGGAGAGCTTTTGGTCCATAACTAGGTCGGATGCAATATGTATATATATATATATATACATATATATATGTATATATATATATATAATATATATATAGTATATATATATATATTATATATATGTATATATATATACAGTATATACATATGTATATACATATATATATATATATAATGATAAATAAAAAAAATTGATAATAATATAAATGATATTAAAATAGATAAATGCATAGATATAGTTAAAAATAAACAAACAAGTAAATAGTAAATAATAATAAAGTGACGGATAAATAATAATACATGAAAATCAATCAAATAATGATAAAAAACAAACAAATAATATAAAATAAATGGTAGTCATTACAGAATCTTGCCTAAGTGCTTATTTAAACGAATCTTAAATCTTCGAACTGAACTACATTGCACTGCCTCTACAAGAAGTTTATTCCATTCATTAACTACAAGGTTGGCAAAGTTGTTTCTACCCACTTCCAAATTAAATCTATTTCCTGACAATTTGAGACCATTATTTCTAGTCTGATTCTCATTCAGTGTGAAAATTTTATCACTATTGATGTTATTAATTCCCTTTAGAATCTTAAAGACCAATATCAATTCACCTCAGAGTCTACGCTTTTTTAGGGAAAACAGATTCATATGTTTTAGTTGATTTTCGTATGATTTAGTTTGATATTTAGAATCATTTTTGTGGCTCGCCCTTGTACTTTTTCCAATCTGCCAGTGTCTTTATTAAGATTCGGTGAGCATACGGAAACAGCATATTCCAAATGTGGACAAACTAACGATTTATAGAGCTTGTTAATGAGAGCTAGACTTTTGAAGTCAAAAGATCGCGCAATGAGTCCTAGAACCTTATTTGCTTTCTCAGAGGCTGAAATACACTGCTTAGATGATTTGAGCAGTCAAGAGTTTTTACGAGAGTAGTAGAGCTTATGTTAGGATTAGAAATGGAGAGAGTGAGTGGTTTGAGGTAAAGGTGGGACTTCGTCAGAGATGTGTTTTGTCCCCCTGGCTGTTCAATCTTTACATGGATGGGGTGGTGCGAGAGGTGAATGCAAGGGTGGCGGGTCGGGGATTGGAGATGGTTAAAGAAAAAGGAGAAAAGTGGGAGATAAGCCAGTTGTTGTTTACTGACGACACAACGCATGTAGCAGTACCAGAGGAGGGATTGAGGAAGTTAGTGACAGAGTTTGAGAAGGTGTGTGAAAGAAGGAAGTTGAAGGTGGGTAAAAGTAAGGTGATGAGATGCACAAGGGGAGAGAGTGGTTGCAGGCTGGAAGTGAGTATTAAGGGAGAGAGACTGGAGGAAGCGGATAGTTTTAGATACTTGGGTGCGAATATGGCAGGAAAGGGAGGAGTGGGGGTGGAGGTAGACTGTAGATTGAGAGAAGCGAGTAAATGCCTTGGGGGATTAAAAAGTGTAATGAAAAATAGACATTTGGGAATGGATGCCAATAGGATATTGTATGAAGTAGTGATTGTGCCGACAGCACTGTATGGGGCAGAAACATGGACCATAAGAGAGGAAGAGAGGAGGAGTTTGGATGTGTTTGAGATGAAATGCCTGAGAAGTATGATAGGGGTTCCTAGGCTAGATAGAGTGAGAAATGGAGGTGAGGAGAACAGGGGTGGAAAGGGAGTTGGGAGATAGGGTTGATGAAAGAGTATTGGGATGGTTTGGACACATGGAAAGAATGAATAAAGAAAGATTAGTAAAAGAGGTGTGGAAGGCAGAGGTGAAAGGAGTGAACATGAGGGGACGTCCTAGGATGAGATGGATGGATGGGGTAAAAGGGGCATTGGGAAAAAGGGGAATGTCTGTTGAGGAAGGACGGGAGAGGACTGAAGATAGGGGGTGAGTGAAGAATGGCTGTGTGTGGATGATGCTGTGATGTATGAGGGGGTGTGCTGTGTCTTGCGACACTACTTCTGACCCAGGGCAGTGGACAAGATGCAGGGATGACCCGTCATCCAGGAGGGGCCAAGATAAGGGGGAGGGAAGAGAGTAGAGGGGAGTGGAGTATATAGGGGATGGAATGGGAGGGAGTGGTTTCTATGCCTCGTCTTTTGGCTACCTCCCGTGTAAGGGGGAAAAAGCCTTTGGTATATGTATGTATGGTATATGTACTGATAATCATGCCAATATCCTTTTCACTATCCACTTTTGTCAACGAATTTCCAAATAACTTGTAATTGTACTTACTGTTATGTTTACCTATGTGCATAACCTTGCATTCACTTGTGTTAAATTACATTAGCCACAAATGCTCACTGGGTATATACTCACAAGACAATTGCTCACATCCTTAGTTGAAAAAGAGACAAATGCTCACACAATTTTTTTTTTTTTTTTTTTTTTGTAATTTTCAAATATTTGTTCCCATTGTTATTTTCAAAGGATCATAGTTAGTAGAGCAGTTCACTATATGCTGTATGTTGAGTACCTTTCCCAGTTCCTGTATAGGGTAAACAACTATTTTGGCTATATATAAGAATGTCATAATTCATAGTTAAGGGAGGTCTCACTACTGATGACGACTATGAAAACCCAAGATCGAACATCAACTAGGACTGGGATACAAGTCACCAAGCTAAGAACTATAATGAAGACACAAGCAAAGCAATCAGTGAGTCGTCCAAACCAACTTCTGACTCAAGCTCTGCTACAAGCCACTGAGGAGGTCCGTGCCAACATTGTCATGAGAGATCTTCAACGACAACTGCGTGGGTGTCCTTCCTGAGGACCCTGCATCACTTCGGGACCTAGTCATCACAGAGGACTTGGACACAAACTGGTGGAGCAGCTCCGAGGCCCTTCCTCATCCATGACTCAGGTCCAGAAGAACGACAACGCGTTGTGGTCTATGCATCCGAGGAGCAACTGCGACATGTCGCACAAGCTGACACCTGGTGAATGGACGGCAATTGTTCCATCAGTCCGAGCATATTTGAACAGCTTGCGTCATACGAGGTCCTCTTGCGTCGATGCCTTCCTCCCTCCCTGGAAAGAGTGCTCGGGCTGGCCAAGAACTGCTGCAAGTTGTGGTCGACAAAATGGAAGAAATGTTGGACAATCTTTCCTGACCCCAGGCTCTTAGTCACCGACTTTGAGCTGGCAGCCATTCGGTCGGTATCAGCAGTACCTACTAGGACCTCATGTCACCACGCAAGGCTGGAGAGAACGTGGAGAAAACTTCAAAACTTGAGCCAGACCGAGCTGAACCGCACAGGTTGAGGATGTGAAGCGCTTCGGCTTTAGAGCCCCAGACCAGCCAGGACCAGGAAGGCATGCGGTCGTACCTCAAGAACAGAATACCCGAAGGCCTGGAGGACCTAGTTTGCTACTTTGAAGCGACATACGTCACGGGTACCTTCCGCCAAGTCCAGCCACCACGAGTCCATCGAGATACTCCACTACCTCCTCTACGCGTGTGGCACACTCCAGCCCGCTTCGACGTTCCTGTCTGGAACGTTCATCAGGCCTCTCTTGAAGGACAAACACGAACGAACAACAGAGTTGAAAAGGATGGAACACATCATTTCCATCATTAGTAGGACATCATCACCCTTCATTCTGGACATCGGTTGAAGCTCTTCGTAGGGACTGCGCACTGATATCGACACTGCACCCCTCTGGAATAAAGACTGATAGTGCAACTGGATCCATATGATAATGTTGTGGTACTGTAAAAAGCTACAAGTATTGGGAAATGAATCAATATTTGTTGAATGATCAGTTTCTTTAAAGATTGATATGTATGTTATTCACAATAAGAAACATAAAGAATAATTTGTGAGCATTTGTCGCTTTTTCAGCTAAAGGTATGAGCAATTGTCTTGTGAGTATTTGTCCGCGCAGTGCTAGGACCTTCTATTACCCATTTTTATGACGACGAAACTGTTTACAAGAGGATGACGCAATATTCCCAGTCCCTCAGGTATCCAATAAAAATAATGTTACCCCTTAAACACTATTTCCCCCCTTTTCTTTTGATCTACTTTTATGTTGTATCCCTATGACAGATGCAGGGTCCCATGTCGACACTAGGAGCGTTCCAATCATCAGCGGAAACTCTTCGGCGACTGCTGGGTGAGGCAAACAGCAGTTCTGGCGCCAGTTCTGGAGAAGGAAAGGAAAAGGGAGAAAAGAGAGCGGGGAATACGAGTTCTAACAAGAAGGTTTGTTTTAGTTGGAAGGTCCGTTTTGACCTGTCACAGGTTTACGAAAGAATGAGGCAACATTCCCAGTCTCCAGGTGTCCAATTGAAATAATGTTGACCCCCTCCCCCCCCCCCACTATTTCCCCTCTCTTCTTCTCGGTTACTTATTTACTGTGTCCCTATGACAGATGCAGGGTCCCGTGTCGACGCTGGGGGCGTCCGAACCATCAGCGGAAACTCTTTCGCATCAGCTGGGTGAGGCGAACAACAGTTCTGGCGCCGTTGGAGGAGAAAAAGAAAACGGAGAAAAGAGAGCGGGAAATACAACACCTAAAGAAGCAGCGGCTGATGAATCGAGTGTCGTTGTAAAGAATGAGCATAGTGTGGTGCCTTTTATGAAATTAGTTTGTTTTGACCTACCACATGATCACGAGGCCCATTACACGACGCACGTAAAGGTCCAACGCACAGGATCTGAGGGGTACGTTGTTGTTGCTCATATTGTCGTTATTATAGATCGTAACTGTCTCCCAGTCGACAGCTCCGCACGAGCATCCACGTTGTTCTCTTTTCAAGGAGGGCCAGAAACAATAAATTCAAATAAAACATAATTTGTCAGCTTGTGAATGTCGTCTCACTCGGTTCAATTCTTCGACTACATTTTTTTTTTTTAAATCCATATCTAGGTTTAATCACACCATTGTCTTCCTAAGTAACCTTCCCTTCCCTTTTTCCCTATATCCAAAATAATTCAATAACTCGCACAGCAGTGTGGTATAGCCTGAATGTTCCATATGATATAACATGAGAAAATATTGAGAAAAAGGGGCTTCTTTAGAGTGTCATCACACTGGGCTTCCACGGGCTTGACTGCCAACGCCGGCAATTGGGAGTTCGTTCGTTCGAGTGAAAACGACTTCTGTTACAATATTCTATTTTTCAAATCTCCAAATATCAAATTGGTTTTCTGTCATAATATAATATAGCAAAGCTGAATGATGCACTACCAAGATATTGTAAACCTAGACGAACATTAGACATAGTCAGTGTTGAAATGCTCGTAGACAAGTCTAGATTTCTGTAAGCGAGGTCACCTTCTTGTTGTTCGAATGGAGGAGGTTGGAGGGAGGAGGAGGAGGAGGGAGGATGTGGGAGGAGAAGTAGCCCAGTTACTGGGATGACCTTGTACGCGACATGACGTCACAGATCTCTCCAATGTCGCACATCCTCTCATGCTTTCCTCGTTTCAGGTCTCGTCCAGGAGGCTTCGCGTTCTACTTTAGAGATGACGCTGACCGTCAAGTGTTCGTGATTCGTTGTCACGCCGTAATTGGGCGTGTGGTCACCCGTGCTTTGGAACCGACGACGGGGCGGTTGGGACCATGGAGGGATCAGTGTGATTTTCAGCCGAGAGATGCCCATCGCCTCACCATTGTTGAAGGTCCGACACAGGTAAGTTAAAACAAAATAAGTGAATAGATTAATAAATGAATAAATAAAGTAGAATAATGATAATAGAAAATTCAGATCTATTTCGTAACAACAACAATAATAATATTGATAATAATGATGATGATGATAATAATGATAACAATAATGATGATGCAGTAATAATAGTAATGATAATAGGTAATAATACACTGATACTTGGATGAAATGTGAAACTAATTAGGGTTTTGAGACCAAAAAGTGGCTTAGATATCAATAATTTAAACATTTTCTAAAGATAAAAAAAAAAAAAAAAAAAAAATGCATCTAATACACTAAAGGAATTGGCCCGGGACATAGATGGCCACAATTTCCCGAAGATTAATTAAGTAAATAGGTGTAAATATTGTTGCACAGATTCTTTAAAAACATTCGAACGTAAACATAATTTGAATGCAGCCTCTATCTGCACCATCGAGGATTCTTATCGGCTAAATATCCACACGCTGCCATATATATAGGTTATTTGACTCGTAACTACCTGAATAGCCCCAGGGGCTGGGCGTTACCGGCTATGTAATCATTTCCAATGATAATACTAGTAATAATACTAACGACAACAACAATGATAATGATAAAGATAATGATGATGATGATGATGGAGTGGTGGTGAAAATAATAATAATAAGAACGGGGAGCTAAAGGTGCCTAGTCTGGGCTGCATTTCCGTCAAAGCATGACCGATTTCCATTTCCTCAGAGTGCTCCGTATTACTGTGTATGTGTTTATATACATATTATTATCAATATTATTTTTATCATTACTACTATAATTGTTTTTATTGTTATTATTATTATCATTATTTTTATCAATATTATCATCTTTTTATTTTTTACTATTAATTATTATCATTCTTCTTCTTATTATTTTTATTCTTAGTGTTCATTATTTACGTTATTATTGATAATTATTGTTATTATTATTTTAATTTTTATTATTTTCTTTAGTTTTTATTATAATTTTAATTTTTTATTAGTTACTAGACCACCCGTGACCCGTTGGGTCAAATAAAATCTTAAATGGCTCCTCTTTTTAAAGCAGGTTACTATTAGCTTAAGACTTACCAGTTGTGTGCGGTCCTCGTGCTCTCTCGAAGGAAAGTAAACTGGATACAGGCGTTCTCAAGAAATTAAATAAGGAGAGCCTCCTCCTTAATTAATTATGCTTATGTTATGTCACGTCTCGTCACCCCACTCCCACTCATTATCATTATCATTCAGGGAGTCCCATGGGACTTGAGCGAGTAACAACGTTTATAAATATAAACTTTATGATAGATATACTATGTCACTATCACCGTATAGTATAAATCACAGAAAATAAGTTTCTACATCAAACTGAATATAATTTAGAGCTCTTACCTCTATTCAGTAGACGAAGGCAGTGACTTGAAATGCAGAAGATTGTGACGTCATGTCGTCATTGCTTGGAACTGTACGTAATATTCTAATATACTCATTATGCCTCATAAATGCTAAGTCAAGAGTTGGCTATACTTTTAAATAATAACTATGAAAAATTTGAATATTAATGGTCAGAAAATATGTAATCGGAAAAGTGTAAATTAAAAATTTGGCAAATTGGAAAATTAGTAGTCGTGACGTCACCCGCTCAGAGCTGGGGTTCTTTAGGACCCACAGAGCTGATGTCATGACGTCATGTCTCTTCTGATTGGCTAGTCCTCAGTTGTGATGTCATATCTCTTCTTCTGATCTATTCTTCTGATTGGGTGGTCCTCAGTCGTGACGTCATATATCTTTTTCTGATTGGCTGGTCCTCAGTCGTGACGTAATATCGCTTCTTCTGATTGGCTGTGTGACGATTTCAAGCAAGCAAGCGTGATGCCAAACAAGATTATCAGACTTTTATAAGTATATAGATTTTAATTTCTATTATTAATTATTTTCATTTTTATTATTATTTTGATTTTCATTATTAAACATTTACATTATTAGTTACTTTCATTTCTATTATTATTTTCATAATCATTATTATTCATTTCTATTTTCATTACTATTTTTATCATTATGTTCATTCTCATTATTAATTATCTTCATTATTATTTTCTTTTTCACTATTTTCGTTTTCATTAACCATTCTAATTTTCATTGTTATTTTCATTTTCATTATCAATTATTTTCATTTTCTGTATTGATTATTTAGATTTTCCTTATTATTTTAATTTTCATTATTAGTTATTTTAATTTTCATCATTATTTTCATTTCTATGATTAATCATTTTCATTGCTATGATTATTTTTATAATTATTATCATTATAGTTTTTATTAGTTATTATTGTAGTTATTATTATTATTATTTTATCATTGTTATCATTATTGTTATTACTATTACTATTATTATCATTATTATTGTTATTATCATCATTATTATTATTATAATTGCTTTTTTCTTTACGTTTATTCCTTTGTTTTTCAGTACACAACTCTCATCGATGGAATCACCGCGGGCACCATCTCCAAAACCGGTCGTGGCAAGTTAGCCAAGATGCAAGTCATCAACGTCATTGACCCCAATTTGAAAGTCCACATGACCGTGGTGAAGATGGGGTGATGATGC
>NC_134788.1:1253419-1308419 GCF_046742065.1 Oratosquilla oratoria | reverse complement strand
AAAAAAAATTCAGGTCTTTTTCTTCTTGTTTGAGATGTAAATAAAAACTTTTACTGAAGACATTTTTCTGTGTACCTAATAGATATCATGCTGTGGGGCTCAACAATTTTGTTGAGTAACCATTCACCGTAACAATCATGTGCTCAGAGGCTCCACAAATTTGTTGAGCTGATCATTTACGGAAACTTCTCCAAATACTATGATTCCTACACTACAAAGGATTACAAAGGCGGAGCATGCCGACAGGAGACCTTTTGGTCCATATCTAGGTCGGATGTGAAAAAAAAATCATTAATAATAAAATAATAAATAAAAACTATAATAATGTAAATAACAATTAAAATACATAAATAAACAAACAGGTAAATAGTAAATAATAAATTGACATATAAGAAATATATGAAAATCAGACAGACAAATGATAAAACAAAAACAAATAATACAAGATAAATTATAATCATTACACCATCTTACTGTAGGATATAGAAATAAAAAACCTATTTTGGTGATATCATAATATATTTTTCTTATATTTTAAGAAATTAAAGCAACAAAAATCACAGTTCCATAATTGAATAAAACTTCTTTTTCTACAAAAATACATATTTGTATTGTTGAAAATATATAGAAATCTGCTTATGATATTCAACAAAGCACATTTGCTTGTTCTTTAAGCATAAGAGCATTTTAAGCATTTAAATCCAGATACACCGTTGGGACAGTGAGCACAACGTCCCCTTGACTGAGCTTCTGACCCCATTGACATTGGCCAGTGATCTAAGCAGTCATAACGAATGTCAGCAGATGGAGTTTTTACTTTTGCTCCTGCTTTCATGGTGTTACACCTTGCCTGGAGTGCTGCTTCTAGACAGCGGTCTTCCAATATTTACTTTCTTGTTTACCAAGGTACTGGCTATTTCACAACGAAAATTCTTCAATGGCAAGACCTTCTCATTCAGCATTGCAGCTTCACGTTTGTACAAAAGCCAAGCATTTGATGTAGAAACATCTAGAACGTAGCCAAATAGATACCACCTGTGTGACCTGAGTGGTGTCCTATACAAAGCCACTAGCATGTCAGAGAGCTCAACCCCCCCGCCCCATATGTTTGTTGTAAGCCAGCACAATGGAGGGACAAGGGATATCAACTTTGGATTTACTTTCATTGCCAAACCTTTTGACAGAGCCTACAGGTTCAACTCCCACTGCATTACTTAGCAGTGTTACACATTTGTTGTCATGCCATTTAACAGCAATCACATTCTCTGAGGAACTAAAATCATACTGACCTCTCCCCTTCTTCTTCTTCAGTTCATTATCTGACATCAGACGTGCACCCCCATT
Organism: Oratosquilla oratoria; assembly: GCF_046742065.1. Taxonomy (NCBI): domain Eukaryota; kingdom Metazoa; phylum Arthropoda; class Malacostraca; order Stomatopoda; family Squillidae; genus Oratosquilla; species Oratosquilla oratoria. The sequence continues at coordinate 1,307,075 of NC_134788.1, read as the reverse complement.
TCTGTTCTCTCTCACTGTACCAAGGGATTTGAAACCTATCTTAGATTCTAGCTGTTTGACTAGCTTGTAACTGGTGAAAAAGTCGTCACAAAATACAACAGATGACTTGGGGTCACTAATAGATCTGCTCAACACTAACATAACTTTTTCCCCAAGCAATAGCATTTTCTCGTTTTCATTCAAATCTTCAGTACAAAAGGTAGTGTTGTTACCTTGGTACAAGAGTAGATCATGAATGATACCAGAAGAGCTTGACCTACAAAAGATTTTGAAACCCCATTTGTGTGGTTTATTTTTCATAGATTGTCTCACTTTTCCAGCTCGTGTACCTTTATAAGGAACCATTACTTCATCTACACTTTGGAATGCGCTACTTTCTACTTTTTTGCATTGCTCACGAAACATTTCAAAAAGTGGCCTAATCTTACTAAATTTATCCTCATTGTTCTGAGCATTATTATTATCTGTGAAGTGTACATATCGCTTCAGGCATTTGAATCTTTTACAGCTCATGATATCAGCAACTAAGGGGTAACGCAGAAACTCACTCCAGTAATCATCGGCTGCTGGTAAATTACATATGCCCATGTAAAGTAACACTGCAAGAAACTTTTGGATTTCATTGTCATCTGTTTGAATACTGTTAGTCAACACCTGAAATGAGTACAAGTTTGTATGGTATGATATGTGGCTAACCATTTCACGTGTAAAGAACTGGGAAAAGTATTGATAAGGTGCCTTGAGGTCATCTAGCTTGGTGAATTCAGTCTCTGTTGGATATATGTTATCAACATCCCTCTTCCTCCACTGTCGCTCTTCTGAGAGAGGCTCATTAGGATGCTCAAGACTAGGGTCCACTACAACAATATTTGCTCTATCTACTTTGTCTTTTGGCACGTGGTTTGGCTGGCTGCTGTGAAGGACAACTTCTTTCTTGATGGGCTGGCATATTATGGTCATCATTTGTGTCTTTACTCTCAATTGCATAATTATGAGGATCAAAATCTGGATCAGCAACATCATCATCATCATCATCCAGGCCATCATCAGAATACTCTGGATTATGTGGCACCACTGGCTGCAGATCCTTGTGTCTAGTCCCATAGAAAAATGCCTGATCCATTGTATAACCTGAGGAAGATATAAGAAATAATGTGAATAAGAGATAAATGACAGTCATCCATGACTGAACACTTTTCTGAAACACTCTTCTACTCATATGTCTTACCATAATAGGGTAGCTCAACAAAATTGTGGACCAACAGTCAAACTCAACAATTCTGTTGAGCCACTCCTCCACCCATGAATTTTACCATATGAATGCCGCTCAACAAAATTGTCGACCAACATTCAAACGGCTCGAACAATTATGAAGAAAACGTGACGCAGCTGCAATGCTGAGGAGGTTTGTTTACACTGAAGAGGTCTCACACACCAATGCCATCTGTTGCTTGATAGGTGCATTACACAATAGCTACAATATTGTTGAACTGCCAGAACAAGGGTAATTCCTTCAGTGAATGCATCTTAATAGTTTTTTGAATGGCTATAGTTGGCTCAACAATTTTGTGGAGAAAACCATTACACCTTTGTAATTACACAATCTCATAAACAACTTTACTAATACAATAATGCTAATAGTCATAAACAGGCTGTCTGAGCATATTCATTACATCCAAAGGCAGAGAATTGTTAGATTTAGGATTTTCAATCCTTTTTAAACTAGCAAGTATAGGGTCTGAAATCAAAAGTAACCAGTGTATTAGGTCTGTGTTTGATATGGAAACTTACTCGATCTATTGATCACTAGCCGCGAAAGCATGGTAACTGATGTAGAAGTCGGTGAATCTGTTGCAAATAGCGATCACAACTTAGTTAGATTCAAACTCCTAAACAATTTTAGAATAGATACTTGTGTTTCTAAAATACCCGATTTCAGTAAAGCTCAGTTCATAGGACTACGTCAGGAGCTTCAGCTTACAGATTGGGAGGCAAAATTAAACGAAAGACCTGTAGATCAAATGTGGGGAAATATTTCAAAATACGCTCACTAAGATGATTCAAACTTACATTCCTTTTAAGGACAGACGTCCCCCAAATCAGTCTCGCCCAAAGTGGCTCGACAAAGAAACTGAAAAAAGTATTGCTAAAAAGAGACAGGCTTATAAGAAATATAAATGCTCGGGTGCATCTAATGACTATGAAAGTTATGTATCAATACAGAAATGTTATGTATCAATAAGAAAAAGAAAATGACAATACGAAATGAACATCGTTGATAAATCCAAAGAGAATCCCAAAGAATTCTATAGTTACATTAGAGATAAAAAGGTTGTTAGGAATCACATTGGTCCACTATTATCTGCTGACGGTCAACTTGAATATTCAAATGAAGGAATGTGTGATATCTTAAACAATTATTTTAGCTCGGTATTCGTAAACGAAACACCTCAAAGTGAACTCCAAACTGAAACCTGTGAAAAGTCTAGAGTAAACTTACTCACTACGGTAAATATAACAAAAGAAAAAATTAAAAGGTGTATAGATAAACTTAAAGTTAATAAAACACCAGGGCCTGACGGTTGGCATCCAAGAATCTTAAAGGAAATTAAAAATGAGATTGTTGTTCCATTAGAATGATTTTCAAGAAATCCATCATATCCGGAGATGTCCCAAGAGAATGGAAGCTAGCTAACCTTACTCCCATATTCAAAAAAGGTGACAAAAAGAAACCAAATAACTATAGGCCTATAAGTTTGACTTTAATCGTAGGAAAAATAATGGAAACTATCATGAGAGATGCTATCGAACATCATTTAGAAAGTAACCGTTTGATAAATGATAGCCAACATGGTTTCAGACGGAAACGTTCTTGCGTGACTAACTTACTCGAATTCTACAACATAGTTATATCGAATTATGACAAAAGAAACAATATAGATTTAATATATCTAGACTTTGCAAAAGCTTTTGATACCGTCCCACACGAAAGACTACTTACTAAATTAGCTTTACACGGAATAAGTGGTAGCCTATTAAGTTGGACTAGTAATTGGTTGAATGGTCGAAAACAGAGAGTTGTTTTAAATGGAAAAACCTCTAGATGGAAAAATGTTACAAGTGGAGTTCCTCAGGGTTCCGTTCTTGGGCCACTTCTATTCATAGTACGTATAAATGATATAGACCATGGACTAAAATCCACGGTTTCCAAATTTGCTGATGATACAAAACTGTGCGGAATGGCAAATGATCACTTAAACCAATTAGATAGTCAAGAAGATTTAGATAGATTACAGCAATGGTCTGAAAAGTGGCTAATGAAATTTAACACGAGTAAATGCAAGGTAATGCACATAGGTAAAAACAACAGTAAGTACGATTACAAGTTATTTGGAAATTCGTTAACAAAAGTGGATAGTGAAAAAGATCTCGGCGTAATTATCAGTAACGACCTCAAATCATCCAAGCAGTGTATTTCAGCCTCTGAGAAAGCAAATAAGATTCTAGGACTGATTGCGCGATATTTTGATTTCAAAAGTCCATCACTCATTAACAAGCTATATAAATCGTTAGTTCGTCCACATTTGGAATATGCTGTTTCCGCATGGTCACCGAATCTCATTAAAGACATTGACAGATTGGAAAGAGTACAACGGCGAGCCACAAAACTGATTCCAAATATCAAAAATAAATCATACGAAAATCGACTTAAGCACATGAATCTGTTTTCCCTAAAAAAGCGTAGACTCAGAGGTGACTTGATACAGGTCTTTAAAATTCTAAAGGGAATTGACAACATCAAAAGTGACAAAATTTTCACATTGAATGAGAATCAGACAAGAAACAATGGTCTTAAACTCTCCGGAAATAGATTCAATTTGGAAGTAGGTAGAAACAACTTTGCCAACCGTGTAGTTAATGAATGGAATAAACTTCCTGCACAGGTAGTGCAATGTAGTTCAGTTCGAAGCTTTAAGAATCATTTAGATAAATACCTAAGTAAGATGCTGTAATGATTATAATTTATGTTATATTATTTGTTTTTGTTTTGTTATCATTTGTCTGTCTGATTTTTTTTTATTTATTATTAGATATATGTCAATTTATTATTTACTATTTACCTGTTTGTTTATTATTTAACTATACCTATGCATTTATTTATTTATTTTATTTGTTATTTACATTATCATAGTTTTCATTTATTATTTTATTATTAATATGATTTTTTTCGCATCCGACCTAGATATGGATCAAAAGGTCTCCTGTCGGCATGCTCCGCCTTTGTAATCCTTTGTAAAAAATCATAGTAATTTTCCTCAGGATAGCTCCAGCCGATTTTTTCCTTGATTTGAGATGTTATTTTGAATATTTCGAATTAATTATTTTTATTGTATCTTTTGCAAAGGCATTTTATAAATAAGAAAATCGTGTATGTATGTTCGGTAGGGTGCGGGTGGCGAGAGGAGAAGTTTTATATTGTTGTCGTCGTCGATGTTTTGTCGTCTCAAATTTGAATGCCTTAAGTTTGACTTCGTCTTTATTTATTTTCCGTTTGATGGTGGGGAGGATTAATGGTTGGTGTATCTATTCATCTGAATAAAAAGTTATAGCCCAGAACGGAAAAGTATTTAAACTACAATATCATTTTTTTTTTTTTTTTTTATGTCGATATTGTAGCTGAGGCCATGAATCAGGGAAACGAACATAGCTGTCTCCGTAGATTTGATAATGATAATGAAGACAATAAAGATGATGATGATGATGATGATGGTGATAACACCTAAATGAAAATTGTGGAATTAAATTGGGTCAAAAATTGAGAGAAAAAATGTTGAGGCGAATTAAATTAGAAAATTTTGAAGACGGGAGGGTTAGGGAGGGAAGTGGGAGGTGTCATTTTCTGTTGTGTTGTGTAGATGTTGAGGAGGTGGATTGTGGAGGTGGTTGAGAGAGATGATGAGGATATCTTCCCACATTTTTACAGCGTCGGAAAGTGGAGATTCGTCTGGAAGCAAGACCGCCACTCCACGTACGTTGTCAAATATTATATCCCCTTGTAGTATCTCGGTATGAAATACCTACAAACATTCTTTCCCCACCTCCTCCTCCCTCCCTCTCTCCCCCTCTCTTCTCTCCTTGTTTCTTTACTGCGATTTTCTCTGAAAAAAGAAAAGAATATATATTTATATGAATAGATAGAAAATCTTGTCCTTCCCTCCCTATCTCTCACCCTCCCTATTTCAAAGCCAGTTTTCCTCCATTCCCTCCCGGTACCCTTGTTGCCATATACGCATGCGTCATGTCAAGATGTCCTATTTTATGTGACAAAAGCTATGCAAATGTATTGAATATATTCTAATTATTACAATTTTATTTATATGAAAAAGAATATATTACAGAAAAACTGCTGGAGATAAGTATTTGTGTCAAAATTAAGCATTTGCTATATATTTGCATAGCTGTAGTACATCGGATGTCAGGGTATACGTATACAAACAAATACACGTAAATATTCATATTTTGCGCTCAGTAGCATTAAAGGTAAATTCTGTAGCTTGTCTATCAACCCCCTCCACCCCCTCCCTCCTTAATAAAAATGTGTTTAGTGGTCGGTGTTGTCTATGTTTGCACGATCCCCATTCTCTTAGATTAGAAACGACTCCGTTCTCTTCGAGTAGACCTGTGACGTAATGTCGCGCCTGCATGTCAACCGCCAATGGCGCGGGTACGGGAACATTAAACGGTCAATTTAAAATTTGGCGACGACAAATTGAAACTCAAATGCACAAATATTCATATATCTTTTGCTGCATAATGCTTAAGCATTGCCCTTGACATATATATTTTTTAGTTTAAGTGAATAGTTGCTGAGAAAACAATGAAAAATATACAATAGCATAATTCATATCTTTTTAAAAATGGGCATTGGAAACACAGCGACTAAATGAGGATAACAGTTGTCCTGTATATTACAACTAGGGTAATAGATATACAAGATTATTTTGAAACACGCTGTTTTATATCTAAAATCGTTTTTTTTCTTTTGTCTGTAAACATCAGAGTTGTTTAATTTGTCAATACTTTTATAGAAAAAAAAAATCGAATTAGTTGCTAATGTTATGGTCACGCCCAAGGCTCGGGAAAATATCCCAATGCTGCAAGCCGTTACTATCTTCCAAGAAGTGGATATATGATTTGAAACGGCCATTTTGATAAGTGCATTTGCTTGCCTGTATGAGATGGTTTCATATTTTCTGTGTTTACGTTTTTTATATAAATGGAATTTTCCGTGTTTCGGCGTGTTTATGTATATTTTGTATTATCATTATATATATATATATATATATATATATATATACATATGTATATATATATATATGTATATATATATATGTATATATATATATGTATATATATGTATGTACATACATATATATATATATATATATATATATATATATATGTACATACATATATATATACATACATATATATATATATATACATACATATATATATGTATGTATGTATATATATATATATATACATGTATATGTATATATATGTATGTATATATACATATATATATATTTATATATATATAATGTATATATATACATATATATATACATTAATATATATGCTAATAAGAACACGGGTACGTGTGTTCACTTATGCAAAGTAGACCACTTGGAAAAAGTGGTCTACTTTGCATTAATATATATATATACATATATATATGTATATATATATATATATATATATATATATATATATATATATCGTGCGTCTTATTAATTGGAAATGCAGCTACGTCAGGTCAGTAATTTGAGTATTATATATTTATTTTTATATACGGGTGGGCGTGGGTACTTGCCTTTTGATTTGGCTACCTCCCATATAAGGGGAGAAGAATGGCCAAAATGATACAAGGACTCGGAAATTTGCCTTACGAAGAGAGGCTTAGGCACCTAAACTTACACTCTCTGGAAAGACGCAGAGTGCGGGGTGATCTAATAGAAGTGTTCAAGTGGATCAAGGGCTATAACAGGGGTGATGCAAACAAGGTCATCATAATAAAACAACAGGGCAGGACTCGCAGTAATGGGTATAAACTGGACAAATTTAGATTTAAGAAGGAAATAGGCAAGAATTGGTTTACTAATAGGCTGGTCGATGAATGGAATAAACTTAGTAACCATGTAGTAAGCGCTGAAACTATCAGTTGTTTTAAAAAACGATTAGACAACTTTATGGATGGGGATGACAGGTGGTGATGGATACGGAGCTGCCTAGTGTAGGCCTTATGGTCTTTTGCAGTCTCCTTTATTTCTTATGTTCTTATGATTTTTATTTGTAGTCTAACATATTCCCGTGTGACGTCATGTTGCGCGGTCGTAAGAACATTTCACATACTATGCTAAAATGGGCATTAAAAACTTATTTATTATGAAGAATAAAAGATTAAGCATAATTTTTGCCAGTCCACCATAATTTTTAGTTGTTGTCTAACATGTACCTGTATGACGTCATGTCTCGCGGTAGTTTCAACATTTCACGTAATATACTAAAATGGACATAATTGACCCATGACATTGGGCTATTTTAATAAACAAAATATAAAAACCTAATCTATTATGAAGAACAAAATATTAAGTATGACTTTTTGCCTGTCTAGCATAATTTTTCGTTGTTGTCTAACATATTCCCATGTGACGTCATGTCGCGCGGTCGTGAAAACCTTTTCACTTGATATACTACAATGAACATAATTCACGCATGGCATTGTGCTATTTTAATGAAAAAATATTATGAAAACGTAATATAAAGAATAAAAGATTATGAATGATTCTTACCAGTCTATCATAATTTTCAGTTGTCTGATATATTCCCGTATGTCGTCATCTCCTGAAAACATTTCACATAATATACTAAAAACGGGCATAATTCGCCCACGACATTGGACTATTTTAATGAAAAGATATTGTAAAAAGTCTAATCTATTATGAAGAATATAAGATTAAGCATGATTTTTGCCAGTCTAGAATAATTTTTAGTTGTTGCCTAACATATTCCCATGTGACGTCAAGTCGCGCGGTCGTGAAAATATTCACATAGTATACTAAAATGAGCATAATTCACCCATGACATTGGCCTATTTTAATGAAAGTATATTAGAAAAACCCAATTTATTATGAAGAATAGAATATTAAGCAAGATTTTTGCCAGTATACCATAATTTTTAGTTGTTGTCTAACATATTCCCGTGTGACGTCACGCCTTCCGGTCGTGAAAACATTTTACATAATATACTAAAATGGCCATAATTCACCCATGACATTGGGACATTTTAATGAAAAAATATGAAAACCTAATTTATTATGAAGAATAAATGAATAATCATGATTTTTGCCAGTGTAGCATAATTTTTCGTTGTTATCTAACATATTCCCGTATGACGTCATGTCGCGCGATCGTGGAAACATTTCACATAATATACTAAAATGGGCATAATTCAGCCATGATATTGAGCTATTTTAATGAAAAAATATTATAAAAACATAATCTATTATGAAGAATAAAAGATTAAGCATAACTTTTGCAAGTCTAACATATTTTTTTGTTTTCTTTAAAATGTTCCCGTGTGACGTCATGTCGCGCGGTCGTGAAAACATTCTTAATATACTGAAATGGGCATAATTCACCCATGACATTGGGCAACTTTAATAAGAAAATATTATAGAAACCTAATTTTCTATGAAGAATAAAAGATTAAGCATGATTTTTGCCAGTCTAGGATAATTTCTAATTGTTGTCTAATATATTCCCGTGTGATGTCGTGTGGAGCAGTAGTGAAAACATTTCACAAAATTGCACTAAATAATTCACCCATGACATTGGGATATTTTAATGAGAAAATATTATATAGTTCTAAGTTTAGTTTAAACTAATTTGTCATTGTCAATGGTTCTGTCATTAAAGAATTTGAACTGTTCTTGATAAATACTACGAAAAGAAATTCTTCATCCTAAATAAAGGCTATGAAAGTAGTTATTTCCTTATCAAAGGTAAAAGTATGCTAAATCAAGGATGAAAACACAACCTATTTATATATTTCAAATTAGAATATTTCTATTTTTCGATGAATTGTGTATATCGATGAATTGTTGTCGGTAAATTCGCCGGATCCCAAAATATATATTATCATTTTCATTATTTTATATTTCTTATCGTTAAGGGGATTTTCGTTACAAATAGTTTGATCTTTTAATAATTGTCGTCAAACTTGCGTTGCATCTAGGTGCAGACTTACAAATCCAATATGGCCGACTGGCTGCTGACCTCCAGGAGGGTTATCAATCACACTGGGCTATTTTTCCTCCAACATCCTACCTCCAACCTCCAACATTTGAATACAACTAGAATATGACTTCGCTTATTACAGAAACCTAGACATCCCTAAGAACAATTCAACAGTGTGTCTAACATCCGTATCTAGGTTTACACAATCTCTTAGTTCATCCTTCATCTTTGCTAGATGTAACGGAAATATTATTTGAAAATTTGAATTTTGTAACCAAAGTCGTTTTTGACTCGAACGAACTCTCAACGGTCGTCGGCGCCCAGTGTGATAAGAGTATAAGAACGAAGGAGACTGCAAGAGACCATGTGGCCTACTCTAGGCAGTTCCATGTCCATTACCTCCTGTAATTCTCGTCCATAAAGTTGTCTAACTGTTTCTTAAAACAACTTAATCTAAATTTGTCCAGTTTAAATCCATTACTGCGAGTCCTGACCTGTTATCTTGATATGGTGACCTTGCCTGTGTTGAATCCATGACAGTGTCCCATAAGGTCATAATCCCATTGGTTAAAATCCCACGCCAATTAACCTAGGCCTATATTCATTAATAGATTTATCAAATTAAATTATACCTTAACATGAATATAGTGTTTATTAATACTATCAACATCCTGGAATATTATGTGTGGGATTATGAACAAAGGGATATTGACTATGGCATTTTGATTCGTGGGATTTTGATATATGGTTACAAAATTTGATTTTTCAAATCTACTAACAACAAAATATCTTTCTGTCATATGCTGTTGCATATGTCCTTAGAGACGTGTAGATGTCTGCAACGGAAGTCATATTGTCGTTATTCAAATGGAGGTTGGAGGTATGAGTACATTTGCTACTGTGTTTGCGAATTTTGATGATTACAATATCATCTTAATACTTGGTATCTTTATAATTACTTTTGTCAATTAATTTGCAATATTAGGTTCTTTAGGGAAGAAGGAATCAAATAAAGACCTTGTATTTAATGTAGATACTTTGCAGTAAATGAAATACCCCAAAAAGGTTGAGTATGGAAAAGAAATATTTACATTTTGGTGGAAATATGTTGTCGGAAATATAATCTATGTGTAACAACTGCTTAATCATACAACTGTGCTCATGTATGGATGACATAAAGACTAATTTTTAGATTCTCACATTGGGAAAGACGTCATTAATCCCACAATGCACCGCGCTCCATTGCCGTCATTATTTTCATGTCGTCGATAGAAAACGCTATTTTTGTACATATACATTTTAAGTTTCCTGATTATCTCCATCGAGTTTTTGATCCTCAAAATACAGACTTATGTTTTCATCGCCAAAAGTCAAGGAAAAAGTTCCCTACGGGCGATGACCATAACACAAGGACCGAAAAATCTTCCCGCGCTCTGATGCCGACGTTATGACGTCATGTCGCATCAAAATCCATCATATTTTCTATATTTTTAAAACATCTTTCCCTCCACGTGTTTAGAAAATTTCTCAGAATGTTTCGTTCAACACAATTGTCAAAATTCATCGTTTTTTTAACGTTTTTCTTTACATGTATTTAAAATTTTTCTCAGAATGTTTCGCTCAGTTTTAATAAGAACACAATTGTCAAAATTCATCGTCTTTTCTATATTCTTATAAAAATTGTCTCTGCACGGCTTTCTCAGAATGTTTCGTTCAGTGTTACGTAAGGCCACGTGCTGACCTGGAAACTTCGCCCCTTGATACCATGACATCTTGATTTCCCTTTCACGTCGTCTTAAACTAGACAAAAACACCGTCGATTTCCATCTTCAAACTAGGCAAAAACACCGTCGATTTTCATCTTCACATTCGGCCAAAATACCGTCGATTTCCATCTTCACACAAGGCTCAAATGCCGTCGATTTCCTCCTTCACACAGGGCAAAAATACCGTCGATTTCCATCTTCACACAAGGCTCAAATGCCGTCGATTTCCTCCTTCACACAGGGCAAAAATACCGTCGATTTCCATCTACACAACTAGCCAAAAATACCGTCGATTTCCATCTTTACACTAGGCAAAACTGCCGTCGATTTCCACCTTCACACTAAGCAAAAATGCCGTCGATTTTCTCCTTCACTCTGGTAAAAAATGCCTTCAAATTTCATCTTCACACTAGGAAAAAATACCGTCGATTTCCTCCTTCACACAGGGCAAAAAAGCCGTCGATATTCTCCTTCACACAGGGCAAAACTGACGTCAATTTTCATCTTCACACTTAGCAAAAATACCGTCAATTTTCTCCTTCACACAGGGCAAAAACTACGGCCGATTTCATCTTCACACTAAGCAAAAATACCGTCGATTTTTTCCTTCACACAGGACAAAATTGCCATTGATTTCCATCTTCACACTTGGCAAAACTGCAGCCGATTTTCATCTTCACACTAAGCAAAAATACCGTCGATTTCCTCCTTCACACAGGGCAAAAATGCCGTCAATTTTCATCTTCACACTAGGCAAAAATACCGGCGATTTCCTCCTTCACACTAGGCAAAAATGCCGTCGATTTCCATCTTCGCACTAGGCAAAACTGCCGTCGATTTCCATCTTCACACTAAGCAAAAATGCCGTCGATTTTCTTCAAATAGGGAAAATGCCGTCGATTTTCATCTTCACACTAGGCAAAAATACTTGGACCGTGTGAATGTATTTTCAAACACGTTGGTCAAACCGTTTATCAAACCTGGTTTGCCCGTGTGAATGTGTTTTCAAACACGTTTGACAAACATTTTTTCAAACCTGGTTTGACCGTGTGAATAGTTTTTCAAACACGTTTGACAAACCGCTTGCCAAACCTAGTTTGCCCGTGTGAGTGTGTTTTCAAATACGTTTGACAAACCATTTGTCAAACCTGGTTTGATCTTGTGAACGGTCTTACAAACACGTTTGACAAACCTTTTTCAAACCTGATTTGCTCGTGTGAATGTATTTTCAAAAACGTTTGACAAGCCGTTTGTCAAACGTGGTTTGACTGTGAGATCGGTTTTTCAAACACGTTTGACAAACCGTTTTTCAAACTGGTTTGACCGTGTGAATGCATTTTCAAACACGTTTGACAAGCCGCTTGCCAAACCTAGTTTGCCCGTGTGAATGAATTTTCAAACCCGTTTGACAAACCCAGACCTGGTTTGACCGTGTGAACGTTTTTTAAACATATTTGACAAACCGTTTTTCAAACCTGGTTTGCCCGTGTGAAAAAGAGGGCAGCGACCCGTCTTCGGCCGCCTGACATTGGGGGCTGCGACTCGTTTTCGGCAGCCACACAGAGGGGGCGGCGACCCGTCTTCGGCAGCCAGACAGAGGGGGTGACGACCCATCTTCCGCAGCCAGAGAGAGGAGTCGGCAACCCGTTTTCGGCAGCCAGAAGGAGGGGGCGGCGAACCGTCGTCGGCAGCCAGACACAGGGGGCGGCGACCCATCTTCGGCAGCCAAACATAGGGGGCGGCAACCCGTCTTCGATAGTCAGAGGGGTCGGCGACCCGTCTTCGGCAGCCAGACATAGGGGGCAGTGACCCGTCTTCGGCAGCCAGACATAGGGGGAGGCGACCTGTTTTCAGGGTGGCGATCCGTCGTCGGGGGCCAGACAGAGGGGGCGGCGACCCGTCCTCGGCAGCCAGAAGGAGTCGGCGGCGACCCGTCTTTGGCAGCCAGACAGCGGGGGCGGCGACCCGTCTTCGGCAGCCAGACAGAGGGAGCGGCGACCAATCATCGGCAGCCAGACAGAGGGGGTGGCGACCCGTCTTCCGGGCGTCTGACCGGTAAAGGGAGATTGGGATGAGTCGGGCATCTGACTGGAAGTCTACTACTTGCAGTGTTGGTCGTTCCGCAGATCCTGTGGAATCCCAAGGGCCAAATGGTCCCCCCGTGAACTCGAGGAAGTGACTCGTGCAAAGGCCCCCCTTGTCCGCAACAGAGTCTCAAAGTCCACTCGGAGATGTTGAAAAGAAGGGAGGAAGATGCAAGAGACCATAGGGCCTACACTTGGGAGTTTAATTTCCATTACCACCTGTCTGGTGGCTAAGCAGGAGTTTGGGAACTTACATAAGAACATAAGAAGAGCATAATAACATAAGAACATGGAGAAGGAGGCTGCAGGAGACCATAGTGCCTACACTTGGGAGTTCCATGCCGTTGTCTAGGCAGGAGTTTGGGAACTTACATAAGAACATAATAACACAAGAAAAGCATAATAACATGACGAAGGAGGCTGCAGACCATATGGCCTACACTTGGGAGTTCCATCATCACCTGTCATCTCCATCCATCCAATTCTTGCCCCTTCCTTTCCTTCTTGATTAAATCGAAATTGGTCCAATGTCAACCCAGTGCAATGCAGTCTGCTGCAAGTCCTGCACTCCTGCCTTAATAGGATGATGACCTTGTTGGCCGCCTATTGTCCCTCCCTCCCTCTCTCATCCTCCTTCCCTCCCTCTCCCCCTCCTTCCCTACTTCCCCTCCTATCCTCCCTCCTTCTCTCCATCCTCCCCTTCTACCTCTCTCCTTCCCTCCCTCTCCCCTCCTTCCCCCTCCCATCCTCCCTCCCTCCCTCTCTTCCTGCAAGGCCCTACCTTGTGCCTTACCTGGCAAGTGTTGGGTCCGAGTTTGATCCTGAGCATGCAGGACGTGGTCAGGACTCGAACCCAGCTCAGACGTACCAAAGTGAACAGTGACTAACCACTGCGCCATCAAGAGAGATATAAGTTGAGCACAATTTCTTCTATTTGTATGCTCGAGTTACATACATATACACGAATCTTATGCTCAACCCATCCCCGCTATGATGGTGCAATGGTAGTACGTGCGCGTGGGCAAGTGTTATACACACACACACTGAATGGTCCCCAGTGCAGATATTAATCCATTTTCAACCACATTAATTTTTCATGTCTTCGTTGAGCGCATTGTCAGTCCTGATCGTGATGACATGGCATTGAAAGTGAAAAGTTAATGTGGTTGGAAATAGATTAATATCTGCACTGGGGACCATTCAGTGTGCATGTATATCTATATCTTCATGTATACTACTCTACCTGCATGAATGAAATTCCCAACATAGTCTGGATACCCCTTCCTCCAAACTATAATTGATCGCCATCCCATGACTCAACCTTGACAACGGCTTCGCCCATCCCTTGTAGGTCGTCACCCATCCTAATTGAATCACTCACATCGGGCATTCCTAATTAATTATCGATATTTCCGGTGTTATGGGATTATTCAAACTCTCCCAGTTTCTCCTTTAATAGAAATGCTGACTCCGTTGGTATGTGAACGGCACATACCAAATAGGTAGAAATGACAAGGGGAGGGGAGTATACTTTACCACCTACGTCTGATTACATCTACGATTGCCTTCATTCCTGATATGTTCCCGAGAACCCATAAACATAGATGATGGAATCAGGAGTGCCAGTATTACCCTATGAACTTGAAGATCTTATCTCGTGCGAGCTATGTCACATTTGAAAGCATCTCTCACGAGAAAGCTGCATCGCACAAGTCAGACAAGAAAGTCTCGTCACCTGTGTTGATTACCATATGCTGTTAGATACTTACTGCTCCTTCAAGCTGTTGGAAAGTCCATTTTTGTTTGTTCCGGAGTGGGTCATCAAGTGATATTTCAAATCATCCTTATTATATCAGAATGCTTCGTCCCACAGGTCACACCGCCGTAAAAGGCTCAATCAATCATGTGTGGATCACCGTGTGACATTGGGAAAAAAAAAATAATAATAAATAAAATCGGGGAAAATGTTTATGGCGCAGGTTGTTACCTAACTGCATTGGTTTCTCTCCTGTGTGGGTAATCATGTAACGTGACGTTTGAAAAGACCCTTACGCAAATAATAATAATAAAGTTTTATTGCACAGGTCACACTGGAATGACTTCTTTTCAGGGTGGGTAGTCATGTGACATTTAAGATCGCTCTTTCGTGTCACGCGACTCTCTAGTGTGGATCATCGGGTTTCGGACAAAAAAGCCCCCCCCCCCAAAAAAAAAAAAAACTAGGCAAAAAAGCCCCACTAGAGAAATTGCCTGGCGGAAAAAAGCCCCACCTTGAAAATACCCAGGCGGGAAAAAAAAAAAATTCTAGAAAAGACCCAATTTAGGAAAACAAGGTAACAATATAAGAATAAAACTGTGTGTTTATTGCTTAAAAGATAAGTTTACTTGACACTATATGAAAATAATACAATATACTAAATATTAATAAAACAATCGGAAATTACTTCAATCCAACACAAATAATACATGACAATAGAAAATCAATAGTATAATTGAGGCTAGCTATACAGTATAAAGTATAAAAGTATCAAGTATAAAATAATACAGTCAGCACCAGTTTACATATTATATGAAAAAACTACAATATACTAAATATTATGAATAGCAGATTTTTATTATAGAAAAATACAAAGTCAGCACTAAGTTATGAAATAGTACATTTGAAAGTTAGCACTACTTTAAGTCAATCTAAATCGAATTAAAAGCGGATGCAGTGGGCACAGCCTTTAATTAAGAAACGCTTCAATGTCTTTCTGGCCTGCTTGGAAGTCTTTGCAGAGAGTGGGAAGCCTTTTCTGAAGGTCTTTTGTATGTCTCCCCTGCCCTGGTCTTTTCGTACAGCCTCGATCGCGATCCACACGGAAGGATGGTCGGTCGGTCGTGGCCGATCATCCACATGTGTGAAGGCTTGATTCCATGCCCGCCACACAATGCTTGTTCGCACGATGCCCGCCCGCCAGACAAGGTTACTTGGTGTACGTTCCAAAGTTCGGGTGGAAAAAGGGGTGGCCTTCGGCGCATACGAAGCGGCGGTCGGTAGCACATCACCTGGGCGGCGTTCGGCAGGCATCTGGATACGACGATATCCTCCACACACGTAGGTCGCATCGAAATAATCTACCAGACAACTGAGTTGCTCCGGAATAACAGTTCTTAAAAATTCCATCCCCTCCGAAACTCTGTCACATGGCAGAAAAGCCAAGGCATTTTTAACATAGAACAAAATAATCTACTTTCTTCGTCTGTCTTGCAGTGTCACAAGGCCTAATTCCTGTATCTTCCTCCAGGTGTTCTGCGTTAAGTGGAAAAAAAAAACAACAACCGTGGCACTGAACGTGATCCCCGAATACAGTCCGGATAGCATTCACAGTCGCGAGTTCGAAATCGGTTGTGATTGTCGTAGGATCAAGGTTGAATCCTAGTGTGGCACACTGTTCAACAATGGCTTGGAACACTTCTTCATATATGCTCTGAGTTTTGCCAGAAAGAGAGGCCTGGACACATGTTATCTCCGACTCGCCTAAAGGGCAACGAATTAAATAGAGTTGATGAACGAGTTTCGGAGCAGTCCGGAATGTGCCATCCATAAACCATTGAGTGGAACGAGCAAGATAACGCAATCCCTCTTCAGTTGCAAAGACAATAACCCGTCTACTGCTATCAGCACCACTATCAAAGAACATGAACTCCTGACCATCAAACATAGTCCATGAATCGTCCAGTTTTCAATCTTGCAGACAAGCGGGATCTTTCGGAGGAGCGTGGCGCTTATGGTTGCGAATCGTGCGATTCACAGACTCTGAGTTTCCAATCTCAGCACGCGCTGCGACAGGAAGATTAACAACAGTATCGGCAATAATCTGACTTGGCTTTCCTCTGGTGGCAGAAGCATGCTCATTCAGTTGAACTCTGGCCTTCGTGGCATCTACTTTAGCAGTATTAGAATTATGACTATGTTTCGTACCTTTGATTTCAATAGATATATCCAAGTCCGTGTACAGTGTTGCGCTGCATTTCATAGCTTTTCTCCTTGAACACTCCCATCGTATAGACGTTTTGTTCACACTCTTCTTCGTGTACATATGACCATCGTAACAAACTTTCTGTCCACCTTTGTTGTTTTTTATCATTTCCATGTTGAAATATATATATCCACACAGATGAGTACACCACTAATGATATGAATGATACTGTGATGAATGTGGGACTTGTATACCCACACCATTAGGGAAGTCTACTTCACACCTTTAATGCAATTAAACACCTTAACCTCACGGAATGTGAAACCAACTCACCGGGCCCTTTGAACTAGGTTTTATTTAAAACAAGTATTACTGTTATTAATAAGAATTATCATCTATAAATTGGGGGCTTTTTTCCGGTGGGGCTTCTTTCCGCCCAGGGATCTTCCTATGTGGGGCTTTTTTCCGAGATTCGTGGATCATCATGTGACATTTGCAGTGACCCTTTTTGTGAAAAAAGTGGAATCACATAGGTCACACTGAAATAGCTTCTCTCTTGTGTGAGTCATCATGTGATGTTTGAGATGACCCTTTTGCGAGAAAGCAAATCACACAAGTTACACTGGAATGGCTGTGTGGGTCCTCATGTGACGTTTCAGATCACCCTTTTGCGAGAAAGCAGAATCACACAAGTCACACTGGAAAGGCTTCTCTCCTGTGTGGGTCCTCATGTGATATTTGAGATTACCCTTACGTGAGAAAACAGAATCACACAAGTTACACTGGAATGGCTTCTCTCCTGTGTGGGTCATCATGTGACGTTTGAGAGCACCATTTTGCGAGAAACCAGAGCCACACATGTCACACTGGATTGGCTTCTCTCCTGTGTGGTTCATCATGTGATATTTGAGCCTAGTCTTATGTGAGAAAGCAGAATCACACAAGTTACACTGGAAAGGCTTCTCTCCTGTGTGGGTCATCATGTGATATTTGAGAATACCCTTACGTAAGAAAGCAGAATCACACAAGTTACACTGGAATGGCTTCTCTCCTGTGTGGGTCACCATGTGATATTTGAGACTACTCTTACGTGAGAAAGCAGAATCACACAAGTCACACTGGAAAGGCCTCTCTCCTGTGTGGGTCATCATGTGACGTTTCAGATCACCCTTTTGCGAGAAAGCAGAATCACACAAGTCACACTGGAAATGCTTCTCTCCTGTGTGGGTCATCATGTGATGTTTGAGACCACCCTTTTGCGAGAAAGCAGAATCACACAAGTCACTGGAAAGGCCTCTCTACTATGTCATCATGTGATATATATGGTAATATTTTGGTGAGAAAACTGCATAAAATAGGTCGCACTAGAAATGTTTCTCCCCATGAGATAGCTGAGGTATAGATGCTACATCGGGTTTTCTTTGTTGCATGACAAATACATGGAATCTATGGATAACTTTCCCACAGAAATGTTGATGGTTACCTTTCTGGAAAAAATGTAATCATAAGATTGACATTAACTTTATGAGATTTGTAATGGTAGGATTGTGGGTATTTTGTACCCAAACCATTTCATACATGCCATCCCCTATTATAAGAATATTTTACTGAAAAGCACACAGTAAAATCGATTATTAAAATCACTCATGAAAATGGGATGTGTTCACATGACATCCACACCAATTACATTGTCCTAGCCCTCGAATAGGTGCCCACCTACCCGGGCACACAACTCGCCAACAACCACCACCACTGTTAACATTAGTCATTGTTTGTTTAGTGTAAACAAACACACAATTGCCACTGTCCAATCCGTGTAGCAATTGCAACTGCTGACAATATTACAAAGTGGGATGTTTAATGCCCACGCTTCGGTCATAGGACCGTCTTCAGGGGCGTAATGAGATACAGTGGACAAAAAGCTTAATATATTGGCCGTGGTTGGAACTGGGAGGTATTCCGTGATACCGAAGCTGTCTGGGTCCCCTCCTCCTCCTCCTCCAGTCGTTACGGGAACCGGATAACTGGTCACAACCTTACATACCCAATTATACATAATGGATCATATACATATTTATTTACAAAGAATAAAGACAATAGAATAAAATGCAACTTTTACAACAAGTGAAAAAAGTGGACTACACACTTGCACGAAAAAGGAATTAAATGAAATCATGTTCATACACACTGTGACCTTTGTTCACCCTGTACTCTCTCACTTTATGTTGAGTCTGTCATTGTGTTCCTAGTGCCCAGGTATATTGGATTTAAGTCTATGCACCTATTTACGCTAACTTCTTTTGTCGTCCACGCTTCTACAAATATTCTCTTTTTCTTTTAGCTGTCTCTGTGTACCACTCTGGCTCCTTCCCAGTCAATGTTGTGCTGTAGCTCGTCCATGTCCAATGCGGTACACTACACCCGACTACTGAGTGGGTGCTTCCATGTCCTTGACCCTGGTGAGGTTGTGATGCGGAGTGTTGCGTGGTTTATGTGCTACCTGTATGTTCTTGTCCCGGAGTATCCTGGCCGTCACCTCTGATGCACCTTTAATGTACAGAATTGTGACCCTGTGTCCTGTGTGAGGGGATGGTGTCTCGGTACGTTGCGGCGTCCTCCTCGTCCATTTCCATACGGTCTGACTCGGATAACCGTTGGTTTGGAAAACATCACGTCAGTGCCTTCTTTAGCACACCTTCTCAAACTCAGACACTAACCTCCTTAACTCCTCCAAATTTCTTCATTTTCTTTAACCTTCTCTAATCCCCGGCCCATTGCCCTTGCACTTTTCTCTCGCACCACCCCATCCATTTACACATTGAACAGCCACGGCGACACAACACATCCCTGGCGAAGTCCCACCCATACATCAAACCACTCGCTCTCTCCATTTCAAATTCAAAGGATTTCAAAGGAGAAGCATGCTGACAGGAGACCTTTTGGTCCATAACTTGGTCGGATGCGAAAAAACTATAATGATAAATTAATACAAAAAATAATAATGACGAATAAGAATAAATAGATAAATAGGTAAAGTTAAATGATAAACAATCAGGTAAATAGTAAATAATAATAAATGGACAGATAATAAACAAATTGAGAAATAATAACAGCATGAAAATGTTGTCACTTTTAATGTTGCCGATTCCCTTTAAAAACTTAGACATGTATCAAGTCACCTGAGTCTACGTTTTTTTTTTTTTTTTTTGGGGGGGGGGATAGATTCATATGTTTTAATTGATTTTCATATCTTTTATTTTTGATATTTGGAATCAGTCTTGTGGCTCGCTTTTGTACTTTTTCCAATCTGTTGGTGACCATAAGGGAACAGCATATTCCAACTCTGGTTGAAGTCATAAGACCACGCAATCAGTCCTAGAAACTTATTTGCTTTCTCAGAGGCTGAAATACATTGTTTAGATGATTTGCGATCATTCCTGATAATTAACCCGAGATCCTTTTCACTATCCACTTTTGTTAACGAATTTCTAAATAACTTGAAATTGTACTTACTGTTATTTCTACCTATGTGCATAACCTTGCATTTACTTGTGTTCAATTTCATTAGCCAATTTACAGACCATTAGTTTAAGTGATCGTTTGCCATTCCATGCAGATTTGTATCATCAACAAATTTGGAGACAATAGATTTCAGTCCGTGGTCTATAACACTTATATATACTACTTATATATATACTATGAAGAGAAGTGGCCAAAGAACGGAACCCTGAGCAACTCCACTTTGTAAGAACATTTTTGCCTCTGTGAGTTTGGTGGATTCCATCAAAAACATATAAGTCATGATGCCTAGAAATGAGAAACCAAGTATCAAGAAAGTGGTATTCCAGTTGCATGAACAACTGTGATATCCTCTCATTGATCCTTATGGCTTTAGCACAGGTTGCACTACTCTTGCAAAAAAAAAAAAAAAATCTTGACTGCTATAAACAGCTTTCCTTCTATCCCATTATCTGTAAAACCTCCCACAATGCCTTTCCACCTACCCTGTCAAAAACCTTCTCCAAATACTCAAAGGCCCAAAAACATCTTAACCCTTTGCCAAAGCTTTCTCACATATCTGCATTACCATGAAAATCTGACTTTGCACATCATGTAAATGCTCTCTCAATGAGCAGACGCTGAGTCATCGACTTGAACCCAAGTTGCTGGTTCCTTCTGAGATTTTGATTCCTAATAACCAAAGAATAATTTTACCAAAGATGCTCCCCAAGTGAATTGAATTTGTACTTAATCGCACATTTCTTTATTAGTTAACTTTACCTATTAACTATTTATATTACTATTATTTGTATTTATTTGTTTATAGTTATATCTTTTTGCATCCGACCTAGTTATGGACCAAAAGGTCTCCTATTGGCATGCTCCTCCTTTGTAATCTTTTGTAAATAGAATTGGTTACCCTCATAAACATGTAATGTATGCACATCATACCCACACCATTTACAGTGTCCCAGCCCTGTATCACTATTGGAAAAGGATCTGTTTCCCTCATCCAAATAAACAATTTCTTACTTTAGTTAGACTAATTCAAAATGAGAAAGTTCAATCTTACCTTCTTCTTGATATTTAGATGTAATTTATTGAAAAGGCGAAGACTTTTCGAGAGACTGGTTTTAACTCGGCCAAGTGTGTACTTACTCTCTTTCACCTTATTGAATTTATCCAACTGTTATTTTAAATTGTGATGTAATCCTCTTTTGTTTTTAAAGAGAGGTTTCTCTTTACAGTTGGAAGTAAATGTTCCTCCGAAATTGATTTACAGTAAACTTATATTATTTACTTTTAGTTGACACAAATTCTCAGCGTCTTAATTTTCACAGAATCAAAGAATTTTTTAAACGAAGCCAGCAACTAGCAGTAAGAGGTCCTGGAGCTGCAACGTCTACGTCGTGGGACCACCCCCCAACCCCAAGAGTTGGGGGCCAAACAGCAGCATTTACCCCTGGCCATCAGCTCTACGCAGATGGCACCGATCCCCAAGGAGGAGCTACGCCTACCTGGGGGAGTACCACAATCCTTTTTTTCCAACACACAATGTTACGTTTTTTCTGCACTGAGGGGTCATTTTCCGGCGATCACCCCTCTTCTTCTACTTTTAGCCGGAGATGTAGAGAGCAATCCTGGGCCCACCACAAAATACACATGCCCAACATGCTCTAAACCCATTACATCGAGCAAACAGACAAAGGGCTCAGTTCAGTGCAATATGTGCAAAAACTGGGCCCACCTCACTTGTACAACACTTGCTGACACAAACCAATACACAAACACTTGGACATGTTCTACCTGCCCTCCAGTAACCCCAATCCCACCTCCCCAACCACAGCCAACACCCTTACCCACTCCCAATTTCCCCTTGCCCTTACCCCCGATTAGTACTCCCCTTCCTTTGTCCCCGATCTCTCCTTTCCCCCCCTCTGACCCAGATCCTACACCTTCCCCACTACCACCCCAACCTCAACCCCAAACGGCAACATACAACACATACAAAACACACAACATCAACATATTACAACACAACATTGACGGTATTAACACTAAAAAACATGAACTTGAACACTTTCTTAAACAACACAACATACACATTGCAATTCTACAAGAAACAAAATTAAGACACTCACACAAAACACCATCATTTCATAATTACACCACCATCAGACAAGACCGGACTGACGGCAATGGCGGTGGACTCGTCACCCTGATCCACCATTCCATCTGTTTTGTGGACACAAGTGCCACAACCAAAATTCTCCTCCCTACCACAGATAACACAACAGAAACCCAATCCATTCGTATCCGCACAGGCAACAATTCAACACTAACAATAGTTAACATGTACATTCCCCCCCAATCATCCCCCACAGTTCCAAACACCTTCAGACCTCAGCTCAGCCAACTAACCTCAATCCCCAACCTGATCATGGGTGGTGACTTCAACGCCAAGTCGTCTGCCTGGTTTGTCGACAACCCCGACACAGACAGAGGGCTTGATATACAGACTCAACTCGACTCATTGACTATCATGAACAACACGCATAATCATACACATATCCCATACCAAGCCCTCTACACTCCCTCCTCTCCTGATATCACCTTTTGCTCCCCCTGCCTAACCCCAACAACATCATGGAGAGTGGTCGGAGCCCTTGGTTCTGACCACCTTCCAATCATCATCACCACCAAAACAAGATGCACCCCAGCTGGCCACAGACACACTTACACCAATTACAAGAGAGCTAACTGGGAAGCCTTTAATGAAGAGACAGAACAACATTTTGAAACACTTAACAGTACACCAATCACAAACATAAACAATGCTGTGCACGCTTTTAATACAATCATACAAAACGCAGACAAGAGATACATCCCTAGAGGCAACAGAAAATCACACAACCCCAACTTCACACCAGAAATCCAAGGCCTCATCAGACAACGTGACACACTTAAACACGATACCCCCACACCTATCCCTCAAAACATAGCAGACCAAATACAAACACTAAACACTGTGATTGCCAATAAAATACATGAACAAAAAACACAAAATTGGCAAAACTTTATCAATACACTTGATCACAAAACAAACACCAGCAAATTGTACAAAACACTCAACAGCATCACACTATCCAACACTAACACTACACGCTCTCACGCAGCAATAATCACAACAACAGATAATCTACCCTCAAACAGACAACAAGCAAACGCACTCATACGTCATTTTGCACAGACGAGCCATCTTACATCTCACCCTGACGACCGACGCACCATTCGACGTAAGAAAGACTTTCCCACAGACTCAGACTATACACCCTTCATAGACAGTCAGACAAAACTCATAATGCATAGTCTCAAGCACTCATCTGCCTGTGGCCCTGATAACATAAGCAACATCCACCTAAAACACATTGGACCACAAGGTATACACGCACTCACAAACATTGCAAACTACAGCTATTCACACAACACTATACCCGACATCTGGAAGCATGGTAAAATAATCACCATCCCAAAACCGAACAAAGACCCAACAATCCCATCATCGCACCGCCCAATCACACTTCTCTGCACCCCCTCTAAAGTCATTGAACGCCTAATACTTAAACTTGTCACACCATATATTCCCCTTGCTGACTCACAACACGGTTTTAGGCCACTACACTCCACAAACACTCTTCTGACAAACCTCACACAAAGAATTTTTGATGGCATCAATTCAGATAGGCCCCACCACAGAACACTTCTTATAACATTGGACATTAGTAAAGCTTTTGATGCTATCCCCCGCCACAACCTAACAAATAAAATATATAACACAGACATGCACAATAACACCAAAAGATGGCTGGCCAATTATCTGGCAGGCAGGAATGCTCATGTGTCATATAATGGCCAATCATCGCACATCAGAAACATTAAGAACGGAGTACCGCAGGGCTCAGTTCTATCCCCCACATTATTTAATCTATACATGCATGACTTACCGACGCCAGACACCTCAGAAATACAAATCTCTTCTTACGCAGACGACATAACAATCACATGCACACATCGTAACACAGACAAAGCTGCAGAAATAATCCAGCCTTACCTTGACACACTCAACACATGGTTCATCACAAACAGACTCAAAATAGCTCCAACCAAATCTACAGCAACACTTCTCACCAACTGGACAAAAGAACACAAATACATACCTCATCTCTACATCAACAACACTCTAATACCACACACAAACACACCGAAAATTCTTGGTGTAACATACGATACATCCATGTCTTTCAAACAACACCTCACAAACATAAAAAACAAATGCACACCTAGACTTAACGCACTTAAGTCAATCACTGGAACAACATTTGGACAAAACAAAGAAACTAATATAACAATATACAAACAATGTATACGCTCAGTGATGAATTATGCGAGTCCTGCATGGGCTCCTAATCTCAGTGAGACACACCACAACACCCTTCAAATCATACAAAACAAAGCCCTAAAAACAATTACAGGCTGCACAAATACATCACCTACAGACCATTTACACCATGAAACAAAAGTCCTCAAAGTCAAGGAACACCTCGACATGAGAGGCACACAAACACTTGCTGCAGCCACCACAAACACATCACACCCGTTACACTACATAGCAGAACACCCACACACACCAAGAAACATTAAAACTACACCCAAAGACCTTTATTACACAAAGATACTCTCTTCTCTTCCTCCACAACCACCAAATACCAGCCTCCGGAAACATATTCATAATCATATCACTCACCGCTCCATTAACACACTGAAAGACAACACACTGCTGCATGCCAGACCCCCTGATATCCACCCTTCTGAATCCTCTCTCCCACGTAAGGACAGAGTCCACCTGGCCAGACTGCGATGCGGTCACCACCCAGCACTTCTAAGCTACCAGAGGAGGCTGGACGACCGTGTTGTGAACAGCTGCCCAGGATGTAACACTTCACCCCATACCATACAACACATAATGGAAGACTGCATTATACACAATCATGCACGCAAACAACACAACATACACTCTATAAAGGATTTGTGGGAAAACCCAGTCTCGGCTGTGGCCTTCCTTGGGGAGACGGGACTGCTCGGACAGACAGTCTAGGGAACGACAACAACAACAACAACTAGCAGTAAGCAATATCTATAAATAACTCGATCATTGTTTACTTTTTCACAGACCAGAATTTTTGGTATTTATTTCAAATATTTAAATTTTTCAATACACTACAAATTATCAGTAACAATTGATCATTAAAATGATTAATTATTCAGATTTTATCCAATAACTTAAATATACATAATTTATTACTTTAATGATATTAAACCTCCAGAGTTCAATATGACGTCACCTTTTACGTATTTTCTAATATACTCCAGACAAGAGATTGCATTTGTAACAAATGCAATGCAATGCAACCTTAATTGTGTCCAAATCAATATAAATACAAATATAATAAATCAATAAGATTTTAATACCTATAATCAAACATTTTATTCTCACCCTTAGATTAAGGGTGCAGTATTTAAACCACCACCTAAACACATGTATCCTCACCCCTGATAGCATTTTACCCAATTTATAATTTATAAATAATCAAATTTATTTTTCATAAGTTCACACTGCTTTAATGCAGCCTTTCTTTTTGGTTTGAGATCTCTATTATTTGCAGATGGAGCTTGAGGATTTCTTTGATTTGAGTCGTTTCCAGTATCTACCTCTGAAGGTTGTGATGGGTTTTGACTTCCAAGAGTGATATTTAATTCCATGGGATACAAATTCTTTATTGTATAGAAGGCAATTTCTCCATTATTTTGTTTCACTTTAACAGTCCTAACCTTGTTGTCATGCCCAATAATTATCTCTAATATTATTCCCATTAACCAAAAGGGTCTGGGTTTATTTGGATGTTTAATCAAAACTACATCTCCTTTCTTTATCTTGTCAGACCATTCTTTCTGGTAAAGATTTTTTGCATGATCCTTTAAACTCAGAAGATAGTTTTCATACCACAACCTTCTAAATCCCTCAAACATCTCATTCTGCTTGCAAAGTGCATTTTCAAGATTTTCCTGATTTTCATCATTAACCCAAATATCAGTTTCATCTTGGAACATCAATGAACCAATGTTGTTAAGTTTGAGGAATGAATTTGGAGTTATAAATTCAAATTCTTCTGAACTGGCTCTATAAGCGAGAGGTCTAGAATTAGTGGCATTTTTTGTTTGAAAGGGCAGTGAGAAACTCAAACCATGTTGATTTAGATCTTCCAATCGCCTTATACAGACAGTTTTTTACTGTTCTGATAAGGTGTTCCCATGCTGCCCCAACCCATGCTGAATATACTGGGATTCTTACATGTTTGATTTTGTTTTTTGAGAGTTCATCCAAAAATTCATTTGACTCGAGTTTTCTCTGATATGTCTCCCCCTTTCACAAATGATCGGGCATTATCACTGTACAAGTAAGTTGGAATAGTATACTGATTACAAAATCTTTGAAAGGCCAGAATGAAATTCTTAGTTGACATGTCAGGCAACAACTCAAAATGGACAGCCCTGATATTAAGACAAGTGAAAATCAATATAAAATATTTACTCAAAGCATTAGTATTATCTTTTCTCAAAAATAAATTACCTGTATAATCAACTTCCACATGATTGAAAGGTCTGATCAGATTCATGTGCTGCTTAGGCATACTGGTTACTTTAGGGTAATTATAGGCAAGTGCATTATACTTCTGGCAAATTTTGCAGTCCTTAATTGAAGCTTTAACAGAAGATCTACCCTTTGGGATCCAGAATCCTTGGGACCTTAGGAAATTGAAGGTAGTACTGACTCCCATGTATTGTATCTGAGCATGACAAAATCTGGTAAAAAGTACAGTGAAATGGTGATCTTTTCCCAAAAGTTCAGCATTGTGCACATTATAATCAAATTAAGTGATTTGGAAATCCTTCCTTGTGATCTCAGGATTCCCTTTTCATCAAGAAACAAGTTTAAATTCAATACTCAGGAAGGCACTTCTGAATCTTTAAAGTTACTTGACTTGAGTGTATCCACTTGTTTAAGGAGGCTAATTTCTTTAGCAAAACCGACTGACTGATTTATCATAATCCAATAATCCAATGCCTTCTCATGAGAGTTTTCACCACTCTTCATACAAATCCACTTGAAGAGATACTCAGTGATTTTCATAACTTTATTAGTTTGAAAACTTATTAATGTCAAAAATAGGTTTGATTTCAACTTCCTTTCCTTGCATGGTATTGTGAGTATTGATATTTTGATTTATCAGAATTAAAACCCACACTCAACAATGGGTATTTAGGCCAGGTATTTAATTCATATTTCATCCAATCTGGTCCCTTGAGCCAAAATTCAAAATTATCGATGAATTTGTTGTAGGTTAATCCTCTAGTTAAGAGATAAGCAGGATTATTTTCAGTTTTGACATAATTAAAACTAATGGGAATGTTATAATCCCTTTTAAGCTGTTGTAGTTTACTATCCATCTCACCTATTCTATTTTTGACAAACTTAGATTTTAGTTTAGTCTGTCTGGTTATTAACCAGTTGAGCACAACTTGTGGATCAATAGCAATATTAATATAGTTGAATCTTATATTGGAATAGGCATTCAAAATAGTGGAGATGCACTTTAAAGCAAGAATCACTCCAAGTAGCTCCAAGACTGGGATACTATGTTCTTTTTCCTTGTTAGCAAGAGCCACTTTTGCTTTAGCAAATAAGACGGAACTACTTTCCTTACTGGTACCATAAGCAACAAACCCAAAGCAATTTTGTGAGCTGTCACTAAAAATATTAAGTCCATACTCTTCATTCTCATTTAATGCCTGCCTAATAAAGGAGACCTGATTAGCTTTCTCAAAGTCTGGTTTGATATCATCCCACTCATTTATTATGTCCTCAGGTAATTTTTCATCCCATCCTAATTTGTGTTACCACACCTTCCTCACCAACAACTTTCCTTTGATACTAATGGGTAAGACTAAACCCAGTGGATCGAATAAACTTGAAGTCTCGGATAACAATTGTCTTTTAGTACTGGCAGAGTAAAATTCAACAGGCGCAAGCTGCATCTCATCTATATTAGGATTAAATATGTAACCTAGAATTTTCTCTGTCTCATTTGAGTGTTCAACCGATTTGCCATCCCTTTCTATCAGCTGTCTCAGTTCAAGTGAATTTGAATTCCAAGATCGTGAAATAAAACCACCAAGAGCCATTCTTTCATAGCAAAGCCGATAAAGGTCAGTCATTTCCTTAAAATTATTACCTGTGAATATTAAATTATCAACATAGGATTGACTGGAAAGAATGTTAGTGCATTTGTCAAGAGGAAATTTACTGGCATGTTTCTTCAGTACATAATGTAGAATGAAGGGTGATGATGTAAATCCAAATATTAGAGTTCTATATCTATAAGCAGTCAATTTATCCCTTTCCCAAAGGAAACAAAAATGGTTCTTGTCAAACTCTTGGCTGAGCCTAATTGACAGGAAGGCCTGCTTGATGTCACTCAGCAAGATTATATCATTAGTTCTAAAGCAAAATAACAGTTTAAGCAAGGACTCCATTAGATCAACTCCAGTATATGCAGCCTCATTCAAAGAAGGTAGATTCTTATCAGTTTTTAGTGAACAATTGAAAACTGGTCTAATCTTAGTTGAGACCTGCTCTTTCATCTTAATGACTGGCCTATGTGGAATCCAAGTGTGATTATTCACCTTTTCAACAGAAAAGTCTATTTCAATCTGCTCTATGATTCCATCCTGAAGCTGCTTATCAAAGACCTCTTCATACTTTTCATAAAGATTTGACTTTTAAGATTTTTTGAAACTCTCCCTAAAACTTTTCTGGCAACCTGAAAATTAGAAGGGACCAGTTCTATTTTTTCCAAATGCCAAGGAAACTTAACCTGGTAATGGCCATCTTTAAACTGAATAGCTTCATTAAATCTAGCAATTTGTTCTTGATCCTCTGAACTATAAATTTCATTCTTACTAATTCCAATAGATTCCAAGCTAAAGCAATATTCTATCCCATTTTCAATATCTGAATCACTTAAAATGTTTTCTAGAGGATTAAAATAGGATTTAATTGGATTAAGTATCAGATTAACTGAGGTGTCATGAACTTTAGAAGACTTCTGACAGTGATAATTTTGAACTTCATTACTTGCTGTTTTTTTTTTTTTTTTTTTTTTACTAATTTGAGAAGCCTGTTTCCTAGTCAAGAAATGATTGACATTACCAATAGGAATTACTTTATTTCCAATTACCATGCAGCTCCCTTGCAAGCACGGGGCAAATGAACATTCTGGAAGGAATTGAAGCAAGTCTACACCTATCAATGCATCCACCTCTATTAATTCATTATCCTGATTTAATCCAAAGGCTTCATCAGCCAATTCAAAACCTTGATCTTTTATATTTTTTAGGGCTTCATTCATACCCAGTACAACAAAACTTATGCTGAGTGAAGGGTCATTAAGAAATGGCATTTGAATTATCTTATTCATTTTAACACCTATTAAGGTTTGCTTACAGCTCTTAACTTCAGCTCCAATGAATGTTTTTATATTGAAGTCTATCATATTCAATTAGTCTAAATCCGTACACAGCTCTTTAGCAACTCTTGCTGACATGTAGGACCGCTGACTCCCTGTATCAATTAGACATCTGATCTTCTTACTCTGTTTACCACGAATAAATTCCAAAGTTACAGTAGGGGAAATGTAATCATTTTCAGATTTTTGTTGAGATGTTAAACAAAGATGATTACTATTAGTATTAGGCCCTTTAAATTCAGGACAAAGGGGTGCTATATAGCCATGAGAATTACAGTGTTTACAACCATATTTTGATTTATTTTGCATGCCAAAGCATTCATCTTCTTTATGACCAGATCCAGCACAACGTGCACAGAGACCTAACTCCTGTACTCTCTCTGTCTTATCCTTAAGAGTTGAATATTTTTCACACTGTCCCAAAGAGTGACCTGATGCACTGCACAATTTACAAATAAGGTTTTTATAGGGAACAACCTTATTTTGACTGGTCTTCAAATTTTGAAGAGAACTTTTATTTTCTTTGGGTGCATTTTTTGAATTTTTTTTGGCCTTATTGATTTTATCAGATTTAGGCAAAGTAGTTTTACAGGTCTTAGAGTCTTAATAATGTCATTATATGACTCAAAAATTTCAGTCAACATAGGATAGTTTGTATTATATTTATGAACCAGTTCCCTTTTGAATGCTGTAGGCAACTTATTAAAGAGAATATGACTCAATAGTAAATTTCCAGGAGAATCTTTCACTGTAAAATCATAACCATAATTAGACTTTAATTAAAAAATGTATGCTCTTATTTCAGTGATGAATGACTTTAATGTAAAAAACTCCTTGTCATATCCTTGAGGCCCTGTTATGCTTAGAATCCTTCTGAAAGTTTCATCCACTATATAGGGTACATCCAGAAATCCATCCTTCAATAATTTTAGTGCAGTATCATAATTTTCATTTATGATAGACAAATGGCTAATGATTTTCAAAGCATAACCCCTAAGATAACTATGTAAATAACTAAGCTTCACTGCCTGGGACATACTCTCCTTATTACCTATGACATTATTAAACTGATTGAGGAAAGAGGAAAAGGCAAATTTATCCTTTTCTGTTCCATCAAAAATGCCGCATGATAAGAGAGGCGGTTTAGTATCAAAATGGTCTAGCCTACTGAGTGTTTCAACAAATCTATCAGCATCTATAGAGCTTGCAGAGTGAATATTGGATTTATTCCCTGCCATTTTAAAATCCTGAAATTCTGATAGACTTTCATCTATTTCCATATGATAGCCTACTTGCTTATCTACTTCACTAGTAAATGTGTCAAATTTCTTAACATCTACTTCATTTTCCTTTAAATGATTTAAAAAAAATTCATCTTTAACTTTAATTTCACTTATAACTTGATCAATAACATCTAATTGTTTACTACAGAAACGAATGTTTAATATCTTTTGAGTCAATCCTTTAATTGATTAAGAATCAGAGTAACTTTTCTTTTAAGTATACCCCTTTCTCGTTTTAATTTAGCCAATGCAGTCTCTAATCCAGCTTCATCAAGATTATCATTATCCTCATTATCACTAGTCATGCTTAGACTGTATTTATACAAAGTACAAAAAATATTCAGGTTGCACTAGCCTATGAATAAATTAAAACAATTCGATTTCACTCAAAATAGGCCATAATTCAAATAAACAAACTTCAACCTGGTCACAAGGTTTCAACTATGAACAAATAGGCCCTAGTACATACTAGGTGAACTTGACCAACTCATTCAATTGAACTCCTGAAGCTATTATATAAAACAACTTAATTTACTCACGAATATGTTAAGCCTTTTCATAATAATCGGCTAAGTAAATCAACAATTACTTTTTTACTATAAATAAATAGGCCCACTTTCAGGCTCGAATACTGAATCAATTCACAGAGGTAAACTATTAGCTATGGCGAATGAGATAGATTATGCCGAGTCTTGATGTCAATCAACCTCTCTTTAAATCACATAGCAAAATACTGCTTAACATGCCTAACCTTGAGGAGGTGCCCATTTATGTATCCATGCTACTCGCCAACAACCACCACTTGACTGCTGTTAATGTTGGTCACTAATTACTTAGTTGGTCATATCAATACACACTCATATGAACTTCATATAGTGGACTCTGCCAACAAATGGTAAACTGGTGTTTGCTACTACCCTTTTCTATTCTTTCACTACAATGTAAACAAACACATAGTTGCCAGATCAACTCCGACATGAGCCACTGTCCAATCCGTGTACCAGCTATAACTGCTGGCAATATTACAAACCAATACCGAATGCCTGGACTCACTTGAGGAAACATATTACATAAAAACATAGTCAAAAGTACATTCTATACAGAACTGTCGGAGACACTAGAGCTCATGGAGGAGTCATGTAATTCAAATATTCTCACACAAAAGTTCTCACGACTCATTCAGATCATCAGGTGGAAATTATTGCCCTCCATCAAATGCCCATATATGAATTAATCATAAACTATCATCCGTCACAGAAAATGATCTTGTAAATTTCAAGATAACAACAAATTCAACAGAACAAGAGAAGACATCACAACTCGGCAAGGATATATTGACAGCCTTTTTATTGAAATTGAACCAACAAAGAAATTCCATCACTAGAGGAACTACTTAATTTAGGGTTCAACTGCCTTATTATGTCTAAGCTAAAAAAAAAAAAAAAAAAAGTTCCAAAAAATGAACAGAATGTGAAGTTCTGATTGATGACGCAAAGAAATTAAGTAAAACAGGTGAAGTGTATAAATTTACAATAACAATTGGAAGGACTTCTGTACTAGGGCTCCTCTCTCTGGGTAAAGTATTTAATAGACCTAATCAAATATTTATCAATACAGGATCTGCAGTAAATGTTATAATCAGTAAAGTGCTTAAAAAGGATGAAACCCGAAGTGAAACTCTTGGAACCAATCCATTACTCATTGCTAGGAGTAACAGGGAGTCAGTTAAAAGCATTAGGTAAGACTGACTTGGATGTTATTTTGTATAAAAATGAGCACTTGCACATTCTGGGGATAGTTGTAGAAGAATCTGTCTTCCTAGGAGATTTAGTGATAGGATTTGAAACAATGAGAAAAGAGGGCATGATCATATGTCTAGGTGAATTAGGGATCTTAGCAAAATCACAGTTAATCCTATTTCTAAATCAACTAGATTTAGAGCCAGTATTTGAGATAAGAGAACCTATTGAGATTGATGGGGAAAGATAGCAATGCTAGATTGGATAGTAGTGGGTCAGAGTGGTCTATTCAAGAACAGAGAACACATGAGGAAGAAGACACACACAGTGGACACAGCTGAAATGTTCAAGAAATCCCAGAAATTAATCAGAATTCATCAACTCCAAATGAAGCTTTGCTAATTGTGGAAGGTGGCACAATAAAGTCGACATTATTGCACTCCAGAGCAATTAACAGAATACAAGTGCAGTTGAAAGGCATCACTGTAGTCTTCAAAATTTTAACCATCCCAGAATCAATTAGGATAAAAGGTTTGAAATTGGACTTTGGGATTTATAAGACACACAAGAACAAGGCAGAAATATTAGTGATTAGTACTCTGAGTAAAGACATGGTCTAAAGACAAGGTTCACAAATAGGATCTTTTCAAGTCTATCAAAAATCCATTAAGATTTTAAACAAGAGTCCTGAAGAGGTGGAATCACCACTTCCAATTCAAGAAGAAACAGATTTGGAGGAGAAATATAAGAGTCAACTAGGGCCTACTTGTCCTGAGTTAGAATCATGGTTAATCCCATTGCTAGTGAAGCACAATAAAGCAATTCCTTTGCCTGGGGACACCTTGGACAAAACAGCTGTTTTAAAACATCAGATC
Source organism: Oratosquilla oratoria (assembly GCF_046742065.1). NCBI lineage: Eukaryota > Metazoa > Arthropoda > Malacostraca > Stomatopoda > Squillidae > Oratosquilla > Oratosquilla oratoria. The sequence goes on along the minus strand of NC_134788.1, from coordinate 1,272,918 downwards.
AAATTAAAACTGGTTTTCAACCTGTTTATATACCTGCCTACAGATTACCACATTCCAAGCTAGCCATTATAGATAACTTGATCACTGAAATGTTATCAAAGGATGTCATAGAACCCAGTCAAAGTGAATAGAACTTCCCATTGATTCTGATGCCAAATTCAGATGGTACCATGTGTCCGGTTATTGATTATAGGGAATTGAATAAACAGACAATACCTGATTGACTACCATTACTGGTGATAGTAGATATATTTTGTAGTTTGGGAACTAAGAATCAGTATTTTAGCACTACTGATTTCAAATAAGCTTTCTGGCAGATAAAGATGCACAAAGATTCTTAAGATTATACAGCATTTTCTACAACAAGGCATTATGCATTCAAGCAAATGCAATTTTAGTTATGTAACATTCCATAACTTATATGAGATTAATACAGTACTAGATGGGTTGTTAGGAAACACAGCCAGTGTATTTCTAGATGATATCTGAATAGTTATCCAAACGGCAACTGAACACTTTAAGATATTAAATTAGGTATTCTCAAGACTAGTTGAATCAGGGTTGAAAGTGAAACTTTGCAAGTGTCATTTATTTGGAACATAAGATAAATAGACATGGACTTACTACAGTGAACTCAAAGGTAGAGACAGTGAAAAAATCAGTTGAATCAGGTTTAAAGGGAAATTGGAAAAATTAAAGTTTTTACAAGACAGTGTCATTTATTTGAGACAAGTTAAAAGGCATGGACTCAGTACAGTGAACTCAAGGTAGAGGCAGTACAGAACTATCCAGTACCAAACAAATACCAGACAGAATGTCAATGAAGGCCAAAATATCAAGATAGGATGTAATGTCAGTGGAAGACAAAAGATCACGATGGGATGTAATTATAGTGGAGGAAAAAATATCATGTACTTTAATGCTCGCAGTATTAGGAAAAAATGTCAAGAAATACAGGCGTATGTCAAAAGCGAAAATCCCGATATGATAGGAATAACTGAGACATGGTTAAATGGTACAAAGTTCGAAGCTGAATTTAATATTGCGGGATTTAAATACTTTCATCAGGATAGAAACCACAAGAAAGGTGGGGGTGTTCTATTGTACGTTAAAAACAATGTTCATGCTTGTGTTTTAGAGAAAGTGAAACAGGATGCATATGATAGTTTGTGGGTTGAGTTAACCCAAACAAATGGACAAAAAATGAATATAGGTGTAATATATAGGCCAAAGACATTATCATTAGCAGACGACAAACTGTTATTTCAAGAACTGTCTAGTTTCTGCAACCGGGATTTATTGATAATGGGTGATTTCAATTTTACTGACATTGATTGGATGACCCTTGAACATGGCCATATAGGTAGTCGCTTGATTGATTTTCTTGGTGACAATTACTTAATTCAGCATGTAAAAGAGCCCACAAGATATGGAAACTTACTCGATCTTTTGATCACTAGCCGCGAAAGCATGGTAACTGATGTAGAAGTCGGTGAATCTGTTGCAAATAGCGATCACAACTTAGTTAGATTCAAACTCCTAAACAATTTTAGAATAGATACTTGTGTTTCTAAAATACCTGATTTCAGTAAAGCTCAGTTCATAGGACTACGTCAGGAGCTTCAGCTTACAGATTGGGAGGCAAAATTAAACGAAAGACCTGTAGATCAGATGTGGGAAATATTTCAAAATATGCTCACTAAGATGATTCAAACTTACATTCCTTTTAAGGACAGACGTCCCCCAAATCAGGCTCGCCCAAAGTGGCTCGACAAAGAAACTGAAAAAAGTATTGCTAAAAAGAGACAGGCTTATAAGAAATATAAGTGCTCGGGTGCATCTAATGACTATGAAAGTTATGTATCAATACAGAGATTTAAAAAAGACAATACGAAATGAAAATCGCTGATAAATCCAAAGAGAATCCCAAAGAATTCTATAGTTACTTTAGAGATAAAAAGGTTGTTAGGAATCACATTGGTCTACTATTATCTGCTGACGGTCAACTTGAATATTCAAATGAAGGAATGGGTAATATCTTAAACAATTATTTTAGCTCGGTATTCATAAACGAAACACCTCAAAGTGAATTCCAAACTGAAACCTGTGAAAAGTCTGGGGGAAACTTACTACGGTAAATATAACAAAAGAAAAAATTAAAAGGTGTACAGACAAACTCAAAGTCAATAAAACACCAGGGCCCAATGGTTGGCATCCAATAATCTTAAAGGAAATAAAAAATGAGATTGTTGTTCCATTAGAAATTATTTTCAAGAAATCCATCATATCCGGAGATGTCCCAAGAGAATGGAAGCTAGCTAATGTTACTCCCATATTCAAAAAAGGTGACAAAAAGAAACCAAATAACTATAGGCCTATAAGTTTGACTTCAATCGTAGGAAAAATAATGGAAACTATCATCAGAGATGCTATTGAACATCATTTAGAAAGTAACCGTTTGATAAATGATAGCCAGCATGGTTTCAGACGGAACCGTTCTTGCGTGACTAACTTACTCGAATTCTACAACACAGTTATCTCGAAGTATGACAAAAGAAACAATATAGATTTAATATATCTAGCCTTTGCAAAAGCTTTTGATACCGTCCCACACGAAAGACTACTTACTAAATTAGCTTTGCATGGAATAAGTGGTAGCCTATTAGGTTGGACTAGTAATTGGTTGAATGGTCGAAAACAGAGAGTTGTTTTAAATGGAAAAACTTCTGGATGGAAAAGTGTTGCAAGTGGAGTTCCTCAGGGTTCCGTTCTTGGGCCACTTCTATTCATAGTATATATAAATGATATAGACCATGGACTAAAATCTACTGTTTCCAAATTTGCTGATGATACAAAACTGTGCGGAGTGGCAAATGATCACTCAAACCAATTAGATATTCAAGAAGATTTAGATCAATTACAGCAATGGTCTGAAAAATGGCTAATGAAATTTAACACAAGTAAATGCAAGGTAATGCACATAGGTAAAAATAACAGTAAGTACGATTACAAGTTATTTGGTAATTCGTTAACAAAAGTGGATAGTGAAAAAGATCTCGGCGTAATCATCAGTAACGACCTCAAATCATCCAAGCAGTGTATTTCAGCCTCTGAGAAAGCAAATAAGATTCTGGGACTGATTGCGCGATCTTTTGATTTCAAAAGTCCATCACTCATTAACAAGCTATATAAATCGTTAGTTCGTCCACATTTGGAATATGCTGTTTCTGTATGGTCACCGAATCTCATTAAGGACATTGACAGACTGGAAAAAGTACAACGGCTAGCCACAAAACTGATTCCAAATATCAAAAATAAATCATACGAAAATCGACTAAAACACATGAATCTGTTTTCCCTAAAAAAGCGTAGACTCAGAGGTGACTTGATACAGGTCTTTAAGATTTTAAAGGGAATTGACAACATCAAAAGTGACAAAATTTTCACATTGAATGAGAATCAGACAAGAAACAATGGTCTCAAACTATCCGGAAATAGATTCAATTTGGAAGTAGGTAGAAACAACTTTGCCAACCGTGTAGTAAATGAATGGAATAAACTTCCTGCACAGGTAGTGCAATGTAGTTCAGTTCAAAGCTTTAAGAATCAGTTAGATAAATACCTAAGTAAGATGCTGTAATGATTATAATTTATATTATTTGCTTTTGTTTTGTTATCATTTGTCTGTCTGATTTTCATTTATTATTAGTTATATGTCAATTTATTATTATTCACTATTTACCTGTTTGTTTATTATTTAACTATATCTATGCATTTATTGTTTTATTATTAATATGATTTTTTTTTTGCATCTGACCTAGATATGGATCAAAAGGTCTCCTGTCGGCATGCTCCGCCTTTGTAATCCTTTGTAACAATGTAGAGAAAGAAGTTTCATTAAAGACATTGACAGATTGGAAAAAGTACAAAGGAGTCACAAAACTGATTCCAAATATAGAAAAGTAAATCATACGAAAATCGACTAAAACATATGAATCTGTTTTCCCTAAAAAAGCGTAGACTCAGAGGTGACTTGATAAAGTGACAAAATTCTTACAGTGAATGAATCTGACAAGAAATAATGGTCTCAAACTGTCAGGAAATAGATTTAATTTGGAAGTGGGTAGAAACAACTTCACCAACCTTGTAGTTAATAAATGGAATAAGCTTCCTGCAGAGGCAGTGCAATGTAGTTCAGTTTGAAGCTTTAAGATTCGTTTAGATAAACATTTAAGCAAGACGCTGTAATGATTATAATTTATTTTATATTATTTGATTATTTGTTTGTTATTATTTGTCTATTTATTATTCGCTTGATTTCCATTTATTATTATTTACTATTTACTTGTTTATTTTCTTTATTATCATTTATATTATCATAATTTTTATTCTATCTTTTTTTTATCATTTATGTATATTTTTTCTGCATCCGGCCTAGTTAGGAACCAAAAGGTCTCCTGTTGGCATGCTCCACCTTTGTAATCCTTTGACAGGGTATTATAGGAAGTTTATTAAGGAATATGCAGGCACATCTAATCTATTAAATTCTTTGTGAAGGAGAGATTCCAAGTTCATTTGGGGACCTGAACAACAACAAACTTTTGACAGGTTGAAAGTTAAATTTACTAGTTTTCCAGTTCTCATTTTTCCTAATTATGATAAAGTGCTCATTCTTTGCAAAATTGCAACAGATAGCTTTCACAATGATACTTTGTAACAATGCACTACAATAAGGGAAACATTAGCGGTGATATATTCACAAAAGAGTTTTAGAGATAAGATACTGGGATATCCAATCAGAGTGTGGAGTGATCATACAGCTATTCAGAATTTATTCAAACATAAGAATCTTAGAGGCAGATTAGCCAATTGGTTTACTACACTTCCATGTTATGAGGTTAAGTTTGAATACATTCCAGGTAGGGAGAACATTGCAGCAGATGCACTACATAGGAATATTAGCCAACCAATGACAGGGTTGATCAATATTATTTGCAGTATTAACAAACTAGTACCATTAGATGAACTAATAATAAGGGTACAAAGAAAAAGACTTGGAAAACTGTAGCCCAGAACTTGATGAACCCTTGAGGTATTCCTCCAAAATAATCAAAGGGGTATAAGATAGAAGAATTTCATTTAAGCAATGAGAGGGAGTGAAGGATAGAGTAGAACTAGGAGTGGAGGAGGAATGGGGATGATTCAAGGAGGGAGCAACAAGGTATGCAAGTTGGTGTGTGGAACAAGGAGGATGGGATGAAATAGAAGGAAGAGCAAGTGGTGGGATGAAGAAGCAAAGAAAGTTGCAGAGGAAGCAAGCATTCATAGACTGTTTACAAAACAGGATGAGAGAATCATATGAGAGGTACAAAGAAAAGAGAAAAGAAGCAAAGCATAAGATAAAGGAAGCAAAGAGGGAGATGTGAAATGGGGTAAGAGTATAACAGAAATTTTTGAAAGTAATAAAAAGGTGTTTTGGAAAGAAATAAAGCAGAGAAGAAAAGGTAAAAGGTAAAGATGGAGAGATGATAATGGAAGAAACGGTGGTAAGAGGAAGATGGGCAGAGTATTTCAGGAAGTTGCTAAATGTGAAGGAGGATAAGGAAGGAAAGGTAAATGCAGTGGGAAGCTCTAAGAAAATGACAGTGATGGTGGACTGGCTGGTGAGGTTGTTTATTGTTTGTTTAAAAGAAGGTAGTGTCGGGGAACTGGTGGAGTACCTGTATAGTTCCACTTTACAAGGGAAAAAGGAACAAGTGTGAATGTTCAATGTGTAGTTGGGAAGGGTTATGAGAAGGGTTTTGTTTGAGAGGAGTAGGAGAGGAACAGAGGGAGTAATTGGTGAGGATCGGTGTGTGTTTAGGACATGTAGGGGTTGCGTGGATCAGATTTTTGTGGTAAGGCAGATATGCGAGAAAACTTTAGGAATAGGTAAGGATGTTTTTTGGGATACTTATAGATTTGGAAAAGGCTTATAACAGGGTAGACAGGAAGGCATTGTGGAAGGTATTGCAGATACATGGGATAGGAGGGAAGCTGTTGAGAACAGTCAAGAGTTTTTACGAGAGTAGTGGAACCTGTGTTAGAATCAGAAATGGTTTGAGGTAAAGGTGGGACTTTGCCAGGGGTGTTTTATGCTGCCTTGGCTGTTTAATTTATACATGGATGGGGTGGTGTGAGAGGTAAATGCAAAGGTAATTGGCCAGGGATTGGAGATGGTTAAAGAAAATGGAGAAATGTAGGAGATAAGCCAGTTGTTGTTTGCTGACAACACTGCACTTGTGGCAGGATCAGGAGGGATTAAGTGAGTTAGTAATGGAGTTTGGGAAGGTGTGCAAAGGAAGGGAGTTGAAGATAGATGTGGGTAAAAGTAAGGTGATGAGATGTACAAGGGAAGAATGTGGTAGCAAATTGGAAGTATCAAGGGCGAGAGATAGTTTTAGATACTTGGGTGCAAATGTGGCAGGAAAGTGATGAGTGGAGGTGGAGGTAGAATGCAGATTGAGAAGAGCAAGGAAATGCCTTGGTGAATTAAAGTGCAATGAGAAACAGACATTTGGGAATGGATGCTAAAAGGAGATTGTATGAAGGACATTGGGAAAGAGAGGAAGAGAGATGACAGAAGATAGAGATGAATGGAGAATGGTCCTGTATGGATGATGCTGTGATGCATGGAAAGGAGTGGGTGGAGGATGGGGGGCTGAGGGAGTATGTGTGAATGATATTATGCAGCCCAAAGGGATTTCTCCCCATCTTCTCCTTTTCTGCATGAGGGGGCAGAAAGGGGGGGGGGGGTCACCAATAAAAATGAAGCAGCATTCCTGTGTCTTGCTGACCAAGGGCAGTGGGCGAGATGCAGGAATGACCCGTCATCCATGAGGAGCTAAGATAAGAGGGAGGAAGGGGTGAATGAAAGTGGAGTACAGTATGTGGGGATGGAATGGGTGGGAGTGGACTTTATACCTTTGTTTTTTGGCTACTTCCCTTGTCTTGGGAAATAGCCATTGGTGTGTATTTTATGTTTATGTTAAAGCCATACAAGAATTAAATGGATGTATAGCATGATAACAAGAATAAATCAAGTTCTTATAGCCCTTAGAATTGTGTGATTACAAATGAAGCCTCAAATCAGAGTATGACCTAAGTAATGTGAAGTCATCACAACGTATGAAAAATGGAACAACTGTCATTCCTTTATTTTTTCATCTTTTTACCATCATTTCTTTTTCTGGTTGGAAATAATCACTCCTCTGTATGGACCCTAATGAATTCCCTAGAAAGGAAGACAATAAAGTGGCCAATAATTGCACAGGATGCAACTGGCCAGCCTCCACAGAAACATCAGAGTTGGGAGTAAAACAACTTTCAAAACTGGAATTCTTAGCAAGTACCAGTTTCAACATTCAATGGAATCCAATCAACCTGTAGCATCAAGAATCTTAATGTCATCAACTCTATTTTAACATTATATGCATAGTTTTCTTTTTTGTATGGGAAAAATGAAATAGATGTGCAAAATATGTCATTGTTTGTGTTTTATACATAGATTACCTATATCTTGTGGCATTCGGCCTGGGTACCAGTTGGAAGATGTGGTATACCAGGAAGGGATCAGAGTGGAACGAATTGATTAGAAATGTGTGTGGAGCAAGAGATGGTGGTTGGAAAGGAGCCCCTCCAAAATGTTAGGTTAGGTATTTATCAACCCCCAAGCATATATTGACCCTTTGCATACTCGCATTGACTGCCACGGGTCGATATCAACCACTCTGGAGGCCTCTGGTCTTGCCAGTGCCTGACAAGCATGTATCACATGACTGCTGTCAATAGTTTTCCTCTAATGGCATTTAAACTTGAGTTCTTGGTGCCTAGGGAATCCATTAACTTCATCCCGTGACAGAAACATGGACCTTGTTATGAATAGAGGGATCTCCTGGCATATTTTTTGCTTTGACACTGCATAAAAAACATATTGTATTATGCAAAGTTATATTGCATTCAGGGATCTAAATCCTGACATTAGCAAAACACCCAACAGGAAAAAATTTTCCCAACAATTTTCCTGTTGATTTGACCAAATCGGGTGTTCTATTTCAATTGGAAATCACTAGTTTGTACTATACCCCCACCCCCATCTGAGGACTGCATTGGGAAATAAGTATTGTGATTTAGAGAAACATGCAAAGGCAGTGATTAGTGCGAGAAATGACAACATTGTTCAAATAAACGATACATCAAGCACCGTATTCTCTTATTCTGACCATATCTAACCTACTCAGTCTCTCTCCCTCATGGAAAATAGATTTTTCAATGGTATTTGTTTCTTGTATTCGATACAAGATCATTTTATACAAGATCATTTTCATTCTCTTCCATACATATATATTTTTTTACAATAAATGTTTAGTAATGATTCTACATAATAATAATTTCAAGTATTCACACAGATGTTTGCCAGTCTGCAACCCTTTCCTATATCATCTGCTAGCCCATGTTTAAATACAATGAATTCATTGTAACGTCGGCAGCAATTTTTAAAACACCAAGACATGTTAGGTTACAAAATTTTACCTCCCTGCAGACAGTGCCCTCTACAATTTTTTAAATGCTGTGTTTCTTTCAACAGAACAATACCTAATTTGATCTCATTACTAACCTACAGCATTCTTTCTAAAGTACCCAACACCCACACAGCTACAACCATAATGGCCTGCAACTTCCAGGCATCAATCTAATCATGTAGGCTCTGTCTGGCAAACGCCTACAATAATCTTTTCTTTACCTGTGTCTGTGGCTTCCTTCATTGCTTATCATTTTCGTGACACTCTTCAGCGTCTCACAAATGTCTAAACTATTTCAAATATTCTTGCAAATGTACAAAGGCACTTTTAGTTTTTTTTTCTACATGGTTTATCCCTACTTAGCGAATATATTTGTCACAACAGAGCTAAGAATGCTTAAATCATAAGCTCTATCAAGGGGTAAGCTAACTAATCTGTTTTTGTTTCATAATCCAGAAATCTACCTCCTTACGATCTGACCTTTCACAAGCTGTGGTTTACTAACAGTCGTTATGTGCAGGAAGTAGTGGTGAGATGATAGCGGTACTGGTGGTTTTTTCTTTTCTTTTTTTTCATCCGGGATTGGGCATGTGTAAAATAAAAGTCTTGCTCACAGGCATAATAAGCCGATTACGAACATCGGTTATGTTTTGAAGATATGTGGGGTTTGATTGCTAATATAGGATTTGTTAGATATTGTTCCTAGCATATATCAATATATTCAAAACTGCTGATTGAAGAACTGGGCAACAATCTGTTACGTAGAGATGTTTATGCACCTTAACTTAAACTGGAAAAACAAAGATGGCAACGTGATATCATATAATAATAATTATATCAAAATGGGTCAAGATTATCATATAGCAGGGCAGGACCCATAGTAGAAAATGGAACGAAATTGTACAAATCTGACTAGGTTTAAGAAGGAAATAGACAAGACCTGATTTACAACAGTGATCAACAAATGGAATAGACTAGTTTATAACCATCATGTAGGTACCCCGGAATCCGCGCGCGGCGCCACTGTCGATCATGTGTTGTTTTCATGGCCAAATGTTGCGGCCCACTAGCTTTTGTTTAGTTCAATTTGAATGCTTCCCGCGCTTTGCGCATGATATTCAAATTACCTTGTTTTGCAAGTGTAAGGCTAATTCTTGAAATAGAAACAATTTTTCAGCGACTTAAACGGAAATTTGGTTATCAAACTCGGTAACATAGTTTTCCGAGTAAAAATATTAAGGTAAGGAATGTCTAAACATAATTTTAAGTTACATAAACAAGTTTTTCAACCTATTTTCTCCCGGAATTGAGAAGCTTAATATCATTGACTTATTCGTGTTTGAGCTAAAGTCCCCGGAATTTAGCTATATCACCCATGAATCTGATGCCTCAAGTTCGTGTTTGTTGTTGTTTACACATCACCATCATGCCATGTCCATGAGAAGTGTCAAGACTAGTTACTAGTCTTGACACACACTACTACTTGACTACTTTCTACTACTAGTCTAGTCTAGTAGTAGTAGTAGAAGACTTCTACTACTACTTCTACTTCTACCATGAATCTGATGCGTCCAGTTCGCGTTCGATTTTGTTTACTATTACCATTGACGACCAAAATCACACAATGACGGTTTTTTGCTCAAATGCATAATTTATATATAAAAAATAGCATATGGTTGCATTATTTGACCTATTTTCTTTCAAATGTGTGATTTCCATGTAGAATGATCGAAGAGAAGTTACGTTTTTATCCTCTACAAAATTATCAACCGGCAACCAACGTCATTGTTTGGGTTTCGTCGGCGTTGGTTGCCGGCTGATAATTTTTCAGAGGATAAAAACGTAACTTCTCTTCGATCATTTTACGTGGAAATTATCCATTTTAAAGAAAATAGGTCAAATAATGCAACCATGTGCTATTTTTTATATATAAATTATGCATTTGAGCAAAAACCGTGATTGTGTGGTTTTGGTCGGCGTCGGTCGACTTCGGTCGGCGTTTAGCGACAGCTTCATGGTTGCCATGAAAAGGCAAATATGGTATGATGGAGATGTCTCACTTTGTTTTTGACATGCTCATGTGATTTGTTGATCCATAAAACCCAAATATTCCAAATTTTAATAAAATTGGACCAGTGGTTTAGAGTTAATGTGTATTTCTTTACCGAAATCTTTACAAATTACCACCCTTAATTCTAACACTTTGTTATGGTAAAGTCGGGCTAAGAAAATAATTCAAAAAATCGTATCTCCCTTATTTTTCAAGCTATTTCAAAAATTTAAAAAGCATTTTGTTTCTAATAAAGTTGTCTTTCATATGCAACAATAATATAAAGGTTAATTTTTTTTTTTTTAATTTTGTGGGGGTACCTACATCATGATCATCATCATGTAATGGGCGCTGAAATCATTGGGGACAATTTACCGATTCACCCAACCATAGAACTTGATATCTGGCTCATGTGTGATAAATGTTGTGATATGAACGATGGTGTACTTCATTTCCTGCGCAATTGAGTAGTTTTTAAGATATTACTTGTTAAAGTAATGCACTTAGGGCTACCTCTCCTCCCGAACGATCTGGGGGGAAATGTGGGAAATCGGGGTTTTTGGGTGGGGAGAATTTACACATGGAGTAATGACTGTTGCAGAAGACGTCTAAAAAAAATAACGCATAATATCAAATAACAAACACACAGATTCTACCTTCTATGTAGGGATTGCGGCACTGAACTAAGAATTAGCCATATTTGTTATTGTTATTAACCTACGCTTCCAACGAATAGCTACATTAGCAACGAATAGCTACTTTTACCCAAATAACGTCTTCCTTAGGTTCCTCATGTCTTTCTCCTAAACATTGGGTTCTTGGGATGGGCGATTATTACATCCAGTAAAGGCCGTTACCCCAATAACTAGTAATTGGTACAAGATTTTAACATACATAAGCGCGAGCGTATGTTTTGCCCACGCGTTCCCACATATATATATATTTTTTTTGCTACATTGGAGCGTTGTTCTGAGAGTAGCGTTGCCTCATCTCCAATTTATACGCTACTTGCTACATTGGAAGTGTTAATTTTGATGGAAGAAATGTTAATGAGGCATTGAATGTCAATGAAAGACCAAATAATAATATAGAGCAAGGTATATAAATAAAAAACAAAATGATAATGTAAGACATGATATTGAAACTCAAAATGTGTCAAAAAGAAATAATCACGAGTTTCTTAAAACCATGTACTTTAATGTTCGTAGTATTAGGAACAAATTTCAAGAAATACAGGCGTATGTCAAAAGCGAAAATCTCGATATGATAGGAATAACTGAGACATGGTTAAATGGTACAGAGTTCGAAGCTGAATTTAATATTGCGGAATTTAAACACTTTCATCAGGATAGAAACCACAAGAAAGGTGGGGGTGTTCTATTGTACGTTAAAAACAATGTTCATGCTTGTGTTTTAGAGAAAGTGAAACAGGATGCATATGATAGTTTGTGGGTTGAGTTAACCCAAACAAATGGACAAAAAATGAATATAGGTGTAATATATAGGCCAAAGACATTATCATTAGCAGACGACAAACTGTTATTTCAAGAACTGTCTAGTTTCTGCAACCGGGATTTATTGATAATGGGTGATTTCAATTTTACTGACATTGATTGGATGACCCTTGAACATGGCCATATAGATAGTCGCTTGATTGATCTTCTTGGTGACAATTACTTAATTCAACATATAAAAGAGCCCACAAGATATGAAAACTTACTCAATCTATTGATCACTAGCCGCGAAAGCATGGTAACTGATGTAGAAGTCAGTGAATCTGTTGCAAATAGCGATCACATCTTAATTAGATTCAAACTCCTAATTTTTTTTTAGAATAGATACTTGTGTTTCTAAAATACCCGATTTCAGTAAAGCTCAGTTCATAGGATTACGTCAGGAGCTTCAGCTTACAGATTGGGAGGCAAAATTAAACGAAAGACCTGTAGATCAGATGTGGGAAATATTTCAAAATACGCTCACTAAGATGATTCAAACTTACATTCCTTTTAAGGACAGACGTCCACCAAATCAGGCTCGCCCAAAGTGGCTCGACAAAGAAACTGAAAAAAGTATTGCTAAAAAGAGACAGGCTTGTAAGAAATATAAGTGCTCGGGTGCATCTAATGACTATGAAAGTTATGTATCAATACAGAGAGATTTAAAAAAGACAATAAGAAAAAGAAAACGACAATACGAAATGAACATTGCTGATAAATCCAAAGAGAATCCCAAAGAATTCTATAGTTACATTAGAGATAAAAAGGTTGTTAGGAATCACATTGGTCTACTATTATCTGCTGACGGTCAACTTGAATATTCAAATGAAGGAATGGGTAATATCTTAAACAATTATTTTAGCTCGGTATTCGTAAACGAAACACCTCAAAGTGAATTCCAAACTGAAACCTGTGAAAAGTCTAGGGTAAACTTACTACGGTAAATATAACAAAAGAAAAAATTAAAAGGTGTATAGATAAACTCATACATACATACATACATACATACATATACCAAGGCTTTTCCCATTCCATCCCCGAAAACACTCCACACCCATCCACCCTCCCTCCCATCTTAGCACCTCCTAGATGGCGGGTCATCCCTGCACCTTGTCCACTGCCTTGGGTCAAGAGCAGTGTCGCAAGACACATCACATCCACAGCAAGGCCGCTTCATTAAATCGGCGACCCCCCTCTCCGTCCCCCCATATAAAGGAGAGGACGGGGAGAAATACCTTCGGGCTGCGTCAAAATTTTGCTCACACACACTACTTCACCACCCATCCCCCCGTCCATTCCACCTCATGCATCACAACATCTTCCATATACAACCATTCTCCATTCACCCCTGTCTTCTGTCCTCTCCCGTCCTTCCTCAACAGACATTCCCCTCTTCCCCAAAGCCCCCTTCACCCCATCCATCCATCTCATCCTAGGACGTCCCCTCATGTTCACTCCCTCTCTTGTAAGGGGGAAAAAGCTCCTGAACTACTTAAACAGCTGGTAAAGTGTTGACCGCTGGGTGTTGATGCGTCCATGGTGTCCAGGGTCGCTCGCTGTATTGATGGGAAGTCTGTGTGTTAATATTTGCGGAGACGCTCCACTGGGTACCCTGATCGCCCGCCCACGCTTTCATGTACTCGACCCACTTTGCAAACTAACTCCTCCCCATTCAGATCATGGGTATTTATGTATACTGCTCTCCTCCATTTACTGAAATCATAGATCTAATTAGTAATATGCCATGAGTAGACAAAAAAAAATTATAATAATAATAAATCAACAAATTGTCAAGATCGTATATTCTAGATACATTTCCTTTAAAAATACGTCTCAGTCATAATCAAATTTCAAATTGATTTCTTGGTTTGCTCAATTACTATGCTGCAGGACAAGTGGGGTGCAGGGGGGTAATGTTCCCTCTAAGCTGTGTGCATGTGCATGCACGAATGCACACACATTTTACAGATAGTACACAAAGGGGAAAAAATGTGTGCACACAAGGTTTTCAAGATGAAATTGAAAAAGTCTAATTAAAGAAATTAATTGTATAATTTCATAACAATCTAAACCAAAAGAAAGGTGATTTTGAGAATTTGTCAATTTCATAAAATCACATGTCTTGAGATCCTTCGTACTATGTTCTGCAGTCAGTATGGTGACCCACATAAGTGCACACTTACTTTGCAAAGAAGGCAAAATTTGCACACAACCAAATTTCTGTGCTCTCACTCACAGCAAAGAATTAAGAGGGAACATTGGTGTGGGGGCAGGCAGGCTTTCAGAAGTGAATTCTCTGCGCATGTCATTAAATATAACATCTTTAATTCAGGCTAACACCAGTAAATTTCATTAAGCTAAGAAGAACTCCAGCTCTTCAAAGGGAACAAAATGACTTCTTTTTTTGTCAATAATACAGGTAACAGTGTTTTTGTTACAAGGGATTAGGGGGAGAGCTGTTACTGTATCAGGAGTATGAGGGTCTTAGGTTTGCCACTGCTGCTGCAGGTGTGGGTGGGGCCCTCATGCTTTGCAAGGTTCCTGAGTTTAAGCTCCAATGTAAAAGAGGTTTTAGGTACACCACTACGCCAGGGTTGTTGTTGTTGTTGGCAAAGTTGATAAAATCCTTCTCGATATAATCTCTACAATAAAACAAAAAATGTCTGCAGTGGATAATATCAAGAAAAATGGGATCACACGAAGAATCGTCACCCCAGTCTTCAACAGGGTGACAATTCTTCATGTGGGCCATCATACTGGGTTTGCGATTCTTCGGTTGTAAAGTTGATAACACTAAGCATAACCTTCATCCAACCTACTCGTAACCTAACCTAGCCCTAACCTAACAAAAAAAAAATTATCCCACTGTTGATATTTGGCATACTGGGGTGACAATTCTTCACGTGCCCCGAAAAATGTAACATTTGCAAAACTTGTTTGTCCACATTGGATGGAGGCTGGCTGTTACTGGATGCCTCATGACCAGGGCCAATGGACTTTGACTTCATTATAGTTTTGTTCTTTCTTCAGGCAGTCGAAAAAATTCCAAATATTAGGGCGCTGTCCAGCAACCTTCATGTGTCTCAAATGTCCTATGCCATAGTTTGAAGTACTAATTTGTCATTTTTGATAGTTCTATCATTAAAGAATTTGAACTATTCTTAATAAATATGAAAAGAAGTCTTTCCTTGTTTTTGTAGTATCCTAAATAAAGGCTATGACAGTAACTATTTCATTATCAAAGGTAAAATGTGCTAAATCAAGGAACAAAACTATAATGAAGTCAAAGTCGATCAATACTTGGCTGCTACTTCATCTCGACTACAAAGAAATAACGTGACTCTTCTGAACGGGAAAAAAAAAACATTGTAGAAAGATATCCTTCATACAGCAACGTCGTTGATTATTTGCGGGCAATAGCCCATAACCTAGCTTTATAATTTTAAGTAAACCAATTTATAGTTCTGACTAATTTGTCATTTTCAATAGTTCTGTCAGTAAAGAATTTTACTATTCTTGATTAAATACTACGAAAAGAAATTCTTCATCCTAAATAAAGGTTATGAAAGTAATTATTTCATTATCAAAGGTAAAAGTATGCTAAATCAAGGATGAAAACACAACCCAGTTATATATTTGAAATTAGAATATTTTTATTTTTCGATGAATTGTGTGTATGGATGAATTGAGCGTGTCGATGAATTGTTGTCGGTGAATTCGCCGGATCCCAAAATATATGTAATTATTTTCATTATTTTATAGTTCTTATCGTTAAGGGAATTTTCGTTACAAATAGTTTGATCTTTTAATAATTATCGTCAAACTTGCATAGCATCTAGGTACAGACTTGCAAATCCAATATGGCCGACTGGCTGCTGACCTCCAGGAGGGTTATTATCAATCACACTGGGCTATTTTTCCTCCGACATCCTCCTGCCTCCAACCTCAATTTGAATATAACTAGAATGATACGACTTCGCTTATTACAGAAACCTAGACATCCCTAAGAACAATTCAACAGTGTGTATAACATCCGTGTCTAGGTGTACACAATCTCTTAGTTCATCCTTCGTCTTTGCTGGATGAAACGGAAATATTATTTGAAAATTTGAATTTTGTAAACAAAGTCGTTTTTGACTCGAACGAGCTCTCAACGGTCGTCGGCGCCCAGTGTGATAAGAGTATAAGAACGAAGGAGATTGCAAGAGACCATGTGGCCTACACTAGGCAGTTCCATGTCCATTAAAACCTGTCATCCCCATGCATAAAGTTGTCTAACCGTTTCTTAAAACAACTTAATCTAAATTTATCCATTGCTGCGAGTCCTGATCTGTTGTCTAAATATGATGACCTTGTCTGTGTCGAATCCATGGCAGTCCCATAAGGTCATAATCCCATTGGTTAAAATCCCACGCCAATTAACCTAGGCCTATATTCATTAATAGATTTATCACATTAAATCATACCATAACATGAATATAGTGTTTATTAATACTATCAACATCCTAGAATATTATGTGTGCGATTATGAACAAAGGAATAATATTGACTATAGCATTTTGATTCGTGGGATTTTGATATATGGTTACAAAATTTAATTTTTCAAATCTCCAAAAAACAAATTATCTTTCCGTCATATGCTGTTGAATATGTCCTTAGAGACGTCTAGATGTCTGCAACGGAAGTCATATTGTCGTTATTCAAATGGAGGAGGTTGGAGGTACGAGTACATTTGCTACTGTGTTTGCGAATTTTGATGATTAACATTATATCATCTTGATACTTGGTATCTTTATAATTACTTTTGTCAATTAATTTGTAATATTAGGTTCTTTAGGGAAGAAGGAATCAAATAAAGACCTTGTATTTAATGTGGATACTTTGCAGTAAATGAAATGCGCCAGAAAGGGTGAGTTTGGAAAAGAAATATTTACATTTTGGTGGAAATATGTTGTCGGAAATATAATCTATGTGTAACAACTGCTTAATAATCATACCACTGTGCTCATGCATGGATGACAAAAACACTAATTCTTAGATTCTCACATTGGGAAAGACGTCATTAATCCCACAATGCACCGGGCTCCATTGCCGTCATTATTTTCATGACGTCGATAGAAAACGCTATTTTTGTATATATACACTTTAAGTTTCCTGATTATCTCCATCGAGTTTTTTGGTCCTCAAAATACAGAAATATGTTTTCATCGCCAAAAGTCAAGGAAAAAGTTGCCTACGCGCGATGACCATACACAAGGACCGAAAAATCTTCCCGCGCTCTGATGCCGACGTTATGACGTCACGTCGCATCAAAATCCATCATATTTTCTATATTTTTCAAACATCTTTCTCTCCACGTGTTTAAAAGATTTCTCAGAATGTTTCGTTCAACACAATTGTCAAGATTCATAGTCTTTTAACGTTTCTCTCTACATGTATTTAAGGATGTTCTCAGAATGTTTCGCTCAGTTTTAATAAGAACACAATTGTCAAAATTCATCGTCTTTTCTATATTCTTAAAACATTTTCTCTGCGCGGCTTTCTCAGAATGTTTCGTTCAGTGTTACGTAAGGCCACGTGATGACCTGGAAATTTCGCTCCCATGACCATGACATCTGGATTTCCCTTTCATGTCGTCTTAAACTAGGTAAAAACACCGTCGATTTCCATCTTCAAACTAGGCAAAAACACCGTCGATTTCCATCTTCACATTCGGCGAAAATACCGTCGATTTCCATCTTCACACAAGGCACAAATGCCGTCGATTTCCTCCTTCACACAGGGCAAAAATACCGTCGATTTCCATCTACACAACTTGGCAAAAATACCGTCGATTTCCTCCTTCACACTAGGCAAAAATGCCGTCGATTTCCATCTTCACACTCAGCAAAAATGGCGTCGATTTTTTCCTTCACACAGGGCAAAAATGCCGTCCATTTTCATCTTCCCACTAGGCAAAAATACCGTCGATTTCCTCCTTCACACAGGGCAAAACTGACGTCGATTTTCATCTTCACACTAAGCAAAAATACCGTCGATTTTCTCCTTCCAAAGGACAAAAATGCAGTCGATTTCCATCTTCACACTAGGCAAAAATACCGTGGATTTCCTCCTTCACACTAGGCAAAACTGCCGTCGATTTCCATCTTCACACTTGGCAAAACTGCCGTCGATTTTCAGATTCACACTAAGCAAAAATACCGTCGATTTCCTCCTTCACACAGGTCAAAAATGCCGTCGATTTTCATCTTCACACTAGGCAAAAATACCGTTGATTTCCTCCTGCACACTAGGCAAAAATATCGTTGATTTCCATCTTCACACTAGGCAAAACTGCCGTCGATTTCCATCTTCACACTAAGCAAAAATGCCGGGGATTTTCTCCTTCAAATAGGGAAAATGGAGTCGATTTTCATCTTCACAACGGGCAAAAATACTTGGTTTGACCGTGTGAATGTATTTTCAAACACGTTGGACAAACAGTTTATCAAACCTGGTTTGGCCGTGTGAATGTGTTTTCAAACACGTTTGACAAACCATTTGTCAAACCTGGTTTGATATTGTGAACGGTCTTGCAAACACGTTTGACAAACCTTTTTCAAACCTGGTTTGCTCGTGTGAATGTATTTTCAAAAACGTTTGACTAGCCGTTTGTCAAACCTGGTTTGACTGTGAGATCAGTTTTTCATACACGTTTGACAAACCGTTTTTCAAACCTGGTTTGCCCGTGTGAATGTGTTTTCAAACACGTTTGACAAACCGTTTTTCAAACCTGGTTTGACCGTGTGAATGCATTTTCAAGCACGTTTGACAAGCCGCTTGCCAAACCTAGTTTGCTCGTGTGAATGAATTTTCAAACCCGTTTGACAAACTATTTGTCAGACCTGGTTTGACCGTGTGAACGTTTTTTAAACATGTTTGACAAACCGTTTTTCAAACCTGGTTTGCCCGTGTGAAAAAGATGGCGGCGACCCGTCTTCGGCAGCCAGACATAGGGAGCGGCGACCCATCTTCGGCAGCCACACAGAGGGAGCGGCGACCCGTCTTCGGCAACCAGACAGAGGGGGCGACGACCTGTCTTCGGCAGCCAGAAGAAAGGGGCAGCGACCCATCTTCGGCAGCCAGAACGAGGAGCGGCAACCCGTCTTCGGCAGCCAGACAGATGGGGCGGCGACCCGTCTTCGACAGCCAGACGGAGAGGGCGGTAAACAGTTTTCGGCAGCCAGAAGGAGGGGGCGGCAACCCATCATCGGCAGGAAGACAGATGGGGCGGTGACCCGTCCACGGCAGCCAGGCACAGGGGGCGGCGACCCGTCTTCGGCAACTAGAAAGCGGGGGCATGGACCCGTCTTCGGCAGCCAGACAGCGGGGGCGGCAACCCGTCTTCGGCAG
>NC_134788.1:1123419-1248419 GCF_046742065.1 Oratosquilla oratoria | reverse complement strand
TTTATTATGATGACCTTGTTTGCATCTCCTTTGTTATAGCCTCTGATCCACTTGAACACTTCTCTTAGATCACCCCGCACTCTGCGTCTTTCCAGAGATTGTAAGTTTAGGTGCCTGAGCCTCTCTTCAGTCGTGAAAACATTTCACATAATATACAAAAATGGGCATAATTCACCCTTGAAAAATTATTATAAACACCATTTTATTATGAAGAATAAAAGATTAATCAGGTATTTTTGCCAGTCTAGCACAGTTTTTAGTTGTTGTCTAATATATATTCCCACGTGACGTCATGTCGCTCGCGCAGACGTGAAAACATTTTACGTAATAAACTAAAATGGTCATAATGTAGATTATTTCAATAAATAAGGTGGTAGTAATGAAGAGGCGTTGGCGTTCACACGTTGGTTTATTTCAAGGCACAAAGGAAGTATGCGCAACCACTCTCACTGTCACTCGTCAACCTCTCTCAATGCTGACCCGCTTGGAACTCTGCGTACGTGACGTGACTTCACGCTGGAATAGCGTGCCCAAGGGCAGTTGCCAATAATCAATTTTCTACAATTATTCCTTGCACACAGAATTTTACATACATGCAATTTCAGTTATACAACAATTCAATTTTGATAATATTAATAATCTATATCACATTTATTCAACTTTCGCATTATAAATAAAATGGTATTTAACTTTGTAATTAGAAAATGGTAATTAACCAAAGTTCCAAAAGTTTCCCTGTCACTCACATACGAACACACACACAAATGACGCATCACTTTTTTATTTTTACGTTCTATGTTAATGAAATACTTTTAGATTCTATAATACAATGATAATTCAACCATAACAATGGGCTATTTAATGAAAAAATATTATAAAGACCTAACTTATTATGAAGAATAAAAGATTAAGCATGGTTTTTGCCAGTCTAGCATGATTTTTAATTATTGCCTAATATATTCCCGTGTGACGTCATGTCGCGCGGTCGTGAAAACATTTCACACAATATACTAAAATGGGCATAATTTACCCATGACAATGGGTTATTCTAATGAAACAATATTATAAAAATCTAAGTTATAATGAACAATAAAAAATTAAGCATAATTTTTGCCAGTCTAGTATATCTTTTAGGTGTTGTCTAACATATTCCTGTGTGACGTCGTGTCGAACAGTGGAGAAAACATTTCACATAATTGAACTAAATAATTCATCCATGACATTGGGCTATTTCAATGAAAAATATTATAGAAACAGATCTTTTTGAGGAATAGAAAATTAAGCGTTATTTTCGCCAGTCTAGCATGACTTGTAGGTTGTCAAGCATATTCCCGCTTGAGAATTTATTATTTTTTTACCGTATCGAGTAATGTGGTTTCCACTGTATGTTTTTTTTTTCTTTTCTTTTTTTTAGCTGAAAACAGTGTCTTGGCGATATTTTGTTATATTATGCTATATTCAGGTTTACTCTGGTAAATTGAAGGGTTACTTTGGACAGGGCACACAAACAATGCATGAATTTAAATCTACGACAATTGGAAATCAAGGGTATATTTGGAACTATACATGTATGTAATTGGAGATTGGGAGACGGGACCCCACGAGTGTTGTTCCTTTCCTGTACACTACAATTAGGTAAATATGATTGGGTAAGCGCACCCACGGCTTTCATCCTTTTACTCTCATCTCGCCTGTTGACTGACGCGTTGAGGACTCGCCCGGCGTTGATGTAGATCCGCCCTTGTTGCACGGAGTCGTGCGCCCGCTGGATGCTCTACAAAAATTAATATTCCAGAGGGAAACTTAACATCCTTATTCAAAAATATAACAAAAAAACAATTAAATAATATCTTTCCAGGGGAGGGGAAATAATATATGTCAAACATCCTAAGAAATAGAAGAAAATAGATATAACTCCTGCGACTAAAGCTGTCGTCCCCATTTTCTACCTTCTGCCATCCACCTTAAAAGTCGACATTTTAGTTAAATCGCCGATCATATTTACGGATCAGAGGCATCGCAGCATTTTTATGCTTGGGGATAAATGTCCACTCAGAAGAGAATGCTAAATACTTTTATTTTCGATAAAATCGCCCTTTTTCGTTAGTAACGTAAAAATTCTAAGTAAAACAAGAAATAATGATAATAATAATTATAATGGGATTAATGATTATAATAGTAATAACAATAATAATAATTAGTTAAAATAATAAAAAAGTAATGACAAGAACAATGATGATGATTGTTAATAATAATGATACATACATACATATACCAAGGCTTCTTCCCCCTTACAAGGGAGGTAGCCAAACAGAAAAGGGCATAAAATCATTCCCACCCATTCCATCCCTCAATACACTCCACACCCCTCCACCCTCCCTCCCATAAAGCACCTCCTTGATGACGGGTCATCCCTGCACCTTGTCCACCGCCCTGGGTCAGAAGCAGTGTCGCAAGACACAGCACATCCACAGCAAGGCCGCTTCATGAAATCGGCGACCCCCCCTCTCCGTCCCCTCATTGCATAAAAGGAGAGGACGGGGAGATATCCTTTCGGGCTGCGTCAAATTTTGCTCACACATACTACCTCACCCCCACCCCCCAGCCCATTCCACCTCATGCAATCACAACATAATCCATATACAACCATTCTCCATTCACTCCTGTCTTCTGTCCTCTCCCGTCCTACCTCAACAGACATTCCCCTCTTCCCCAAAGCCCCCTTCACCCCATCCATCCACCTCATCCTAGGACGTCCCCTTATGTTCACTCCCTCCACATCTGCCTTCCATACCTCTTTTACTAGTCTTTCTTCACTCATTCTTTCCATGTGTCCAAATCATCCTAATATTTTTTCATCAACCCTATCTCCCAGCTCCCTTTCCACCCCTGTTCTCCTCCTCACCTCCTCATTTCTCACTCTATCTAGCCTAGTAACCCCCACCATACTTCTCAGACACCTCATCTCAAACACATTCAAACTCCTTCTCTCTTCTTCTCTTATGTTCCATGTTTCTGCCCCATACAGTGCTGTTGGCACAATCACTCCTTCATACAGTCTCCTCTTAGCATCCATTCCCAAATGTCTATTCCTCATTACACTCTTTAATCCACCAAGGTATTTACTCGCTTCTCTCAATCTACATTCTACCTCCACCTTCACTCCACCTTTTCCTGCCACATTTGCACCCAAGTATCTAAAACTATCCACTTCCTCCAGTCGCTCTCCCTTAATACTCACTTCCAGTCTACTGCCACTTTCACCCTTTGTACATCTCATCACCTTACTTTTACCCACATTTATCTTCAGCTTTCTTCTATCACACATTCTCCCAAACTCTGCCACCAACTTCCTCAATCCCTCCTCCGATCCTGCCACAAGCGCAGTGTCGTCTGCAAACAACAGCTGGCTCACCTCCCACTTTTCTCCATTTTCTTTAACCATCTCCAATCCCTTGCCCAGTACCCTTGCATTTACCTCTCGCATTACCCCATCCATGTATAAGTTGAACAGCTAGGGCGACATAACGCATCCTTGACGAAGTTCCACTTTTACCTCAAACCACTCACTCTCTCTATTTCTAATCCTGACACAAGCTCTACTACTCTCATAAAAACTCTTGACAGCTCCGAGAAGCTTTCCTCCTATCCCCTATATCTGCATAACCTCCCACAGTGCCTTTCTGTCTACCCTATCATAAGCCTTTTCCAGATCCATAAAAGCCCAAAAAAGCATCCTTCCCCTTTCCTATAGCTTTCTCACATATCTGTCTTACCACAAAGATCTGATCTACACAACCTCTACCTGTCCTAAATCCACACTGTTCCTCACCAATTACTCCTTCTGTTCCTCTCCTAATCCTCTCAATCAAGATCCTCCCATAAGCCTTCCCAACTACACTTAACAAGCTAATCCCTCTGAAACTACTACATTCACACTTGTCCCCTTTTTCCTTGTAAAGTGTAACTATACAGGCACTCCTCCAGTCCTCCGGCACTCTACCCTCTCTCCAACAAACATTAAATAACCTCACCAACCAGTCCACCATCACTATACTTCCTTTTTCAGACATTCTGCATGGCATCCATCCAGACCAGGTGCCTTACCTGCTTTCATCATCTTAACAACTGCCTTCACCTCATCCTTCCTTATTTCTCCTCACTCATCACTCTCATTTTCTGCCCATTCCCCACTGCAGCTATCTTTCCATCCCTATCCTCCTTCACATTTAGCAACTCCCTAAAATATTCTGCCCATCTTCCCCTTACTGCCTTCTCTTCCATTATCATCTCTCCATCTGCACCTTTTACCTTTTCTTCTCTACTTGATTCGCCTCCTCTTCCTCTCCTAATTTCTTTCCAAAACATCTTTCTATTACTTTCAAAATTTTCTGTCATATTCTTACCCCATTTCACATCTGCTCTCCTCTTTGCAACCTTTACCTTTTGCTTTACTTCTATTTTCTTTTCTTTGTACCTCTCATATGACTCCCTCGTCCTATTTTGTAACCAATCTGTGAAAGCTCGCTTCTTCTCTTCTACAACCTTCTTTGTTTCCTCATCCCACCATTCACTATCCTTTCTTCTATTTCCCCCTGTCCTTCTTGTTCCACACACCATCCTTGCACACTTTATGACTCCCTCCTTGAACCATCCCCATTCCTCCTCCACACCCAGCTCTACTCTATCCTTCACTCCCTCCCACTCCTCCTTCAGCTTCTTTTCGTACTCCTTCTCCTTTTCCTTTTCATTCAAGGAGTTCACTCTAAGAACCTCCCTACCTTTTGTCCCTTTCCTCCTTCTCCATCTATCCTCCACTCTCAGCTTACCTTCCACCAAAAAATGATCTGATATTCCCCCACCCTCTCCCCTTAGCACACGTACATCCTTAACTCTTCCTATCATAATCCTATTTACCACTACATAATCCACCAACGCTCTATCTACCATCCTTCCCTCCACCACCCTCTCCCATGTGTACTTATGCTTGACTTTCTTCCGAAACTCTGTATTTGCTATCATCAACTCTCTTTCTAGACATATTTCCACCATCAACTCTCCACTACGATTCTTTCCTGGAACTCCACATTTCCTAACCACTCCATCGATTGGACCATTTCCTACCCTAGCATTAAGGTCTCCCAGTACTATTACATTGACATTTCTTCCTAAATCCTCTATGCACTCATTTAGAGCTATCCAAAATGCCTCCCTTTCGTCTACATTCTTCTCACTGCCAGGCCCATATGCACTTACAAAGACCCACATCTCCTTCCCCAGTTTCACCTGCATCCACATTATCCTTGAGGAAACCTCCTTCCACTCCACTACCCGTTTACCTATCTCTTCACTTACTAGAATAGCCACCCCTTCCCTCCCTCGCCCTCTCTTCACTCCTGATAACCTCCCACTTACACTCCCAAACTTACACTCACCCTTCCCTTTCAACTTAGTTTCACTCAAAGCCAACACATCCATCTTTCTTCTCACAAATATACTACCTATCTCTTACCTTTTACTCTCATCTGTACCACATCCACGCACATTAAAAGACCCAAACCTTAGGGTGCTGGTCGGAAAACTTCCAGACCCTCTTATGCCTTCTCTTTTTTGTTTAGGAATGTCCCCTGTGGGGCTACAAGGAGAAGGGTGCCTAGTCCCAATCCCCGTCCCTTTCTTCTCGCCTCTTACGATCCAAGTGGGAATACTTGGTGGCAGTATTCTTTTCCCCCACCACAGGAAATAATGATGATAATAATAATAAATGATGACGGAGACGACGACGACGATGACGATAATATTGATAAATGATGACGGAGACAATGATAATGATGATAATAATAATAATAATAATAATAATAATAATAATAATAATAATAATAATAATAATAATAATAATAATAATAATAATAATAATAATAATAATAATAATAATAATAATAATAATAATAATAATAATAAAACGTCAACAATAACAATAATAAGTAAAAAAAAAAAAAAAAAAAAAAAAAAGTCGATAAAATGCTTCTTGGCTGGACCCACCTTGACGACGCCCTGGACTACGATGCATGATGGCGTCAAACGTCTCCTTGACGACGAGGCCCTGGCTGGTGACGTGACGTGGCACAAGAGGTACTGCTGGTAGGTAGCCCGCGGGGCCCGACGAGTGGGTGCGGGTGTCCCCCCCCCCCCCCGACAGGATGACGTTGGCCTCGCCCTACGTACTTACGTGTCCCCGTAGAGCCCCCCCCCCCAAGGTCTTGCTGGAGAACCTGCATGGTGGAGGACAAAAACGTAGGGTGTCACACGGTCAAACCCAGTTAGACAAAATGTTTGTCAAACATGTCTGACAAACACCTCATTCACACGGTCAAACACCGTTTGACAAACGATTTGTCAAATGTTTGACAACCAAATACCCCGGTCACACGGTCAAGTCCGGTTTGTCAAACACGTTTGACAAACAAATACGCACATTCACACGGTCAAACCCGTTTGATAAACCGTTTGACCATGTGTATGGTCCTTGATGTAGCGTGTGTAACGGATGCTGATGTGTGAGTGTAACGGGGTTATGGATGTATATGTAACGGGTGTTGTGTGTGTGTAACAGGTGGTGTTGTGTGTAACGGATATGGACGGGAGAAATTAGCCCAAAAATGAAGTAGACTGCAAGAGACCACAAGGCCTACACTTGACAACACAAAGTTGAGATAATGTTCTTCCTTTCTACTTACATTTTAGTTTATCAATTTATTATTTGATAATCTATTATTTTTAGATAAATTTGCGAAACGAGATCCAAATCCCAACGTTTCTATATTTGTTTTCTTTGCGTTCAGTTCCGCGGAAAAAAGGCACATCGACGTCAATACTGAGCTTATTTTTAGTATATTGATTAACATCTACTAAGAATAATGAGTATTTACTTCATTATAAATCACAGGAAATCAGACAAGCAATTGCTTCCATTTCTATATATGGGGAATACAATTTTCGTACAATACCAAATTGATAAAAAAAAAATTGGGGCAAATTTCGGAAAAAAAATTGTATTTTTTTTTACTAAATTTTTTAAACATTCATAGGTTGCTACTATTTCATTCTTTTACTTATACATTTTTCTAATTTTGTTTTTCTCAAATTAAAAAATTAGAATGAGCAAAGCTTCCTTATATTTCATTGTTCAGTTCATATAATTTATTCGTTACACAGTAAATGTCAATTTGGAAAACTGACATTTTTGAAAGTATCATTAAATATTTCTATATTCTTGATATCTTTAAGATTATATTATGTCTTTCCACTACACACATACATTGAAATCTTAGTTATATGGCTTTATTGCAATGAACTATAATTTCATTGCAACTTAAAATCTATTAGGTCATTTGCTCAGTTGCCACATGGAAAATATAAATGAATCGTTGGCTTAACCTAAGGACATGATCTATTCTTTTAGTGTTTAATATCTATTCTGATAATTTCCGTTGTTTCCTTTTCCCTTTATATCTCCTCTTCTAATTCACCAGTCGTCTTATAGATCAGTAATTATTCCATTCCGCTTCGACTCAACTTCCCATATCTTATCAAATTTCCCATATTAATTCGTTTACTTTCGCCACGTCCTCTCTTCCCACTCCCTTATTACCAAAATACTTCGTCTAATTCCACAACTTTATGTCAACCCTTCTCTTCGGTCTTCCATTGACTTTTGCCATTTTCTTAATCCTCCTCCACTTGATCATTCGTAGAATGCAATTTATACTTTTTGTATTTCCCTTCCATCTTGACCATCGTTATCCATTCATCGTCTCTTGGAGCAATACATATTTCTTGTGAATGTCGACATTATAGCAACCCGATCTCTCAGATTTGAATCAAGTCGCCCGGTGTCATATAAATGCATATAGGATATATACTGGCTGTAGGTCTCCAATGGATGTTCTAATTGTTACATAATCTTCTTGTCACACTTCTCTTGTTATATTAGGAAGCTGATTACTTTTTATTATACAATTTCCTTTATACAAACCCGAGTTCCGACGAGAAATAATCTAAGAATTCCATTGTTCATTCTTTAATTAACGGTTATCTTTTATTAAACAAATATTGGTCAATAAATGTATTTGTATACTTTGCAACCGTTACCTGTATCTGCAAAAAGAGACTTATATAAAGAGGAAGGGAGAGGGAATAGACCGGTTAAAGTAGGGAGAGATGATGACAAAACGGAGCAGTACAACTCTGAGCTCTACTCGGTTGCAGTCACTGACTGATTACACTGTACAACAAATTTCAGGATTAAGAAGAAAACATAGTTCTCATGTGCGTTTTATTATGAAGTTCAGTGTGCTGAATTCAAATTTGATTACAAAAATTTCATGCCACGTCACAATTTTTTGTAAATCGCTGTTTTAATGATTATGCAATTAATAGAGATTTCCAAGGTTCCATAAATGTATTTTGCTCCCAAAGTCAGATTAAATGTCTTCATTGTATTTATTTAATTAATATATAATGAATCGGCATGTTTGTTAGCTTTATATGATGTATTAACCTACAATCTATTATTTACTTCTTCTTTTATAAGACGTCTAAGGCGTGTCACGCTTCAGGTTCCAACAGAAGTCAGCCAGCATAGCAGGACTCCATTTTCCCTTGTACCTGTTTTCCATTGACGCTATATCTTGATGGAACCTCTCTCCATGTTCATCACTCACATCTGCTGCATTCTCTGGGAAGAAGGACAGATGAGAATGAAGAAAGTGTATCTTCAGTGACATATTGCATCCGAGATCTTGGTAGCATTTGATTAGCCTCTCCACTTTACGCTCTCGCTGGGACTCTTGGTGCTTTCCCAGAAGCCCTTTGCATACATCTTTGAATGCATGCCAGGCCGCTAGCTCAGGTTCATCCATTGTCGCCTCAAAGTCCTCATCATTTATAAGCTTGCGAATCTGAGGGCCTACAAATATACCCTCTTTAATCTTGGCATCACTAATTTTAGGGAAGATCCCTTTGAGATACTGGAAACATGGCTTGTTATGTTGCAGTGCTTTGGTAAATTGCTTCATTAGGCCTAGTTTTATATGCAGTGGTGGCAAAATGATTTTCTCCTTCTTAACTAGTGGCTAATGAATTACATTATGGCATCCAAGCGTCATAGATTCCTGAGATGGCCATTCTGAGCGTATATAATGTTCTGATCTGGCCCTACTGTCCCACTTGCAAAGAAAGCACATAAATTTGGTGTATCCAGTTTGTAGCCCATTAAGTATGGCTACTACTTTCAAGTCTGCACAAATTAACCACTCATGCTCTTTGTAACTTATGCGGTCTAGAATAAAAGCAAGGTTCTCATATTTCTCTCTTAAAATTACTGAGTAAGCAACTGGAACTGAAGGCATGGTGTTCCCAATGTGCAACAGAACTGCTTTTATGCTGCAAAGGGATCCATCTATGAATAGCCTCCACTCATTGGGTTCATAGGACAGCTCAAGGGCACTGAATAGGCCTCTGATATCATTACAATAAGTCAAGTTGTTTTCCAAAGTGAAGAAATCCTGTAGATTTGCAGAACGCTTCCTAAATACTGTAATTCGAGCTTCTTCATCCAACAGGTGCCATTGTTGCAAACGTGAGGCCAGGAGTTCACTCTGCTGCTTAGTAAGTGTTAGATCACGAACTAGATCATTGAGTTCTGGTTGGGTGATGAGGTGTGGTTTCTTATCAGATTCAAGTTGTGTCGTATACGTTGCATCTTGAGATTCTGAATCGTCTGAGTTGCTCGTGTCATCGCTTGGTAGTTCAGAGGGCGGCTGTGGTACAGGAATATCACTTGAATGTAGAACTGGGCGAATAGCAGACTGAAGATCTGGATACACGATAGATTTCTTGCCTTTTCTGTTGCGACCTGCAGGAAAATAAAATAAAATCAGACTAAAAATGGATACTATTGGTTGTGATCACGTGCAAAAATAGTGGAAGTGCAACTTATTATGTATTTCGATCTTTTTTATTGATACATCTCTTGAAAATATATATAAAAACAGTAAAAAATAAACACTGAACACCCACCTTTAATATCCGTTAAGCAGAAGTAGCAATCTGTTGAGTGGTCCTTTGGCTCCCTCCAGACCCTTGGTACGCCAAACATGAGGCCAGTCCCTTTGCCTTTCACCCAGGCAGAAAGGGAACTTGTACACCTGACACAACATATGTGAGGTGCCCAGCTTTTGTCCTGGTCACCCACTTTACATCCAAAGTACAGCTCATAAAGTTTCTTTACACGTTGAGTCAACTGTCTCTTGTATTGCCTTAATGTAACTGATCCACATATATAACAAAACTTGTCTGGCGAATTCTTGCATTCTTTAGGCATCTTAACTCTGTATCCTGTTAAAAAAAAACACATAGCTATGTGAAAAATTATATAAATGGTAAAAGCAACAAAAAATACCGTTCAGATAGACATTGCGGGCACTGCTATTTACGAAGAACTGGAGGGTCACAGAAAGAAACGGATGTTATATTCGTGGTCTACGCAAAAAATAACTCTAGAAAAGGATAGTCTCATTTCCGTTTTTTTTTTCATTGTTATACAGTGTTATTATACCATAGGCCGCACGAAAATTATTGTTTTTGAAAGTAACAAATTTTCTTTGAATATTATAAGAGAACACGCCACCTATATTTCTTCTGTTGATTTCTATCATCACTAAAAGAATTTTAACCATGAATTAGTTTGATAACTGAACCTGCCACCATAATATGTATGAAATTAGTACACGTTGTATTCTCCTCGTTTGCTTACGTATGTCTATCTTATATTTTTCAGACTTGATGCTGGCAGATGAATGTTGGAGGGTGTCATTCCTATATTATTATTATTTTCTTTTCTTTTCTTTAGCAGACCTGACGACATTTGGCGAGGGCGCAAAGACTATATAGGAAAGATGGGAAAACTTGTATTTCTACTAATAAGAAAACGTCATCCATCCAGCGTGAATGCGCGCCATCTATCGACAGAGCCGCAAACTATAAATCGGAAGTGGCGTAGCGCGGCTTTCAAATCATACTAAACTTGTATTATATAGTGTTTTTTGAAATTTTGAAATTGATCTTTTCGCTAAAATAATCAATATTTCGAAAAAGTTTTACTTTCTCTTTATAAAATAATGAGTAGTAATTTTATGACTTTTGCATGCATGCTTTACACACATGATTATATTTATAAAATAAAAAATGGGTAAAATACTTCTGCACAATGCATCATTCATTACTAAATATTTGAAATTGAGTAAACACTTAAAATTTAAAAGGTTATTTTAGTTTTTATTTTATTATTTTTGTAATATGTTTTTCTTGTTTGTGCTTGTGCTTATGTTTGAACTTTGTATACTTATTCAAGTGTCTGTACACAAATCATACAAACAAGGATAGTAAAAGTTAGGTATACATGAGAGTCTTTTATTTGCAACAAAGCAATACTGTCTTGTAAAGAACATATACAAAACAAACTAAAAGAAATAACATTATTCAACTTCAAAAATGAAACATATATCAGGCAACCAAAACATGCAATCAGATATTGAATACCAAACAAAACATAGGAAAATCAGTAATCAAAAACATTATGAAACAAAAATAAACAAAGAAGCAGACATAACATGCATATTGATTAAGCAAAAAATGTTAATTAACAGAACAAAGGAAAATCCCAAAAGCAAACAAACAAAAATATATACATATGTAGCAAGACAGGTACTGTATTGTAAAAAACATAGACAAAAATAAAAGGATGAACATGCAAGAAATAAGTCACAAAATTAAACAAACAAGATTTGCAATCATACATAAAATAACAAGCATAACATAGAGAAATCGTTCAACAAAAACAGTTAAATTTTAAAACTACCAAAGAAGCAGTCACAGCCTGCCAAAAAAAAAAAGAAGAAATATACATATACCAAGGCCTCCTCCCCCTTACAAGGGGCCATTTATTCAAAATTAAGGTAAAAGTTTATAACTTTACCACTTCAGCTAAGAACATGACATAACTATATCAAAGTTGTTGTGCCTGCCTGGGACTGCCATAAAGATATGGTATGAATTTGACATGATCAATTCATATTTCTAGATATTTGTAAGGTATTCATCTATAATTTTCGTTTCCAAGCTAAGTGACACTGCACTGACATAAAGATAAAGAAGATTTTAACTATGTTCTATTTTATTCCTCCATTTTCTGTTAAAGTTTCCATGTACTGTGTGTGTGTGTGTGTATGTTGAATCTCTTACCTTTCTTTATCTTTAGGAAAAACGTGAAAAATCAGATGGGGGGGAAAGTCATTTTTCTTCTTTTTGCACACTACACATGGGTGATAGTTCCGCCCACTCATGATTGAATGTCCCGCTTAATTATAAACAAACAGACGATGCAGTTCAAACTGGTGATTGACGTAGACACCATCTAGTGAGAGAGCCGCACACTAAAATGTATGTGGACGATGCGGCTCTCCGTGAGCTTTCCCATCTTTCCTATATAGTCTTTGCTCGGGTCGGTAGGAGAGGGACTGGACCAACGGGGGAAGCACTAGCATTCACAAGCTCGACAGTTACCAATTAACGTTTATTTGATGAAACATACATTAATTTTGTTATACAATTTACCATGGTAACATTGACAGAAAATTAGTATGAATACAAAAAGAGAAAATTAACCGTAGGTACCTAAGAAGAAACAGAACGTACAATTTAGCCCAATAGCCCATTGGCGCATGCGCAGACGAAACTGCCCAGATGACCATGCCCCACCCTCCAATCCACGATATAGGGGTGGGTGGCACTGATCTATATAACACCTGGATAGCGTATACGGGCCGTGGGCTGCCCCAGGAGTGAGGCGGGCAGGCGGGACATGGCCGCCATAATGGAAGTCCCAAAACAGCAAGTGTGAACCGCTCCGCCGGTCATGGGACACTGATCTATATAAGACCATTTTTAGATCAATCAGTGTCATGGGAGCTGTCGTGTTACTCTCGTGGCCTGTGATCCAAGCATGATTGGGTATTTAATGGCCACACAATTCGTCGCTGTTGGGCCCTCCACATGGCATGCAAGGTGTATATCAAAATATCATCATCACAATAAAACAATATACTGATAGTTATTACCTCTAGCAGAAATAACCATTTATATACATAAACTTGTGCATGTATATGGATGAGTTGGCACTGACAAATTATAATTCCAGTATATATTATAACTTCAAGGGAATGTTACACAGACAACAAATGGGATAATGATATATAGTCAAAATATGATAGGGATAATAATAGATCTGTACTAGCATTTAACGGAATAAATATCCCTATAACATTTGATTACTGTACTGCTTATCGTTATTGGTGCTTGAATAAAACAAGTTTTGATAACTTCTTCCTCACTTTGACACCGGTTGCTTTTTGAGAATACAATTTGGAGATATGATGGAGCCTGATTTTGCAGAAACACGTGACGATACACTTGATCAAATTGACGATGTGGTTAGAATCCGGGGTTGTGTCGAACATGTGGTCGCTGAGAGAGGAAAATAGGGGGACGGCTGCTGCAAGGGGACTCGACAGGACTGTGACTGCTGCTATGGTGGCAGGTACATTTGCTGCTTTTGGGGTAGGGGGGCTCCTCTCCGTTGTTGACCTTGAGAATGCGTCGGAGGAAACATTTTTCAGTTACCTCGCAAACTCTGATAACCCTGTCAGCTGCAGCTCGCACCAGTCCTCCGCGGTCTTTGCGAGACACTAGACCGTACTTCTGCTCATCAGTATCATCAGGAGATGAGCGCTAATAATGGTTATTTATATTTATTTATTAATTTATGTCATAAATTATGCACTGAAATAGCATATCCTTAATAGATCGAGCAATAAATATCGAGCAAAAAAAAATCCAAAAACATCATACCATGTTTCATTCTTTGATGCAATCGTTAACAATTTCACACAGGACAAATAAAAATGAGTATGTTTTGGTGAGAAGTCAAGGGGAAGGGAGGGCTGTTTGGCGGCTCTGGCCCACACTTGATGGGGTGCCGAGCAGTGTTGCCGTTCGTAGAATTTTTGATGCGGAATGAAGCTTAATGACGACATCTGGCAACTGCCTGTAGCTTTTTTTTTCCTCATTCGCCACTTGGCAAAAGATCGACATAATAACTACCTATATAGTGTGTAAATGTTATTAATACGGATGCTATAAGAAGTAATTAACAAATTCTATTCATTTGATTGATGAATAGCAGTAGAGGTATATCAAGGGCACGTGACAATATATATATATATATATATATATATATATATATATATATTATATATATATATATATATATATATATAGAATGTTATATAAATATATATATAATATATATATATATATATATAATATAATATATATATTTCTCACAAATAGGCTTCTTCCTCACCGACCTTCACCAACATATACGCATATATATTATAATTATTACTATTATCATTATTATCATTATCTCTTTTTATTATTATTATTGTTATCATTATTATCATTATTATTATTATTATTATCATTATTATTATTATTATTAATTATTATTATTATTATTATTATTATCATTATTATTATTATTATTACTATTGTCATTATTATTATTATCATTATCATTATCAGGGAGGGAGGTCAGGTCAGGTCAGACGCATACACGCCCTTCATTCCCCAGTCCTTAAGACTACTAGTAGCTGCATCTAATATCTAGAAACACACCCCCCCCCTTTTGATTTGTAAAGCACTCAAACACACCCCCTCCCCCTGCGCGCTGCCACATATTTGTTTTAAGCTAGGTAATTAGAATTATTAAATTATCATTAAATTGTCCCCACACCCCTCTTTGATTTACTCACACTTGCCTTGGAGTCCCTTCATCAATCACTTAAGGTACGTGTTACCCACACCACCTCATCTACCACCTTCTTCCACTGTCCAGGAATTTGCGTCACGTGCTCGCTAGTGGTCCTTCGAACCGGATATTCATTCCATTACCTATGTACAGAACTCGTAAATTAATGCGACTTCACTAGTTCAATAATCAGTATGACAACTCATGAAGTAGATCACAACATGTTTCGCGCATAGGTTAGCAACTCAATGAACTGTTCAGGATTCACTCCTGCTCGTTAAGGCACGCACTAGGTCAACCATGATATAGTAATTTTATGTCACATTAATTTACCATTCCTACTTTTACCTTTCTCTTGTGCAACATTTCGCCCCTTAAGTAGAATTAGATTGTGCTGAAATTACACTGGTCCCTTTCTTTCGCGGTTTCACGCGAGTTTCCTCCCTCCCCCAGCTCGTATGACAGCACAATCTTCTATAGTCACCCCCTTCGATTCTCCATTTTCGTCGTGCGATTCTTTCGCTCGACTCTGCATCGTTCTTTAGAGGGAGAGCGGACACCCCCCTCTCGGCTTATGATTCAGTGACCGCAAGCATACTCAGACGGCGGCCACCATGTCTTAT
Organism: Oratosquilla oratoria; assembly: GCF_046742065.1. Taxonomy (NCBI): domain Eukaryota; kingdom Metazoa; phylum Arthropoda; class Malacostraca; order Stomatopoda; family Squillidae; genus Oratosquilla; species Oratosquilla oratoria. The sequence continues at coordinate 1,232,867 of NC_134788.1, read as the reverse complement.
TACAGCCCTAACGAAGACGCAATTACGAACGCAACACTGACCGAGCTCATTGCCATCACGCAGAATTTCCTTGACGCTGTCACGGAATATTCTGAAGCCTACGGGGCTATCAATGTTGAGAGCCTGAGTCCCAGTGCGGCTACGGAAATTCTTCAAGAAGGTCAAGACCATCACCAAACATGGCGGTTATTGGAGCCCGCGTGGGCACGCCATCCTCACGAGGATCGGCTCACAAAACTGAAACAGGAACTAAGACCCCACAAGAAGGTACTATTAAACCTAAAAGTCCGAGCAGATGCGCGAGTGAACGGCGCAAATACCGCCGTTCAAGCGTCAAACAGCCAGCTTAATCAAAGCCCACTGGTTACATACATAAGGGAAGAAAATCATACCCCCTCTTTCGATGGGGATCTGGAAATGTTCTCCAGCTGGTGGAGCATTTTCAAGACAAATGTTCACGAAAGCAATAGGTACACAGAGGGAGAAAAGTTCAGCGCTCTCATGCGCTCTCTAACGGGGCGTGCCAAGCGTCTCGTTGGATACCCCGTGTTCAACAACACCGCGTATGAACACACCATCCGACGGCTGCATGATGCCTATGACAAGCCCTTGGCAGTACGAAGAAGTCTGAAGGAACGCCTCGTCGCCATTCCCGCACCTACGGACGAATGTGAGGACTTGTCGAGGTTCCTCGCCGATTGGGATGAGTACAGGAACGCAGTAGGACAAGCCCTCTCCGATGAATTTGTAGAGGATGTCCTAGTGCCGAAACTACCCCGACAGGTTCTTTCATCAATATACCTGTTCAAAGGCACTTCTGAACTAAGTGCACCAGAGCTTCAATCAGCACTCAAAGTTTACTCGGGTGCCATCACGGGCAGTCGTCCATACCCCGGTGTTGGTACACCCATTTGCCACAGCGACCCCTACACCTGCTCCCGCTCAACCCTCAACGCGCCCATTTCGACCGCCAACAACGACCGCGGGGACGCCTCCGAGGACTCAAGGTCGTACGTCGAGGCACACCACGGGACGGCCAGCACCCACGCCCCCACAAACAGTACCTGCGGTCCCCAATGAAGCACAGCCACGCGCCAACTGTCTGTTTTGCGACTGCCCACATAGGCCGTCACACTGTACAACATACCCGGATATCTCCGCACGCACCAACAGGCTTTTAACACTAAACAAGTGTACCATCTGCTACTCCAACAGGCATCTGACGAACCGCTGCGACTTCCAAGCAGGCTGTATGAAATGTGGCGGTCGCCATAAAGCGCCACTGTGCCCTCAAGCCATCAACCTAACCAGCAATGGCATCTTCACTTCTTCTACGCCGAATGCAGCTCCTTCTCACCTCTGGAGCCAGTCTCAGTCAAGCCACGCCCCCACTCCCCCCTACAGCGCGGCTTCATCACAACCTCCTGCTGGTTACCCGCATGCTTCAGGATACCATCCGTATTACCCCCCCTTCTATCAGTATCCGGGGGCCTACCCCCCACATCACCAGTCCCCCTACCATCCTCCGTCGCAACCAGCGCCACTTGGCACGAGAGCAATACAAGATGGCACCTCAACTCCCACACCATCAACATCTACCAGCTCCCACGACGCCTTCAGAGCACCGCCAGAGGTAACCCACGCCCCTGCTTCCAACAGTGCTCCCTCTTCAATACACATGGCCCCCATCACCGCCACTCCAACTGCCCCGGAATCCTCTCCAACAGTGGCGGACGCGGCGATGAGACCAACTCCAACGACGTCAGCAGCCCGCGCCGCGTTGGTCCCAACTTCCTCCGTATCTAGTATCTCCTTGCCTCGGGAACCGGAAACAGAACCAGTTCCTGTTCTCATTGAGACTACGCAAATCGTCGCGGACACTGCTCTCATCCGTCGGGCAATACAAAGCACTGTCGCTCTGCCCGTCTTCACCGGACGTCTCAAGGAAAACGACAAGAGTTGTATCTCCCAAATCTTCATTGATTGCGGAGCTCAACGCACGTTCGTACACCCTTCTGTCGTAGACCAACTCAAGCTCCAGCCAAAGGGAACCGTACTCTTCAAGATCGATTCCTTCAACAAAACCGAACTACCTCAGGTGTTCGATATCGTCGAGTTCAACTTACACGTGGGCGCTGAGAAACATCGCATCGAAGCAGTAGTGCACCCCGCAGTGGGTAAAAACATCTCCATGCCCGGGTATCAACGTACTGTCCAGGTTCTCCAGTCTCAAGGCATCCCTATCGCCAATAAAACACCGTCGGACCAAACTACCGACATCCACATCATATTAGGCAGCGACCACATGCCATTGGTCTTTAAACGCGCCATGCGTTTCTTGGGTGTCGAACTTTTTGCCACCTCAGCTGGTTACGTGGTGTGGGGCAAGTTGCCCCCTTGGAGTCAAGACCGAGCCCTCAATCCACCTATTGAAACCACCGCACTTAACAGCATCCGCACAGACGAACCGGTACTCGTTGATCCTCCGGTACACGAACTCTGGTCGTTGGATTCGGTCGGTATATCACTAGAAAAATACAGTCATCTAGAGGAGAAGGCGGTCAAGTTTTTCAAATCAACCGTGCGAAAGATGAATGGGGCATACACCATACGACTACCTTTCAAAACGGAGGAGCGCCCAGCCATCAACTATGGGCGTGCGGTAGCTCAACTACACTCACTCAAGAGGAATCCACACCCGTCTCTTTACTCCGACTACCGTAATATTTTGGAAGAATACCTTCGGCTCGGGTTCATCGAAACCGTCCCCCCGGGTCCCGAGGTAGACGGGAAGGTACACTACCTACCTCATCACCCAGTCTACAAGCATTCCTCCACGACTCCCGTCAGGATAGTGTTCAACGCATCTTCCAGAGCACACAAGAAAGCGCTATCCCTCAATGATGCCCTGTATACGGGACCCAACCTGGCTCAGAAAATACAATCCATGATCCTGCTCTTCAGAGAGGGCACGTACGGTGTCCTGGCAGACATCAGCAAGGCTTTCCTACGAATAGGGGTAGACGAGGCAGACAGAGATTTCTGCCGCTTTCTCTTTTTTACAAGTGCAGATATGAAAGAAATCCAAGCCTTCCGCTTCAAAGTAGTGCTGTTTGGCGCCACTTGCAGCCCTTACCTCCTCAACCAAACCATTGAACATCACCTAGAGACGTATGATCACCCCCTGACTACCAAACTCAAATCCGCATTTTACGTGGATAACCTACAACTGACGTATGAGAGCCCCGACGAGATCACTATAGAAAGACCCCAGATAGAACAAATCTTGAATCAAGCCAACATGCCCCTGGATCAATGGGCCTCCAACGCAACCATCGAAGGATTTGAACACAACGGAGTCCGCGATTATCTCGGCCTCCGCTGGGACACGGAACGAGACATGCTAGGAGTTGCCATGCCCCACCAATTTAAAGAGGCGTTTGAACATCCACTACTCTTCAAGACAAAGAGGAAAATTCTCAGTCTATTTTCTTCACTATACGATCCCGTGGGATTCCTGGCCCCTATCACACTCACGGGCAAACTCTTCATACAAAGTTTGTGGAAAACGGAAGAAGGATGGGATACCCCCCTTAACGGGGACAGCATTCGGGCCCTCCCCACCATCCTTAATAACTACCGGAACTTGGATACTCTTCGATTCCCTCGGAATGCGCACCCTGGCACTCACCACGCCCTCCACATCTTCTGCGACGCGAGTCAAAGAGGGTTCGGGGTGGCGGCCTATACCGTCTCGAGGGAGGGACACGTTTCCTTTCTCACAGGGAGGAGTAGGGTCGCACCCAAGAGCATGGACAAGCTTAGCGAAGAACTCACCATCCCACGACTAGAACTCACGGCTATTCTCTTCGGCAGCCGCCTCGCGAAGTACCTGACGAGTCTACGTCCCTCACACTACCACACCACCTTCGTGTGGTCTGACGCCAAATCAGCCCTTTTCTGGGTCCGCAACCAGACCAGCACTTCAACGTACGTCCTTAACAGAGCTAGAGAGATCAAGCAGTTGATACAAGATCACAACCTCCACCTCAGGCACGTTAGCTCCAAGGACAACCCAGCGGATCTCGCCTCGAAGGGCACTAACGTGGCAGGCCTTAGCAACCGGCAGGACCTTTGGTTCAAGGGTCCAGCATGGCTTCCCCACCCCGAACAATATCCCCCACAAGAATTGGATGCTCTACCCATCTTGATACACGCCAATCCCACCATGGTCCATGAAGCAGAGCGACCGTTCAACATGACACCATTCCGCGATCTACCAGAAGCGTACAACGCCTTCAGGATTCTGCTGAAAGCCGTGAGGGCCAAAGCAACAGCTACGGTAAGAACCAAACTTTATCGAAGCCCTATGCAAGTTATGCTCCGAATAGCCCAAGTCAGCTCTTATCCGAGAATATACCGACATCTCCAAGGACGAGCCACCCAGCTCAATTCTGATGACAAAAATCTCATCTACCAAAGAGGGCTCAAACTGGATGAACAAGGCCTCATACGCTGCCAACCACCACACGCTGCTACTCACCACGAGTACGGACGCGCCCCCCCGCTGTTGTTACACCCAAAGTGTCCATTGTGGAGCCGCATTGTCTTGCACCAACACCGTCTCGCGCTGCACACCAACACAGCCACTCTTCATGTCCTCCTACGACGAGATTACTGGGTCTCACGCCAACGACAGACCATCAAGTCCCTCCTCAGACAGTGTTTACACTGTCGGCGCGTCCAATCGCCGCCCTTCAGGTTTCCCCCTCCAGCACGTCTGCATCCTAATAGAGTTCACTTTAGCACACCCTTTTCCACCACCGGAGTCGACTTCACGGGAGCCATCAAGTTGAAACAGTCCCACGTTGACGCAGCCTATGTAGTCATCTTCACCTGCGCCAGCATCAGAGCCCTTGTCTTGGAAGTGGTCACCTCCCTCAGTGTAGCAGACTTTCTGAGGGCACTGAGGCGCTTTGCAGCGCGAGTGGGAATGCCCCACTCGTTCGTATCCGATAACGCCGCCAATTTCGGGGCCACCAACAGGTTGCTCCGAGAACTCAAAGAGGAGCCCAGCATCGACGAGTTCTTAACGCACCATCACTCGTCCTGGACCTTCATCACCCCTCTGGCTCCCTGGCAAGGTGGCATGTATGAACGCCTTGTCGGAATTACCAAATCCAACCTGAAGAAGGCCCTGTACAAGCACACTCCCACCTATGACGAGTTCCGAACCTTGTGCCAAGAAGTGGAATGCGTGGTAAACAACCGCCCCCTCACTTATGTTGACACGGAAGAAGACACACCCCTTACTCCTAATCATCTTATGTACGGACGGACCATCGCCCTGTCCCCGCAGGTACAACTAACGGAACTGAACGACCCAGATTATCACGATGCCACCACCTTGAGGACTCAATACCAGTTCCTGACAGAGATCCTGCGAAATTTCAAGAGGAGATGGACCCACGATTACGTCGCGAGTCTAAGAGAACGTCACCTGCGACACTACAAACCGCCTCAGAATGTACCTCGAGTACACGACCTAGTTCTCCTCATTCTGGACGGCGTCCCCCGAGACCAATATCCCTTGGCACGCATCACCCAAGTCTTCCCAGGTCCTGACGACGTCATCAGATCCGTAAGAGTCCGCACTGCTAAAGGAGAATACGAGCGGTCTGTCACACGAATCATCCCTTTAGAAATCAATCTGAACACGGACACGCCCCCTCGTTCCCACGCGGACCGTCACGAGCCGACCGGGGAGCCCCTTCCCCCCGCGGGGGAAGGCGAAACCGACACCGTAGACAACGGAACCTCTCCGGCAGCGAGCGACCCGACTGAAATCACCTATGAACACGAGTACCTCACCACACCACCTACGCTACAACCCCGCACGGCCTCGATGACCGACGTCACAACGAGAGCTTCAGCGACGTCACTCAACGAGCAAACAGCGGCCCCATCAACAGGAGCACGACCACGGAGAACGGCCGCCCAGCGAGCCAGAAACTGGTTCTCCACTCTTGATGAATGACCAGGCCGTCCACCCACCGCCCCCCCTTTTCTGGTTCATAACCTGTGTCACAATTTTTAAATTGTGACACCCAGCTCGTTGTCTCCCTTCCCATTTTCTCGTCTGTTTTCTCTCCGTATCAGCCCTTCATTCCCCATAGTCGGGGGAATTTCCAGTCCTTAAGACTTCTAGTAGCTGCATCTTTTCTCCTCCTCGTTATCCTCTTTATTTGTCATGTCATTTTTGACAACCAATTCAATGCCTTAACGAAGGGAGAGACTTCTAATATCTAGAAACACACCCCCCCCCTTTTGATTTGTGTTCTCGGAGCCATGCCCAACGGTCCGCACTCACACAAAGCACTCAAACACACCCTGCGCGCTGCCACATATTTGTTTTAAGCTAGGTAATTAGAATTATTAGGACTGTGTTTAACCCGCTCGTGAACAGTGTCTACCTCAAAGAACACTTGGAACTGTGTCACCCTCCCGCATGAACATTATTCGTAGTACCCTTCGCAACTAGGGACGGAGACATAGTACTATTGGCAACGTCGGAAGCCGGCTAGCGGACATCGTGACCTGACCTGTCGCAGGACAGGGGCAGTCTAAGCATCGAGTTCGAAAAAGGAGGTCAGACCGCTCTATCTCGGAATATTAAGCGCGTCCTTTCCTCCCTCAAGTGACTGTTGGGGATTTATATCCTCGGGAATAAATCGAGTGACGATTATTTGGGTATAAACCCCTCAAGCAAAAACTGAGTGTAGTGCGATGAACGGGAGGTACGCCGACGAAGTGACTCTCAACCCCCACTGCAGCCACCCAGGCCGTCCACTCCCCGCCCCCACCAAACGAAGTGGCGCCGATCGTAGCTCAGCAGGAGATCAGGCTAATTGAAGACGTCTCCACAAGCAATACAATAATAAGTACACATTAACCAACAATTTCTTAAGCTAGGAACGCGCGCAGGGAATAGATAGGATGTATGTATGTATGTGAACCCAACTGTTAAAACCCTTATTTAATGTCAAGTAGCTTAATTTCAGTGTCTAATTTTCCAATTCATTAAAACTCACAATAGGAGTTCTGGGTTTCATTAGCCTAGGACGGTTCTCTTTATGAGTTGTCCCCACACCCCTCTTTGATTTACTCACACTTGCCTTGGAGGGAAGGCGAGTGGTCCCGAGATGTGATAAAAATCACCTGGACTTCGGTTCCCCAACTGCAGCTATCTTACCCCTCCCTTCATCAATCACTTAAGGTACGTGTTACCCACACCACCTCATCTACCACCTTCTTCCACTGTCCAGGAATTTGCGTCACACAGTGCTCCGTATTTATCTTCGTATTTAAGGTTTATTGAAGAGTTTATTCAATAAATTAGTACACACACGCACAAAAACAAAGACACAATCGAGTGAAAGTGAAAGTGAAGTGTATCATCTAAGCGAAATCCCGTAAATCCAACTTTGTAAGCAAACCCAATTTCGTAAACAAACCCAAGCGAGCAAGCGTCCCTCGCACAAAGCATCATGGCTACCTCACGCATTGGACTTGAGATCAACAGTTACTAACCTCCCAGTTATTAACCTCTTCCCCCTCCCTCGCATCCACTGCGAGCCATACGGTGTTTATGGAACTCGATCTGTATGCCTCGTCCAAGATAATTCTAGCTGCATGTCGTCAGCTGTATCATAACCTAACGTACGTACTTTATTCGAATATATAACATCATGATGAAGGATAAAGTTGGCATCATTTTGGCCCTCCAGGTATTAGTGATTTTCATCAACTTTTCGGGTCGGTTGAGAAGTTCAGAGGTTCCAAAATACGACCATAAGGTTAAAGATCGGATTGAGAACTATTTGACTTGTGAGGGCTGTTGCAAACACTTTGGATTTTGCCGATGGACTATATACAAACACCTACTATCGCCCTCTTCCATTACCAAGCGCAGCAACAAGGTCAGGGTCGGAACACATTCGTGTACTTCCGAGGTAAGCAACATCAAACCCGGAAGCAACAGTGTTATAATAGCAATATGTTTGCTATTATCTGGCGACATTCATCAATGCCCTGGCCCCGTGAGGGCTGATGAGATGAATGCCAAGCTGTCCTGTTTGTCGAGCAAGGGCCTACAAATTGTTCACTTGAACATTTGCAGCCTGACGTCAAAATTGGACGAGGTAAGGGAGATTACCCGGAGGACTACCCCTGCAGTATTATGCTTCACCAAGACCAAGCTGGACGATACGATAGCGGATCCGGAGGTAGAGATAAACAACTACACCATCGTGAGGAGAGATCGTAACCGGGCTGGAGGCGGCGTGGCTGTCTACATACGCAACGACATCGCGTTTGAGCAACGGACAGACATGAACAGTGAGTTAGAGGCTTTGTGGATAAACATTCTCTTGCCAAAATCTAAGCCTATCCTCGTAGGTGCCTGCTATAGACCGCCCTGGCAACATGACTTCTATAGTAAGCTTGAGGATTTGTGTTCCAATGCCACAGACTTTCTGAACAATGAAGTGATTATAACTGGCGACTTGAATACTCATGTAGAATCAACCTCGAATACTCTGCATAATGCGCTAAAGTCATTCTGTTCAATGAATTATCTGAAACAAATTATCACAGAACCCACCAGAGTAAGTGCCACTGCTAATTCTGTTATTGATCTTATTTTGGTATCAGATGTTCAGAAAATATGTTCTAGTGGAGTAATTGATATTGGTTTGAGTGACCATAGAGCAACGTATTGTATCAGGAAAGTTTCCAAACAACAAATCAATCAGCATAAAACCATAAAAGTTCGTTCTCTTAAGCATTACAGCAAGGAATTGTTCTGCGAAAGGTTGTCCGAGGTTAACTGGTTTTCAGTCGTCAATTGTACAGATGTTGATCAAGCTTGGAATAATTTTAAAGCACTGTTCAAGGGGGTATTAGACAAATTAGCTCCAGTAAAATCAATCAGAATAAAACAACGTTCCGAGCCGTGGTTTTCTGGTGACATCTTGAAAATGATCAACAGGAGAAATAAGGCTTTAAAAGAGTATAAGAAAACAAAAGATCAATCTGTTTTCGCTATGTATAAGAAGTTACGGAACGAGGTTCAGGTTATGGTAGACAGAGCTAAGGTAGGATATTACAAAGATTCTCTCCAAACCAACAAAAACAATCCCAAAAAACTATGGCAAACAATCAAACAGTTAGGTTCTTCCAAAAATCTAAAATCCAAAAGTAGTAACATTGGTCTTAATGTTAATGGGATCGTTACTTTCGACAAAGTAGCGGTGGCTCAAAAATTTAACTCCTTTTTCACCACCATTGCTACCACCCTCGTAAATAATTTACCAGTACCTTCAGGTCATTTTGGCCAAGAACACATTAACAATTATTATTGGAATAAGGGTGTATCCTATGACACCTTTGCTCTGTCTACGGTTGCTAATGTAGATGTGTATAAAATGTTGAAGACTGTTAACAGGTCTAAGGCTACCGGACTAGATAATATTCCAGCCAGATTTGTGAATGACTCAGCTGAGCAGATTACTCCCTGTATCACTCACATAATCAATACTTCGATTCAACAGGGCAAAGTTCCCAAAGATTTTAAATTAGCAAAAATTACTCCTTTGTACAAGAAGGGTAGCAAAACAGATTCCGGTAACTATAGGCCAGTCTCAGTGCTCGGTATTATATCGAAGGTCTTGGAAAGAGTTGTTTATAACCAGGTTTATGAATATATTCAAAGCAATAACTTGTTCTATGATTTACAATCAGGCTTTCGAAAATCATATTCTACTGATGCATGTTTGATCAATTTGACTGATTACATCAAAGGTGAAATTGACAGAGGTAATTACTGTGGAATGGTTATGCTAGATCTCCAGAAACCCTTTGATACTGTAAATCATGATATTCTATTATTCAAACTACAAGCGTTAGGCTTCAAATCAGATGTTGTTAATTGGATGAGGTCTTATCTAACAGGTCGAGAACAGATTGTGAATGTAAATGGTTCAACATCAAAAGCAGCAAAAATAACATGTGGTGTCCCACAGGGTAGCATTTTAGGTCCGCTGTTGTTTCTTTTGTATGTGAATGACATGAAAGCTGCTGTGAACTGTAAACTGCTGTTGTATGCCGATGATTCAGCCTTACTAGTTTCTGGCAAAGATGTAAATAGGATTGAGACGTTACTCAGTGAAGAGTTATTGAATGTCAGCAAGTGGTTGTTGGATAACAAATTGTCTCTACATCTAGGTAAAACAGAATCCATTCTCTTTGGCTCCAATCAAAAACTCAAAAATGCTCCCAACTTCAATATCCAATGTAATGATACTAGTATTCAACCTAGGTCTGTTGTCAAATATCTTGGAACAGAAATTGATCAAAATGTGTCGGGAGAAGTTATGGCACAAAAAATAATTAAAAGGGTCAGCTCCAGAACAAAATTTTTGGCAAGAATACAAAAATACCTAGATGTAGAGACAATGAAGTTACTAGCTTCAGCCCTGGTCCAGTGTCATATTGACTATGCTTGTTCTTCCTGGTATAGCAACCTATCTAAAAAATCTAAGAGTAATCTTCAAATATGTCAAAACAAACTAATCAGGACCGTTTTGAAAATTCATCCACGTACTCATCTAGATTATACGCATTTTAAACTGTTAAATTGGTTACCTGTTGAGAAACGTGTTGCTCAGTTAAAGCTTAATCATGTTCACCAAATTGTGAACGACTCTTGTCCCAGTTATTTGTCAGATACGTTTACACTTGTCAGAAATGCTCGTTCCCTGAGAACTCGTTCTAGTAGGTCATCTGTCATTGTACCTAGGTTTAATAGTTCGTTAGGGAAAAGTACTTTCAAATACACTGGTGCTATTGCTTGGAACTCTTTACCGACCAACATTCAATCAATTGTATCTAAAAGTAGTTTTAAAAAATCAGTTAAATGTTATCTTTTAGACACTGTTCTCTCTGAAGAAAATAGTTTATATGTTTAATTTACACTTCTTATAATCCTAATTTACACTTCGTATAACCTAGCTTTTCTATGATAATCCTTTCCTAATTGTAATATGAGGACCACAGTGGAAATAAGTCTTTTGACTTTCTGTGCCATCCTCGGATGTACAATTATATATACTGTGTATAATATTGAGTCTTGTATGTATTGTACTTATTGTATGTATGATTGTATCCGAATAAAATTCAATTCAATTCAATTCAATTCTTTGTTAAGATTTTTATTTCTATAATTTTTCTTCATTTTTTCTCTTGTTCTTGCTATTATTTTCATTGTATTATTATCATTACTATTATTATTAATATTTTCAATATTATCATTTGAATCATTATTATTATCATTAACATGATCATTGTTATTACTATTATTATTTTATTATTATATTTAATTATTATTATTATTATTACTATTATTATTATCATCATTATTATTACTATTATTATTATTATTACAAAAAATGCTATTATTATCGCTGTTACAGTTACTATTATTATTTTCATTGTTATTTTTAATGTTGTCATCATCTTTACCACTTGCTAATCATAATCATTACATTTGCTACAATGAATATGTAATGTTCTCACTTGTCGCCAACTATGGTAACACGGAGAGGTAGTGAGGTCCACCTCATGTATAAAATGCCCACAGCCTGTTTGTACACCATTCCGTTGAAAAAGCATAGGCTACCTGCGAAACAAGTCAGGAATGAACTCAAGACTAAGACTCGTGTTTCCTACTCCACTTGCGTCAACCTGTCAGAATATCTCAACATAATAATTATCCTTGTTATTGTTATTATTATCATTATTATTGTTATTATCATTACTATTTCATTACTATTTTATTTTTACTAATTACTATTTTACCATTATTCTTATTATTACTTTTGCTATTACTATTATTACTATTACTACTACTACTATTATTACTATTAGTAGTAGTAGCGGTAGTATGATTATAAGTATATTTCTATTATATTGTATTATTTATCATTATCATCATTCGATACTGAAAAGATGTCAACATTTTGCGCAGATTCGAATGTACTTGTCTTGATCCCTGAAAGTCTTTTCGGAAAAATCAAATATTTATATATGGTGAAAGTCGCCAAAAAGATTCTACTCGTAATGTTTTCTTTATTTTCTTTAAGTGCTGATTTGTAAATGAAATTTAAATTTTCTGCAGTTTGCAACTATAAAGATTATATTCAAGTGCGAGTGTTTTGTTTCTTTAAAAAGTTGCTGTAGGTTCTTATAGAAACGTCACTTGGAGCCTTTGCCGTCTCTGGGTCCTCGGGAAAATGTTGCCTGGAGCCTTTGCCGCTGGCATGCATGTAACCCAGGCTACAGCGAAGTTACCCGCTATAATTATCGTGGAAAAACGAGTAGCACTGGCTCCATATAACTATGTCAACTGGAGCCAGCGGTTTGCATCTGATCGTCTGGTTTCTCTGCAGGAGACCTTGCGTAGCTAGCGCCGAATAAGGAGCCTGTGAGGAGGGAGCCTGCTGCGTGACCTCCGACAGCCGCGAGGGAGGCTCTCTGTGACAACCACCTCCTGCATTCGATTCTTCTCGATGCGACAGCTTTGCTGCACCGCACAATATGGAGGCGGTAGGTAGTATCGGCCACAGGGTTCAGTCCTGTTGGCTGGAGCTGGGAAATGTTTTTCTTCGAGGCGTGCGAGAAAGATCCCCGCCCAGCTGGAGCCTCGGCCACTACGTTCAAGTCTCCTGGCGGCGGCAAATTGTTGCGCCGCCAGTCAAGGGCCATCAAGGAGCCCTTAAGGGACTCAGTCCCGCTGTTTAGAGCTGGAAACTCCAAGCAAGACAAAATTAATTTCCCTGCGGAAGGACATCCCCACCAGCTGGAGACTCGGTCACAGCAGTATAATTATTTAAAGGCTTGAAAGTGGCAGCATTGGCCATTGGTATGGGCTCAGGCGGGAAACCCGCCAGCCGACAACGAACTCTCATTAGTTTATCGGTGTTATACATCCACCTTGGTCTTTGGATCACGTGTTGGACTCGTGATCGACAGTTATTTCCCTCCCGGAAGAGCTCAGATCTCGTATGACCGATCTATGGGTAATGTTGTGATCTTACACGAACACACACACCCAACTCCCCGCCCACGAGAGTTGGAGTAACGACTTGAAACGCAGCGATGCTGAAATTATTTCAGCCCTGGGCAGAATTCGAGCCCGGGTTAACGTATCGATAGTCCGAGACTATACCAACCGCGCTACCGGGTATATAAGTAATTATAAGTGTGTTTGTGTATATTTGCCTCGATCAGCGAGTACCATAAAATTCATTATAAGGACTTATTTTGTTTGTCTTTTTTCAGTGCTAGGAATATGGAAGATTGATTAACGCTGATTCACCAAAGCAGCCCAATGTAGCAAACTAATAACAGCATTTACATGTACAAATGTCAAGTACCATGTTTTCCAAATCAAATGATAGACAGCGTGATAATAATACAAGTGATGACCACAAAACGAAAAGATAGTTCATGTGTTTGAGGAAAGACTATGCATCTGTGGCCAATGTATTGGAAGCAATGAGTTAGTGAATTCGATGGTAATAGAAGTAAACTTGCTAAATGCTATTGAAGTTATGTTTGTGCGTCCAAGTTACTTTTGAAATTCTACCTGTATACACAGTGTAAGAATGATAAGCTTAAGATATATAACAAATGTAGAATAAACGAGTATGTGTAGATGTTAACATATGCATATATATATATTATATATATATATATATATATATGTGTGTGTGTGTGTGTGTGTGTGTGTGTGTGTGTGTGTGTGTGTGTGTGTGTGTGTGTATATATATGTTATATATATATACACACACACACACACATATATATATATATATATATATATATATAGATAGATAGATAGATAGATAGATATATAGGAACTTAAATCCTACATAGATTATGTTTATGCATCCAATAAGTTATTTCAAAATTCTAGCTTTACATACAATATACAAATGATGAGCTTAAGAGATATATAGCAAATAGAATATATGTGTATATGCAAACATATATCTATATGAATATATTGGTGATGCGCGGCAGGAGATTGTTTTTCGGTCATGTCGTGCGAAATATGACAGCTGAGGGGAGAGAGAGGGGAAGAAGTAAATCTCCAAGATTCATCGGGGGGAACTTGAAGAGAAAAGACAAAACGCTGAAGAAGAAGAAAAGAAAAGTGGTAGTTGGTCTTCCCACGATCGGAAGGTGGAGAAATCGAAGGAAAATCATGGGGAATGATTATTACATAACTTACATATGCAATTGGTGATACAGGCTGACTTGTGGGTCCTCAGAAGGAGAGATGTATTCAGACTTAGAAAATATAGAGCAGGTGCGTATGTGGCGCAATTATATATTTGGAAATGGTGACTTGTCAGTGAGGTAGTCAGTGAATGAATAAAGAGCAGCAGACGTATTGGTCGTTACCGGGGCTGCTTAATTGCGAATTGAATGGGGTTAGTGTAAGCAGTGGAAACAGTTAAGAACCAATGACTTACTTCAAGTGTCAATTGTATTTAAACTTACAACTTGAACAGGTAGTTTGTTGAAAATGTTTACAATGCAGTCAAAGAAAAGAAACAAAGATTCGTTGGTGTTTGATCTCTTATAGACAATTTTGTAGCCATTTTTTTCTTGTGACAGTACTACGGTCCACAACAAAACAATAATCTATATTGATGATAACGAAGCCGTGAATAAGCTAAATAGACTTAACGCTCTTCATAGGGTTTATTACGAGCTCGATAATTATTTGTAGTGAAGCTGGTTTAGACTGACCAAGAATCCTAGGACAGAGCAGACTGAGAAACTGAAATGTGAGCCATTTGTTTGTAGTAAAGTATAAATGAAACAAGAATTCTATAGAGGACACAAAGAGAATATATTAACAGCATTTGGTGATTCCGGGCGATCACCCATCTACATACTGACCAGACTTAACGATGCTTAACTTCACTGATCTGCGTAGAAATGGAGTTGTCTGAACATTCACGACTATTTTAAATTCATATTTTCAAGCTGTCATTTTTTGGCTAGTTGTACACTATCACAACCCTACTTGACTTGATTTTTACACCATAGCATTACACCCATTCAAAATCATCATCTGCATAATTACATCAAATGGAACGTTCAGCTTCCTGTAATACCGGGGTCAGGGCCTGCCTGCCCCCTTAGTCGGTCGGCTTACAATTCTATTGTGTCTCGTCACAACCGAATTAGAGCAAATGGACGGCTACAAGACATCATCATCAATTTCGTTCCTTCTCTGTTTTCTCAAGTAAGAATACCTTTGCTCAGTAGTAGCACCATTTACAGTAGTAGTACAGTGACTTTTCAAATACAAACTGCTTCGGTATATGCATGCTCCAGTCACTTTCGTTCAATTTGTCTAACAAACAGGCCGCACGGGCCGTCGCGTCGTCAAGTCTTGAAGTCCCCCCGCGCTCAACCTCCCCAGGCAGGGAGACGACGCCGACGCGAACGCCCAGGACTGAGTCTGACTGGCGCGACGCGACGCGGGAGCAACTTTCTTCCTTCAGATGATGCTCGAGCACCCGAAAGGCATTTCCAAAGTGTGACAGAGTGAAGTAGGGAGGGAGGGAGGGAGGGGCATTGGTAACATAGGGATGTAGTCAACGACGTGAAAGGAAGAACAAGTCGTCTATTTTTATTTTACGTTTTTCGTAAAGAGTGGCGACTAGCACGCGTTCCAAGTCTACTCCTCAAACCCTCGATATTCTTTCTCCGGCTCTAGTTCTCTACGTTTCTATAGCTCAGTAAATATAGCAGCTGTTAGGTTGAAGACGCCATATATAACTAGATTATATTATTTATTATTCCTTATTTATATGTCCGTTTGCCTGTCTGTCTGTCTTTCCGTCTCTGTCAGTCTGTTCGTGTCTCTGTATGTCAGTCTATTTGTCTGTACGTCTCTGTCAGACTGTCTACCTGTCTTTCCGTCCCTCTATATACCTGTCCGTCTATTCGTCTCTGTCTCTCTGCTTCTATGTCTGTCTGTCTCTCTCCCTCTCTCTGTATACGAGTATGTCTCAAATGGTGTGTGTCTGTGATTCACTATGGTCTTGGATCACGTGTTGGACTCGTGATTGACAGCTATTACCCTCCGGATGAGAGCTCACCTATGACCGATCTATGGGTAATGCTGACCTTACACGCACACACACACACACAAACACAATTCCCCGCCCACAAGAGTTGGAGTAACGACCCGCAGCGCAGCGATACTAAAATTATTTCAGCCCTGGGTGGGATTCGAACTCAGACCGCCGTAGTGGCAACCGAGAGTGTGTGAGTGTGCGTCCGCGCGCATGTGGGTGTACTGTACGTGTGGCAGCGTACTTCAGGCAGCAGCAGCAGCACATTTTCGCACCCGCATCTGACACACATGTGGAACGAGCGAGAGAGCTCGCTTCGGGCTCACCACTTTATTTATTATTTTTTTTTTTTTTGGGGGGGGGTGTCACCGTTAGTGGAACGATGCAGGTCAACTTGAGGGACCGGTGTCGGGCTGCAAGATGGACGACACAAGGGAGAGCTGCCGCCCGTTCCCAAGACCCGTTGAAAGCACTCTTCTCGCTCGCTCAACTCGCCTCCAGGCGGCAGCAGCCAGCCCCTGACCGACGCGACGCGACGCGACGCCCGCCCGGCCTCCGGACCTCTGCCTGTAATGTCCATATACAGTAGGTGGGTGGGTGGGTATAACCCACATACACATACATACATACATTACATGCATGCACAAATTCATGCAGGCATACACACATACTTTTTGGAAGAAAGCACACGCTGGACTCGTCGTTTGAATTCTATCCCTACGTTTCGAGCCCAGTCCAGTCCGGGGTTCGTCATCAGGGTAATGCAGAGGCAGCAACAGGAAATCTATATATAACAAGGGCATACTTGGTACACTGGGTTAGGTAACCCCAGTAACCGTTACACTCCCGATAAAATACATCGAGTAGATCACCCAGTCACCGAAAATGCATATCACAAGGACTGAACTTGGCGTAACCAAAAACAATCGAAAATACTTCCAGATGGACACCATATCGCATAATTCACGAATCAGTATTGGTATCAAACGAAATGGCTTAGCAAATGTAATCTTTGGACTAAAATATCCATGCGACCAAAATTATGCGACAAAACCCCCCAGTCCCAAATGTAATTTAATTTCCCTCTTGTCCGTAATGCGAGAGAACCAAACATGTAATACAGAGTCACCAAGATAGGTCTCGCTCTGCCTTCATCTGATCCTTCATACCAAGGTCTAAATATACAGGTCAGACCGTTTACATTCTTCTGCGCAGCTTCTGACGTCATTTGGCTGAGTCCATTTTCTCTTTGTGATACACTGAAGAAAACTGAAACGCCAAGGAAGACAGGAACTATAATATTTTATATATATATTATATATTCATATATATAGACAGGAACTATAATATTATATACATATATTTTATATAATATTTGTCAGAATATAACTAATTGCGTGGAGCAGTGCGAGCGAAGGCGACGTCATTTTTGAACGACGGACTAGCTTCAACTGACAGCTTTAGGACCCGCTAACCCCACTTTGAAAAGCCAGGTGACGTTCATGGGCCCGCTGCGCCAACTCCCTCGAAATTCGGTCGGAAGTGGTTAGACCTTATATTCTTAGATCTTGCTTCATACTTTCCCAATCTCCTTATTTCTTCTATCTCACTTGCATAACAGGTGATTCCCATTCCCTTACAAAATTCGATAAATACCAACTTGTCATGCAATACCTTCTGCTCTCTTATATGTGTGTGTGTGTGTGTGTGTGCACATTCATATTATTTTACTTTTGTCACGCTAGCTTATTCAGTCTAATACATAACTCCTCTTATTTTCCAAAGTATTTCTTCACAGTGAAAACTATTCATGAACTATTTAATTTCATATATCAAACGTTTCATTTTTAGCAAATGCGGCTGCGCATAAAAACAATGCAGGCGAAAGTGAGTGACAGGCTGAAAGTGGGAGGTGGATGGATACAAAATTATTCAAAATGGAAAGAAAATGGTACAAATATCCTAGCATAAAGACTGCAAACCTTCCCCCGGATATAACAGAAGTAAAAAATAGTGACATCAACAATAGCTAACGTAAAGTTGAATTATTTTATCAACAAAACTGAAAATTTATGGAACTACTTGTCACAAAATTATGTACAAAACAAATGGAGGACCAGTTGATTGCTGTGTCGATCAATTCATACAAGATTTAAAGTCATGATTTAAATACTGAATATAGGGAGAAAAATAAGAATAATACACTGATTTGGCTTACGACATGTAAAAGTAATGCAATGCAGAAATATGTATTTTGTGAATACAGTAATTCTGTGTAGTATTGGCTGCATTGCCCAGTAGCTTTCTACTGGTGACTGTCAGTACAATTTACAAAAGTAAGATTATTTTGATTAAATTAAATCTTTGTACAAAAATGGCAGAGGTTGCAGTTATCAATGAGAGTTGTATATAAAAGGTTATCCAGTCTTGTCTAATTTTAAAATTAGGTAAATGGCACATTTATATTAATATGTTGTATTTTATTCCTTAGTTTATTTGATTTTTCATTATTGAGTTTGTGGTTATTGTGAAACTTGCTCATATGGTATGGGAATAATTTCTATTTAAAGATTTGGGTAGGTTTTTGCTTCCCTTAGTGCAAATATTTTTAGTTAGATTTTTTCACCTTTTCTTCAGTTCTGTAAAGAAACAAATGATTATGATAAGTCAATAGTGACAGCACTGTCTTATTATCTAAAAAGAAAATTAGTAACATCCCCGGCTTTGGAGCAGTTGTTTTAAGTGTGTTCATGACTTCAGAGCCCTGAAGAGCATTTAATTGGGAATTGTATGATCTGTTACCAGGAATGTCAAAAGTTTTGCATGGCAGTAAAAACCCTTTAAAGGCCCCAAGGCAGTCAAAAGTTTTCCGCAAACTAGAAGATTTGATATCAAGTATGATTAGGCCTACATTGATTAAAAATGATAATGATGATATGGTATTACATCACAAACTCCCCCCTATCAGAGGGTTAGGACGGTGCCCCTCAGATGACTTTGTAGTTTACCTAGTTGTATTTAACGGGAAGGGGGAGCTACGCTCATGGTGTCCTGCCTTTGTATCTCGCAGTGTCTAGTTTGCTCTTAAATTCATGAATGGCTTTTGCACACACTATTTTTTTGTCCAGTTTGTTCCAAGTGTCCACTACTCTGTGTGGAAAACTGTTCTTCTTCAGATCTCTTGTATAACTGTTTTTTGACTTTCTTTCCATGTCCTCTTGTGTTTCTCTTGTCCCAGTTTAACAAGTCCTCTCTGTCAAGTATTTCTATGCCCTTCATGATTCTATAGATAGTCAGTAGGGTGCCTCTCTTCTTTGCTCCAGAATCGGTAACTCCAAGTTAGCCAGTCTCTCTTCATATGACAATTTTGAAAATGCAGGGTCCATTTTTGTGGCTGCTCTCTGGATTCTTTCTATTTTCTTTATATTCTTTTTGGTACTGGGTGACCACAATGTCGCTGCATATTCTAGTCTAGCCTTATCAGTGTGACTAATATTTTTTCAATAATTTCTTTGTCCAAATATGTAAATGTCACTTTTATTGATCTTAACAAGTTATAGGATTCTCTGAGAATTTTGTTTATTTGTTTATTATAGGACAAGTCGTTTGAGATAATTACTCCCAAATCTTTTTTGGATCCCATTTTCTTTACCTCCTTAGTTCCAATTTTATATTGTCCTTATATTCTATTGTGTGTGTGTATTTACATAGTTGTATTTTGCGGGAGAAGAGCTATGCTCGTCCCTAGGGACCCGCAGTTGTATCTTTCCACATCCAGTTCTTTCTTAAAGTCGTGTATAGTTTTAGTACTCGCTGTTTTCTCTTTCAATTTATTCCATGTATCCAACACTCTATGTGGAAAGATATTCTTTTTCATATCTCTTCTGTAACTGTCCTTCTTAAGTTTCTTGTGTCCCCTTGTATTTCTATTGTCCCATTTAAGTAGATCATCCCTGTCAAGGATTTCCATCCCTTTCATAATTCTATACATGGATATCAAATCTCCTCTTTCTCTTCTTTTTTCCAGAGCTATTAATTTTAGTTTGTCCAATCTTTGTTCATATGTCAGCATACTGAGTGTTGGTGCCATCTTTGTTAGTGCTCTTTGAATTCTTTCTATTTTTTTTTTTTTTTTTTTACTGGATACTCTAATTTTGGTCTTATCAGTGTAACTAGGATTTTCTTCACCATCTCTTCATCTATGTAGTCAAAAGCCACTTTCATTGATCTTATTAAGTTGCAGGTTTCTCCAACTATTTTGTTCACATGTTTGTCTAGTGTCATGTCATTTGAAATGATCACTCTTAGGTCTCTTTCTGAATTTACTTTTGTAACTTTTTTGTTCCAATTTTGTATCTACCGGATATTCTATTTTTCCTTTTTCCAAATTCCTTTATACTACATTTTTGAATGTTGAAATTCACTTTGTTCTTTTTACTCCAATTCCAGACGTCCAGATCTCCCTGAAAAGATTTACAGTCTTCCTCGTTACTCACTCTCTTCAGTAGTTTTGCATCATCTGCAAAGAAGTTTATGTAGCATTTAATTCCTTCATCAATGTCATTTATATAAATAGCGGGGTGAGGAATTTGGTACATCATAAGTTGGGCAAAGGAGAAAGAGCACAAATATTTTTAGAAAGAATCCAAAGAGCAGTGACAAAAATGGCACCTACACTGTCAAATCTGACATATGAACAAAGATTGGAGAAATTACATCTGTCAACACTGGTACAGAGAAGAGAAAGAGGTGATTTGTTGACCATTTACAGAATTATGAAAGGGATGGAAATTCTCGATAGAGACAACTTGCTAAAGTGGGACAGAAGATAAACAAAAGGACACAAAAAGAAACTAAAGAAGGACAGTTACAGAAGACCTGAAAGAGCATAGCTTCCCACACAGAGTGATTGATGTCTGGAACAAACTGAACAGAGAAACAGTGAATGCCAAAACTATACACAATTTTAAGAATAAACTGGATGCGGAGAGATATGAAAACGGGTCACTACGAGCATAGCTCTCATCCCGTAAAATACAACTAGGTAGATATGTAACCTTTGTGGTTAATTTTTTTATTTATTTATTTATTTTTTATTGATTATTATTGTTATTATTATTTTTTCCAGATTTATGGACTCCAGGTCGAGGACATTTGGAATGAGTGCAAATTGTGTCCCCTGGGATGGAGGATCGTAAAGAGGAGGTGCAGCAGGATGACAAAGAGGAAGGGAAACGGCAGGAAGGCGAACTGGAAGAGAAGCTGTGGGAAGTGGAGGAGTTCTTGATGACTTTGGTCGACAACGGTCGTTCGGTTGTCGCGAGGAAGGACGACTTGCCCCTCCTGCCCAGGAGCACGAAGGACTTCACTCTGTTCCTGACAGAGTTGGCGCTCAAGAACGTCAGCCCCCTACACAAGGCAGATCCAGACCTTCTGCGGCAGGTAACGTGACCTACTACAGACTTACTTGTCTGTCTAATGTTTGCTCTAAGGGTTGATGTCATAATGTGTTATCTCTCTTGCATCTCACTAGCCAAGTGGGTTAGGGCAGTGGTTCCCAAACTGGGGTCCCCAAACCCCTGGGGGTCCCTGAGAAGGTCCTAAGGGGTCCGTGACACAATGGAAAAAAATTAACTCCAGAAAAAACTATATAATTATAAAAATATACAACACCGATTCTCTGTCATTATAGTGTCGGTGATATCGATATTTTGTTGTGCAATCAGCCAGCACTTCTCTATTACATTTTTATATCTGTCATAATATTTCATTTGTTTCTTTTTAATTACTATTTATATTCATTCAAGCTTTATTCTATGCTTACAGAAAGTGTGAACTGAAGATGGAAAAGTTTTTAAAACGAAAATCGACAAAATTTTGAAAATATTTTAAATGCTTATTTTTATACTTTCTTTGTGTAGGAATATGCAAATAGTAAATTTACTGCATTATAATAATGTAATGGGTATCTTGGTATGGTAATAATAACTTTTGATTGGCTGGGGGTCCTCGGATGGGACTTAAATATCTGGGGGGTCCTTGGCATGGTAAAGTTTGGGAACCTATGGGTTAGGGTGTCTTTATGATACAAAGTCCTCTTTGAGGGGCACTGTCCTAGCCTTCCAATAGGGGGAGTTTGTGACATTAAACCAAATCACTTGCGGCGAAGGTAGAGATGATGACGATTCGAACCCTGCTTGGGGTATAGTTCATTAGATTCCACGTTACAAGGCCCACCGTAAGGAGCACTGTCTTAGTCTCCCTGATAGGGGGGAGTTTGTGATGTTGAACCGAATGGCATCATCACAATCATTCTCTCTCGTATCTCTCTCTATGCCTCTCGCCTCTCTCTTACTATCAAACACCTCCCTACCTGTCTCCCTCTCTTCCTCATGTCTCCTTCCCTCCCTTTCCCCCTCCTTTCCTTCACTCCAAGATCACAGTTGAACCTAATGGCAACAGTGATTGATAATCAAGAGATCAAATGAGGAAAACCTTTTGACAGTAATGGCGGAATTGGCAAAGGTCATGAATGCATTTGATGCGTCTAGAATAGAAAGGGGGAAATGCAGAATTGGCAAAGATCACGAATGCATTTGAGGCATCTAGAATTGGGGAAAATGCAGGCATCATGTGTAAGACATCTTGCCTCTTAACTCCTAGAATACGATGTGACTGCATAGGCGTCATGAGATGTGAGTATACAAAGATGCTGCTGTGAGTGTCCTGATAATATTTATTTTTTAGATGTAGTCGACTAGTGACCCCAGTATTATGTGAACAGGCTTGATCACATTTTCTGTGGACATGAACATTTTGTGTGAAAGAGAATGAATATAACAGCAGCCGTAGTTTTACATTTTATAGTGCAAGTATTGTGATGCATCGTTGTACGTCAGGCACGAGTATTTAATTCGTATTGAAGAGGTTAACGTCAGACGCTTTAAGAACCCTATTTCCGTGCAGAGAAGGAGGTGTGGCATTTACCCCTCTCGATTCTCGATGCCTCGTTTCAAGTTGGAACAAAGTTCGTAGTTTCAGAGCCATTACGTGCCTAAGTGCCGCCCCCCCGAGCAAAGGACTCAGGGATGCCCCCCTCCTTTCCCCCATTACCACTTACCATCTCCACCATCCCTTAATGCCTATTATAGCTGTTGGCTCGCGAAATGATTAAACAGATTTATAAATATTATTTAATGTCCCTATTGCAGAAAGGTTAAGGGAAAAACATTTCGTATTCTGTTGAGTCCAACGCAAAATTCGTATATTATGGTAAAATATTGAGGGTTCCTTTGACCTTTTTATTTATTATGATTATTTTGTCAGCCTTCTGGGTGGCATGTCCAGACTAGAATTGCCGCCACCCCCCTAAATGTGCCGTCCTATGGCATATGCACCCCCATGTGAGGGCCCTCCGGCATGGTTTTCTTGGGGCGTAACGTCAATGGCCATAAGAGTTACGATGCCAGAAGTGAAAGATCCCCATCACTTCTGGACACCGTCACTGTCTTTCACCACGACCTCCTCTCACCACGCAGGGATGGGAATGGCTCACGGAGAGGCTCGGAGGAGGCAAAGAGCTGGAGCTTCATTGCATCTGGAATCCAGATTATAGAGACGGCATTGTCCAGGTAAGTTCTCGTAACACGGACGTACGCTATTTTTCTTAGAAGTGGTATAGCATCAGAAAAAAAAATTCATTTTGTAAATTATAATACATCAATGTAATAGATATTTTTCTCGGCAGAAATCGTTATCAGAAAACGTTGTAACCTATACAGAAATGAACAAAGTCGCTTTGACTCCTTTAGACGCCAACTTTGTTTTGATAGATTTGGAGGTCTGAGATGATGACAACCCTAATGACCTCAAGAATTACAGGTATTGCATTACTAAATGCAGGTTTGGTTAGGTTGGTAGGTTAGGTAAGGGCTAGAATAGACAAAAATATTAATGTATACTTTAATTTCTTCAGCCTCCACTGCCAAAAGAAAGATGGTGTCTCAACTAACCAAAGTGGTTACGTTTGTTTATAGTTTTTAGCAACCTTTTCTATTACACTGGCTTGCGAAGTTTCAAAGGTAAAGCATCTGATAACTGATTCTAGGGTAATTTGCTATGCAGAATCTAAAAATCACACTCATTTTGTTCAATCAGGTCACGTTTTTGAGATACGAGGTGGTAAAAATAATTAAAAATGCCATTTAGTGCTATTTATTCCCTTTAATTTTGGAAAAAAATTCTTGACAAAAGAAATAATTTTTTCTTGCATAGTTCAGAAGATAAAGAGGATATATTACAGAAAATCTAATCATGGATGAAGGGCCTTTTCAGTGACTTTCTCCTGTGTTGGGCAGCCACCACGTCTCGTTTCAAACACCAACAGTAGTCCGCAAGAAAGTTCACATCCCACTGGCCTTGGTAGCGTTCTTCCATGACACGAATATCCTGGTGGAAATGTTCTCCCTGTTCCTCACTGAAGTCACCACAGTTCTGAGGGAAATAGTCTAAGTGGGACCGTAGAAAGTGCATTTTGACTGACATGCGAGCCCCTAATTTTTGATAGCTGTTCAAGAGCTCATCGACTTCTTTCTCGTATTCTGCACTTCAGTTATTTCCTAGAAAGTTTCTTATCACTGACTCAAGCGACCACCAAACGGACAGCTCAGCTGCATTCAGTGCATCGTCAAACATTGAGTCCTTCATAAGTTCCCTTATCTGAGGCCCATCAAAGATGCCAGCCTTAAGCTTTTCCAGACTGATCCGAGGAAACTTCTGCTGAAGAAAAGTAAATCCCATGCCGTCCTTGTCCATTGCCTTCACAAAGTTCTTCATCAGTCCCAGTTTGATATGTAAAGGTGGGAGTAAGACCTTGTTTGGTTCAACAAGAGAATGAGCCTGAACATTGTGTGAACCAGGTTCCAAACGTTGTCGTGGTGGCCATTCTTGTCTGACAAAATGTTGATCATCAGCCCGACTATCCCACAAACACAAAAAGCATGGATACTTTGTGTACCCACCCTGTAGTCCCAAAACCAATCCAACTACCTTAAGATCTCCACAAATCAACCAACCATGGTCATTGTAGTTCAGAGCAAACAGTAGCTGATCCATGTTGTCATGAGTTTCTTTCATTTGCACCGAATGACCGATTGGAATTGAAGAGTATTTATTTCTGTTGTGAAGGAGGACTGCCTTGAGACTTCTGCTGGAAGAGTCGATGAACAGTCTCCATTCAGTAGCAACATAGTCCAGCCCCATTGATTGAATCAAACCAGCAATGTTGTTGCAGTAAACTAATGACGAGTCCTTCTGGGTTGTGAAGAACTGTCTAAATTCTCTTTCACGCTCTCGGTACCAAAAGAATGTTGTCTCAGGTGCTAGCAAATTTTTCTCACGAAGACGAGAACCCAGAAGCTGTGCTGATTCCTTTGATAGGTTTAGATCCCGTGTCAGGTCATTGAGATCTGCTTGTGTTAGAGGCACTGGCCGGTCATTCTCTTCTGGCATGTATTCTCCACCCTCTGCCCTGTCTAGTGCGTTATCAGATTCCGATTCAGAGCTAGATTCCATTGCAACATCTGGCTCGGGAACGGGCAGGCCTGGACCATGAGGGACTGGTCGTATGGCAGACGGAACATTAGGATACTGAATACAATGCTTGTTCTTGCGGTTGACTCCTTTAAGATTAGTCATGCAGAAATAGCAGTCTGACACATGATCTTTACCCTCTCTCCAAACCATTGGAACAGCGAATGGCATACTCTTCCTTTTTTTATTTCTCCAATCACGCAAGTTCTCGACACATGTTTTGCAGCTAACATGGGGTGCAAATGGCTTGTCCTGGTCCCCAAGCTTAACTCCAAAGTAAGCATGATATGCCTTCTTCACAAAATCAGTTATATTTGCTAGTCGACGAGGAAGAATCACATTACCACATATGTAGCAGAACCTATCAGGATGATTTGTGCATTTGCGTTCCATTTTCTGTCAATCTAAGATACGTGTCCAAAATAGAAACACAAGAAGCACAGATTCTTGTAAAAAGCACAGATTCTTATAAAATCAGTCACATTGATTGGAGATCACACTTTTCTAAACCATTTTCAGTTTCAGTGTTGTCAATGCAGTTTGTCAATGTAGTCAATGCAGTTTCAGTTTCGGTTTCAGTTTCCTGAAAGTAAACAAAAACATCATTAGGTTTCAGTATCAGTTTTGGGGTGCTACAGTATAATTTTTATGCAAAAAAAAAAATAAGAATAGGCTATACCTGCAGCCTCGTTTTCCTTATACTTAGTACTATACAAGGCCCAAAAGTCGCACTTCTCATATCTAAAAAACTAGACCTGATCCAAGGAAACGGATGGCATTTTTGGATTCAGCGCACCAGAAAACCTATAAATCACTTGAAAAACCTTCGACCTTTGAAAAAAAAATTAAACGCAGGCCAGTGTTATTAATTTCTGCCAAGAATGGCCATATATTACATTGATGTATTATGATTTACAAAATTAAAATTTTATTTCCAATTGCTATATTGTGTTGGGTATGCACTTTTTTCAATTTATCAGATTTACTGACCCCCTGCTCTCACTTCCACATTTCTTTTCGTATCTATCCTCGTAACCTGCACTGCACCCCGTACTTCTTAATTAACCTCTTCGATGTGATGATGCCCACGTAGGCGTCATGAGGCGTGAGTGGATATACGAGGATGTTGGCGTCTTGATTACATTCATTTTGTAGTCGTAGCCGAGTGAACCCCACATTCTGTGAACTGGTTTGATCGTGTTTTCTGCGTTTGTTAATACTCGGTGAAAGAGAATGATTAATACCAGCAGTGACTTCATGTTTTATGACGCCAGTAGTGTGATGCATCATGCATTAGGCATCCGATGCTTTGCGAGAGAGGATTTGACTCCTATTGAAGAGGTTAGCCATTTCCTTCCTCTGAATCCCCCCCCCCCCGTATTATGGATCTTCCTTTCTGTACATTACATACATCTACCAAAGGCCTCACATGGGAGGTAGCCAAAAATAAAGGGCATGGAAACCACTCCCACCCATTCCATCCCTGATACACTCCACTCCCCTCTACCCTCTACCCTCCCTCTTATCTTGGCACCTCTTGCCCACTGCCCCCCCGGGTCACAAGCAGTGTTGCAAGACACAGCACATCCTCAGCAAGGTCGCTTCATTAATTCGGCGACCCCACCCCCCCTCTCTGTTCCCCCATGTAGAAAGGGAGAAGATGGGGAGAAATTCCTTCAGGCTGCGCCAAATTTATTTCTCACGCATACTCCCTCACCCCCCTCAACTTCCTTTCTGCCGCATTTAAATACAAAGTCTTCTTGAGTGCAGTGCCCTCGGCAGTCGTCCCCAGATACGTATTAACCACTCCAGCATGATTCAACTTGCATGAACCATTGGCTGTCATATGTACGATGCATCACACTACTCGCATTCTAAAATATAAAGCCACTGCTGCCGTATTACTTGTTCTCTTTTACTCCGAGTAATAATAAACCCAGGAAAGGTGATCAAACCAGCTCACAGAATCTGGGGGTAACTCGTGTACAACTACAAAAAAGAAAATGTATAATAAAGACGCTGACGCCACCGGCATCCACACAACCCACTCGCACCTTGTGACATTTACGTGGGAATGGAATCATCTTGAATGGAAGGCCCTTGGCATTCGTCGCCAGTTACGTATTAATTGTGACAAAGATGATCACTCCGTCCGTTGCCCAGAAAGGGGGCATCAGGGGGGGATCCACAGAAGTGTAACAGACTTTGCAGGTGAACATGGGCGCGCTTGCACGACATCGGTGGTCAAGAAATCATCGTGAAGGGCTACAGACGGGGTCACGCTGTGGCCGCCCCCAAGAAGAAGAGTGGGGACCTGATGAGCAAGGTATGGTCTCTCTCTCTCTCTTCCCCCCGCTCTCTCTCTCTCTCTTTCTCTCTCTTTCTCCGTCTCTCTCTCTGTCTCTCTCTCTCTCTCTCTCTCTCTCTCTCTCTCTCTCTCTCTCTCTCTCTCTCTCTCTCTCTCTCTCTCTCTCTCTCTCTCTCTCTCTCTCTCTCTCTCTCTGTCTTTCCCCTCTCCTCCTCTCTCCTCTCTCTCTCTGTCTTTCCTCTCTCCCCTCTCTCCTCTCCCTCTCTCTCCTCTCTCCCCCCTTTCTATCACTTGTCTCTCCCCCCTCTCTCTTCTCTCTCTCCCTCTCATCTCTTTCCCCCCTCTCTCCTCTCTCTCCCCCTCTCTCTCCTCTCCTCTTTCCCCCCTTTCCTCTTTCCCCCCTTTCCTCTCTCCCCTCTCTCCTCTCTCCCCCTCTTCTCTCTCCCCCCTCTCCTCTCTCCCCCCTCTCCTCTCTCTCCCCCTCTCTTCTCTCTCCCCATCTCTCTTCTCTCTCTCCCCCTCTCTTCTCTCTTCTTTCTCCCCCTCTCTTCTCTCTCTCTCCCCTCTCTTTTCTCTCTCTCCCCTCTCTTTTCTCTCTCCCCCCTCTCTTTTCTCTCTCCCCCTCTCTTTTCTCTCTTCTCTCTCTCCCTCTCCTCTCCCCCCTCTCTCTCCTCTCCCCCCTCTCCTCTCTCTTCTCTCCCCCCTCTTTTCTCTCTTCCCCTCTCTTCTCTCTCTCCCTTTCCCCCTCTCTCTCTCTCACTCTTTGTCTTCTCCCCTCTCCCCCCTTTCTATCACTTCTCTCCCCTCTCTCTCTTCTCTCTAACCCTCTCTCTCATTTCTTTCCCCCCTCTCTCCTCTCCCCCTTTGTCTCCTCCTCTCTCCTCTCTCCCCCCTCTCTTCTCTCTCCCCCCTCTCTTCTCTCTCCCCCCTCTCTTCTCTCTTCCCCCTCTCTTCTCTCTCTTCCCCTCTCTTCTCTCTCTCACCCTCTCTCTTCTCTCCCCCTCTCTTTTCTCTCTCCCCCTCTCTTTTCTCTCTCCCCCTCTCTTCTCTCTCTCCCCCTCTCCTCTCTCCCTCTCTCCTCTTTCCCCCTCTCTCCTCTCTCCCTCTCCCCCTCTCTCTCCTGTCTCCCCCCTCTCTCCCCCTTTCTATCACTTGTCTCTTCCCCCTCTCTCCCCCCTTTCTATCACGTGTCTCTCCCCCTCTCTCTCATCTCTTTCCCCCCTCTCTCCTCTCTCTCTATCCTTCCTTTCCTCTCTCTCCCTCTCTCCTCTCTCCCCTCTCTCTTCTCCCCCTCTCCTCTCTCCCCTCTCTCTTCTCCCCCTCTCCTCTCTCCCCTCTCTCTTCTCTCTCCCCCTCTCTCTTCTCTCCCCCCTCTCTTCTCTCCCCCTTTCTCTTCTCTCCCCCTCTCTCTCCTCTCTCCCCCTCTTCCCTCTCTCCCTCTCTTCTCTCTCCCCCTCTCTTCTCTCTCCCCCTCTCTTCTCTCTCCCCCTCTCTTCTCTCTCCCCCTCTCTCTTCTCTCTCTCCCCCTCTCTTCTCTCTCTCCCCCTCTCTTCTCTCTCTCCCCCTCTCTTCTCTCTCCCCTTCTCTCTTCTCTCTTCCCCTTCTCTCTTCTCTCTCCCCTTCTCTCTTCTCTCTTCCCTTTCTTCTCTCTCTCCCCCTCTCTTCTCTCCCCCTCTCTTTTCTCTCTCCCCCCTCTCTCTTCTCTCTCCCCCTCTCTCTTTTCTCTTCCCCTTCTCTTCTCTCTCTCCCCCTCTCTCCTCTCTCTCTCCCCCCACTCTTCTCTCCCCCATCTCTCTTTCTCTCCCCCTCTCTCTTCTCTCCCCCCTCTCTACCCCTCTCTCTCCTCCTCTCTCCTCTCTCCCTCATCACCTATCCTCTCTCCCTCTCCCCTTCCTCTATCTGCTTTCTTCCCCATCTCTCCTCCCTCCCTCTCCCCCACTCTCCATCTCCCTCACACTCTCCCCCTTCTCCCCCCCACTCTCTCATCTCCCTCACACTCTCTCATCTCCCTCACACTCTCCCCCTTCTCCCCCCACTCTCTCCTCTCCCCTACTCTCCCCCTCTCTCCCTTCTCCCCTTCTCTCCTTTCTCCCACTTCTCCCCTCTCTGTCTCTCCCACTTCTCCCCTCTCTGTCTCTCCCACTTCTCCCCTCTCTGTCTCTCCCACTTCTCCCCCTCTCTCCTCTCTCCCCCTTTCCTCTCTCCTCTCTTCCCCCACTCTCCTCTCTCCCCCTCTCCACTCTCCTCTCTCCACTCTCCCCCTCTCTCCTCCCCCCTCCCTTTCCCCCTCTCCTCTCCCCCCTCTCTCCTCTCCCCCCTCCCTTTCCCCCTCTCTCCCTCTCATCTCCCGCTTCTCTCTCTCCCTTCTCCCCCTTTCTCCCCCTCTTCTCTCCCCTTCCTCTCTCCTCTCTCCCCCTCTTCTCTTCCCCCCTCTCTCCCCCTCTCTTCTCTCTCCCCCCTGCTCTCCTCTCTCTCCCCTTTCCCTCTCCCCTCTCCTCTCCCCCCTTTCCCTCTCCTCTCTCCCCCCTCTTCTCTCTCCTCTCCCTCTCCCCCTCTCTCCCTCTCCCCCTCTCTCCTCTCTCCCTCTCCCCCTCTCTCCTCTCTCTGCTTTCTCCCCATCTCTCCTCCCTCTCCCCCCTCTCTGCTTTCTCCCCATGTCTCCTCCCTCTCTCCTCTCTCCGTCTCTAGCCCACTCTCCCTCTCTCCTTTCTGTCTCTCCCCCTCTCTCCTTTCTCCACCTCTCTCCCTTCTCCCCCTCTCTCCCTTCCCCTCTCTGCTTTCTCCCCCTTCTCTCCTTTCTCCCCTTCTCTCCTTTCTCCCCATCTCTCCTCTCTCCCCCTCTCTCCTATCACCATCTCTCCCCCTCTCTCCTCTCTCCTCTCTTCCCCCACTCTCCTCTCTCCCCCTCTCCTCTCCCCCTCTCTCCTCTCTCCCTTCCCCTTTCTCCCTTCTCCCCCTTTCTCCCCCCTCTCCCTTCCCCTTTCTCCCCTCTCTCCCTTCCCCTTTCTCCCTTCTCCCCCTTTCTCATTTCTCCGCCTCTCTCCCCCTCTCTCCTCTCTCCCCCCTTTCCCTCTCCCTCTCTCCCCTCTCCCCCACTCTCCTTCCCACACTCCCCTTTCTCCCCCTCTGCTTTCCCCCTTCTCCCCTCTCTCCCCTTCTCACTCCCCCTCTCCCCTCTCCTCTCCCCCTCTCCCATTCTTCCCCTCACTTTCCTCCTCTCCTCCCCCTCTCCCTCTCCTCTCTCCCTTCTCCCCCTTTCTCCCCTCTCCTCTCTACTCTCTCCCCATCTCTCCTTCCTCTCCATCTCTCTCCCTCTCCCCCTCTTCTCTCCCCCTCTCTACTCTTCCCATCTCTCCTTCCTCCCCATCTTTCCCCCTCTCCCTCTCCCCCTCTCCTCCCCCTCTCTTCTCTCTCCTCTCCCCCTCTCTTCTCTCTCCTTTCTCTTCCCCCATGACTCTTCTCTCCCTCGCTTTCTCCCCCTCTCTCCTTTCTCCCCCTCTCCTTTCTCCCCCTCTCCTTTCTCCCCCTCTCCTTTCTCCTCTCTCCCCTCTCTCCTCTCCCCCTCTCTCCTCTCTACCCCTCTATTTCCTCCCCTTCTCTCCTCTCCCTCCTCTCCTCTCTCTTCTCCCCCTCTCTCCTTTCTCCCCCTCTCCATTCTCCACCTTCTCTCCTTTCTCCTCACTACTCTCTCCTCTCCACCTCTATTCTCTCTCCTCTTTCCCCCCTCTCTCATATCTCCCCATTCTCTCCTCTCTCCCCATCTCTCTCCTCTCTCTCTCCTCTCCCCCTCTCCCTCTTCTCTTCCCCTCTCCTCTCCCCCTCTCTCCTTTCTCCCCCCTCTCTCCATTCTTCCCCTTCTCTCCTTTCTCCCCCTTCTCTCCTTTCTCCTCACTACTCTCTCTGCTCCCCCTCTCATCTCTCCCCTCCTCTCTCCCCCTCTGTCCTCTCTCCCCCCTCACTCCTCTCTTTCCCCCTCTCTTCTCTCTCCCCTCTTTCCTCCCCCTCTCTCTCCTCTCCCCCTCTCCCTCTTCTCTCCCCCTCTTCTCTCCTCTCTCCCCCTCTCCCCCCTTTTTCTCCTCTCTTCCCCCATCTCTTCTCTCTCTCCCTCTCTTCTTTCTCCCCCTCTCCTTTTTCCTCTCCCCCCTCTCTTCTCTCCCCCCTCTCTTTCCTCTCCCTCTCTCTCTTCTCTCCCCCCTTTCTATCACTTGTCTCTCCCCCCTCCCTCCTCTCTCCCCCTCTCTTCTCTCTCCCCCACTCTCTTTCCTCCCCCACTCTCTTTCCTCCCCCTCTCCTCTCTCTCCTCTCCTCTACTCTCTCCCCTCCTCTCTCTCTCCCCTCCTCTCTCTCTCCCCCTCTCCCCTCTCCCCCTCTCGCCCCTTTCTCCTCTCCCGTCTCTCCTCTCTCCCCCGTCTCTCCTCTCTCCCCTGTCTCTCCTCTCTCCCCCTCTCTCTTTCCCCCCTCCTCTCTCTCCTCTCTCCCCTTCTTTCCTCCCCCTCTCCCTCTTCTCTCTCCTCGCTCCCCCTCCTCTCCCCCTCTTCTCTCTCCTCTCTCCCCTCTCTTGTCTCTCCTTTCTCTTCCCCCATCTCTCTTCTCTCCCCCTCTCTTCTTTCTCCCCCTCTCTTCTTTCTCCCCCTCTCTCCTTTCTCCCCCTCTCCTTTTTCCTCTCTCCTCTCTCCCCCTCTCTTCTCTCCCCCTCTCTCTTCTCTCCCCCTCTCTCTCTCCCCTTTCCTCTCTCCATTCTCCCCCTCTTTCTTCCCCTTCTCCTCTCCTCTCTCTCTCCCCCACTCTACCCTCCCCCTCCCCCTCTCTCCCTCCTCTCCTCTTCCCCCTCTCCCTCATTTCTCCCCCCTCCCTCTCCTCTCCCCCTCTCTTCTCTCTCCTCACCTCTCTCCCCTGTCTCTCCCTTCTCCCCCTCTCCTTTCTCACCCTTCTCTCATTTCTCTCCCCTCCCCCCTCCCCTCCCATCCCCCTCTCTCCTCTCCCCTCCCCACTCCTCTCCCCTCCCCCCTCCTCTCCCCTCCCCCCTCCTCTCCCCTCCCCCTCTCTCCTCTCCCCTCCCCCTCTCTCCTCTCCCCTCCCCCTCTCTCCTCTCCCCTCCCCCTCTCTCCTCTCTTCCTCCTCTCCCCTCCCCCTCTCTCCCCTCCCCTTCTCTCCCTCCTCTCCCCTCCCCCTCTCCTCTCTCCCCTCCTCTCCCCTCTCCCTCCTCTCCCCCTCTCTCCCTCCTCTCCCCTCCCCCTCTCTCCCTCCTCTCCCCTCCCCCTCTCTCCCTCCTCTCCCCTCCCCCTCTCTCCCTCCTCTCCCCTCCCCCTCTCCCCATCTCTCCCTCGTCACCCCTCCCCCTCTCTCCCTCCTCTCCCCTTCCCTTCTCTCCCTCCTCTCCCCTTCCCTTCTCTCCCTCCTCTCCCCTCCCCTCCCCCTCTTTCCTCTCTCCCCCTCCACCCTCTCTCCCCCTCCCCCTTCTCTCCCTCCTCTCCCCTCCCCCTCTCTCCTCTCCTCTCCCCGCCCCCTCTTCTCCTCTCCCCCTCCCCCTCTCTCCCTCCTCTCCCCTCCTCCCCCCCTCCCCCTCTCCCCTCCTCTCCCCTCCCCCTCTCTCCCTCCTCTCCCCTCCCCCTCTCTCCCTCCTCTCCCCTCCCCCTCTCTCCCTCCTCTCCCCTCCCCCTCTCTCCCCTCCCCCTCTCTCCCTCCTCTCCCCTCCCCCTCTCTCCCTCCTCTCCCCTCCCCCTCTCTCCCTCCTCTCCCCTCCCACTCTCTCCCTCCTCTCCCCTCCCACTCTCTCCCTCCTTTCCCCTCTCCCTCTCTCCATCCTCTCCCCTCTCCCTCTCTCCATCCTCTCCCCTACCCCTCTCTCCCTCCTCACCCCTCACCCTCTCTCCATCCTCTCCCCTCCCCCTCTCTCCATCCTCTCCCCTCCCCCTCTGTCCCTCCTCTTCCCTCCCCCTCTCCCCTCCCCCTCTCTCCCTCCTCTCCTCTCCTTCTCTCCTCTCCTTCTCTCTCCCTCCTCTCCCCCTCTCTCTCCTTTTCCCATTCTCTCTCCTCTCTCCCTTCTCTCCTCTCTCCCCTCTCACCCCTCTTCTCTTCTCTCCCCCCTCTTCTCTCTCTCCTTTCTCTTCCCCCTCTCTCCCTCTCCCCTCCCCCTCTCTCCGCTCCCCTCCCCCTCTCTCCTCTCCCCTCCCCCTCTCTCCTCTCCCCTCCCCCTCTCTCCCTCCCCCTCTCTCCTTCCTCTCCCCTCCCCCTCTCTCCCTCCTCCCCTCTCTCCTTCCTCTCCCCTCCCTCCCTCCTCTCCCCTCCCCCTCTCTCCCTCCTTCCTCTCCCCTCCCCCTCTCTCCCTCCTCTCCCCTCCCCCTCCCTCCTCTCCCCTCCCCCTCTCTCCCTCCTCTCCCCTCCCCCTCTCTCCCTCCTCTCCCCTCCCCCTCTCTCCCTCCTCTCCCCTCCCCCTCTCTCCCTCCTCTCCCCTCCCCCTCTCTTCCTCCTCTCCTCACCCCGTCTCTCCCTCTCTCCCTTCCCCCTCTCCCCCTTCTCTCATTTCTCTCCTCTCTCCCACTCCCCTCTCCCCTCTCTCCCATTTCTCTCCTCTCTCCCACTCCCCTCTCTCCCCCCTCTCTCCCTCCCCCTCTCTTCCTCCTCCCCTCCCCTCTCTCCCTCCTCTTCCCCTCCCCTCTCTCCCTCCTCTTTCCCTCCCCTCTCTCCCTCCTCTTCCCCTCCCCTCTCTCCCTCCTCTTCCCCTCCTCTTTCTCCCCCTCTCCCTTCTCTCCCCCTCTCTCTCCTCTCCTCACCCCCTGTCTCCCCCTCTCCCCATCTCTCCCTTCTCCCCCTCTCCTTTCGCCCCCTTCTCTCATTTCTCTCCTCTCTCCCCCACTCTCCCCTCCCCCTCTCTCCCTCCTCTCCCCTCCCACTCTCCCTCCTCTCCCCTCCCCCTCTCTCCCACCTCTCCCCTCCCCCTGTCTCCCTCTTTACAAAGGATTACAAAGGCGGAGCATACCGACAGGAGACCTTTTGATCAAGGTCGGATGCGAAAAAAAAAATCATATTAATAATAAAATAATAAATAAAAACTATAATAATGTAAATAACAAATAAAATACATAAATAAATGCATAGGTATAGTTAGATAATAAACAAACAGGTAAATAGTAAATAATAATAAATTGACATATACATACATACATATACCAAGGCTTTTTCCCCCTTACAAGAGAGGTAGCCAAAAAGGGAAAGGCATAAAAACACTCCCACCCATTCCATCCCTGAATACACTCCACACCCCTCCCACCCTCCCTCTCATCTGAGCACCTCCTGGATGACGGG
This sequence comes from Oratosquilla oratoria, assembly GCF_046742065.1. NCBI lineage: Eukaryota > Metazoa > Arthropoda > Malacostraca > Stomatopoda > Squillidae > Oratosquilla > Oratosquilla oratoria. The sequence goes on along the minus strand of NC_134788.1, from coordinate 1,197,446 downwards.
TCATCCCTGCACCCTGCACCCTGCAAATTGACATATAACTAATAATAAATGAAAATCAGAGACAAAAGATAACAAAACAAAAACAAATAATATAAGATAAATTATAATCATTACAGCATCTTACTTAGGTATTTATCTAAATGATTCTTAAAGCTCCGAACTGAACTACATTGCACTACCTGTGCAGGGAGTTTATTCTATTCATTAACTACACGGTTGGCAAAGTTGTTTCTACCCACTTCCAAATTGAATCTATTTCCGGACAGTTTGAGACCATTGTTTCTTGTCTGATTCTCCCTCCTCTCCCCTCCCCCTGTTTCCCCCTTCTCCCCTCCCTCTCTCTCCCTCATCTCCCCTCCCCCTCTCTCCCTCCTTTCCACTCCCCCTCTCCCTCCTCTCCCCTCCCCCTTTCTCCCTCCTCTCCCTTCCCCCTCTCTATCCTCTCCCCTCCCCCTCTGTCCCTCCTCTCCCCTCCCCCTCTCTCCCTCCTCTCCTGACCCCCTATCTCTCTCTCCTCTCCCCCCTCTCCTCTTCCCCTTCTCTCTCTCCTCTCTCCCCCACTCCCCCCTCGTCTCTCTCCTTTCCCTTCCCCCTCTTCTCTCTCCTTTCTCTTCCCCCTCTTCTCTCTCCTTTCTCTTCCCCCTCTCTCTCCTCTCCCCTCCCCCTCTCCCCCTCTCTCCCTCCTTCTCCGTCTCTCCCTCCTCCCTCTCTTTCCCTTCTCTCTCTTCTCTCCCCCTCTTGCTCCTTTCTATATTTCTCTCCTCTTTCCCCCTCTCTCTCCTCTCTCCCTTTTCTCTCTCCTCTCCCTTCTCTCCCTTCTCTCCCCCCCTCTCTCCTCTCTCTCCCACCTATCCTCTCTCCTCCCTCTTTTCCTCCTCTCCCCCTTTCTCCCTTCTCTTTTCTCCCCTCTCTACTCTCCCCCTCTCTCTCTCCTCTTCCCCTCTCTCTCTCCTCTTCCCCTCTCTCTCCTCTTTCCATCTCTTCTCCCCCTCTCTCCTCTATCCCTCATCCCTCTCCTCTTTCCCTCTCCCCCTTTCCTCTTTCCCTCTCCCCCTCTCTTCTTTCCATCTCTCTCCTCTCTCCCTCTCCTCTCTCCCTCTCCTCTCTCCCTCTCCTCTCCCCCTCTCCTCTCTCCCTCTCTTCTCCCCCTCTCCTCTCTCTTCTCTCTCCCACCTCTCTTTTCTCCCCTTCTCTCCCCTTCTCTCTTTTCTCCCCCTATCTCTCCCTTCTCTCTCCTCCGTCTCTTTTCTCTCCCCCTCTCCTTATTGAATTCCCCCATCTCTCTCCCCCTCTCCTCTTCTCCCGTTATATCTCCTCTCCCCTCTGTCTGTCCTCTCTCCCCCTCTTCTCTCTCCCCCTCTCCTCTCTCCCTGTCTCTCCCCACTCTCCTCTCTCCCTGTCTCTCCCCACTCTCCTCTTTCCCTGTCTCTCCCCACTCTCCTCTTTCCCTGTCTCTCCCCACTCTCCTCTTTCCCTCTCTCCCCCATCCTCTCCCCTCCCCCTCTCTCCCTCCTCTTTCTCCCCCTCTCCCTCCTCTTTCTCCCCCTCTCTCCCTCCTCTTTCTCCCCCTCTCCCTCCTCTTTCTCCCCCTCTCTCCCTTCTCCCCCTCTCCTTTCTCCCCTTCTCTCATTTCTCTCCTCTCCCCTCCCCCTCTCTCCCCTCCTCTCCCTTCTCCCCCTCTCCTTTCTCCCCTTCTCTCATTTCTCTCCTCTCCCCTCCCCCACTCCCTCTCTCTCCTTCCTCTCCCCTCCCCCTCTCTCCCTCCTCTCCCCTCCCCTCTCCCTCCCTCCTATCCCCTCCCCCTCTCTCCCTCTTCTCCCCTCCCCTCCCTCCTATCCCCTCCCCCTCTCCCTCTTTCTCCCCTCTCTCCCCCTCTTTCACCCTCTCCTCTCCCCCTCTCTCCCTCCTCTCCCCTCCCCCTTTCTCCCTCCTCTCCCCTCCCCCTTTCTCCCTCCTCTCCCCTCCCCCTTTCTCCCTCCTCTCCCCTCCCCCTCTCTCCCTCCTCTCCCCTCCCCCTCTCTCCCTCCTCTCCCCTCCCCCTCTCTCCCTCTCTCTTTCCCTCCTATCCCCTTCCCCTCTCTCCCTCCTATCCCCTCCCCGGCCTCTCCCTCGTTACCCCTCCCCGTCCTCTCCCTCGTTACCCCTCCCCGTCCTCTCCCTCGTTACCCCTCCCCGTCCTCTCCCTCGTTACCCCTCCCCGTCCTCTCCCTCGTTACCCCTCCCCGTTCTCTCCCTCCTCTCCCCTCCCCCTCTCTCCCTCCTCTCCCCTCCCCCTCTCTCCCTCCTCTCCCCTCCCCTTATCTCCCTCCTCTCCTCTCCCCTCCCCCTCTTTCCTCTCTCCCCTCCCCCTCTCTCCCCTCCCCCTCTCTCCCTCCTCTCCTCTCCCCTCCCCCTCTCCCTCCTCTCCCCTCCCCCTCTCTCCCTCCTCTCCCCTCCCCCTCTCTCCCTCCTCTCCCCTCCCCCTCTCTCCCTCCTCTCCCCTCCCCCTCCTCTCCCCCCTCTCTCCCTCCTTTCCCCTCCTCTCCCCCCTCTCTCCCTCCTCTCTCCCTCCTCTCCCCCCCTCTCCCTCGTCCTCCCCTCTCTCCCTCTCTCCTCTCTCCCTCCCCTCTCTCCCTCCCCCTCTCTCCTTCCTCTCCCCCTCCCTCCCTCCTCTCCCCTCCCCCTCTCCCTCTTTCTCCCCTCTCTCCTCTCTCCCCCTCTCCTCTCCCCTCCCCCTTTCTCCCTCCTCTCTCCCCCTTTCTCCCTCCTCTCTCCCCCTTTCTCCCTCCTCTCTCCCCCTTTCTCCCTCCTCTCCCCTCCCCCTTTCTCCCTCCTCTCCCCTCCCCCTTTCTCCCTCCTCTCCCCTCCCCCTTTCTCCCTCCTCTCCCCTCCCCCTTTCTCCCTCCTCTCCCCTCCCCCTTTCTCCCTCCTCTCCCCTCCCCCTTTCTCCCTCCTCTCCCCTCCCCCTCCCCTCCCCCTCTCCCTCCTTTCCCCTCCTCTCCCCTCCCCCTTTCTCCCTCCTCTCCCCTCCCCCCCTCTCCCTCCTCTCCCCTCCCCCTCTCTCCCTCCCCCTCTCTCCCTCCTCTCCCCCTCCCCCTTTCTCCCTCCTCTCCCCTCACCCTTTCTCTCCCTCCTCTCCCCTCCCCCTCTCTCCCTCCTCTCCCCTCCCCTTCTCTCCCTCCTTTCCCCTCCCCCTCTCCCTCTCCCTCGTTACCCCTCCCCGTCCTCTCCCTCGTTACCCCTCCCCGTCCTCTCCCCTCTCCCTCTCCCCCTCTCTTCTTTCCATCTCTCTCCTCTCTCCCTCTCCTCTCTCCCTCTCCTCTCTCCCTCTCCTCTCTCTTCTCTCACCTCTCTTTTCTCCCCCTCTCTAACCTTCTCTCATTTCTCCCCCTATCTCTCCCTTCTCTCTCCTCCGTCTCTCTTTTTCTCCTCCCCCTCTCCTTATTCCCCCATCCTCTCTCCCCCTCTCCTCTCTCCCATTATATCTCCTCTCCCCTCTGTCTGTCCTCTCTCACCCTCTTCTCTCTCCCCCTCTCCTCCTCTCTCCCACTCTCCTCTCTCCCTGTCCTACTCCCCCACTCTCCTCTCTCCCCTGTCTCTCCCCGACTCTCCTCTTTCCCTGTCCTCCCCACTCTCCTCTGTTCCCTGTCCTCTCCCCACCTCTCCTCTTTCCCCTCTCTCTCCCTCCTCTCCCCTCCCCCTCCTCTCCCCTCCGCCTCTCCTCTCCCCTCCCCCTCTCTCCCTCCTCCCTCTCCCCCTCTCTCCCTCCTCTTTCTCCCCCTCTCCCTCCTCTTTCTCCCCCTCTCTCCCTCCTCTTTCTCCCCCTCTCCCTCCTCTTTCTCCCCCTCTCCCTCCTCTTTCTCCCCCTCTCCCTCCTCTTTCTCCCCCTCTCCCTCCTCTTTCTCCCCCTCTCCTTTCTCCCCCTTCTCTCATTTCTCCCCCTTTTCTCATTTCTCTCCTCTCCCCTCCCCCTCTCTCCTTCCTCTCCCCTCTCCCCCTCTCCTTTCTCCCCTTCTCTCATTTCTCTCTCCCCTCCCCCACTCCCCCTCTATCCTTCCTCTCCCCTCCCCCTCTCTCCCTCCTCTCCCCTCCCCTCTCTCCCCTCCCTCCCTCCTCTCCCCTCCCCCTCTCCCCTCCCTCCCTCCTCTCCCCTCTCTCCCTCTTTCTCCCCTCTCTCCTCTCTCCCTCTCTTTCACCCTCTCCTCCTCTCCCACCTCCCCCTATCTCCCCTCCCCCCTTTCTCCCCTCCCCCTTTCTCCCTCCCTCTCCCCTCCCCCTTTCTCTCCCTCCCCCCTTTCTCCCTCCTCTCCCCTCCTCTCCTCTCCCCTCCCACTCTCTCCCTCCTCTCCCCTCCCCCTTTCTCCCCTCCCCCTCTCTCCCTCCTCTCCCCTCCCCCTCTCTCCCTCCTCTCCCCTCCCCCTCTCTCCCTCCTCTCCCCTCCCCCTCTCTCCCTCCTCTCCCCTCCCCCTCTCTCCCTCCTCTCCTCTCCCCTCCCCCTCTCTCCCTCCTCTCCCCTCCCCTCCCCCTCTCTCCCTCCTCTCCCCTCCCCCTCTCTCCCTCCTTTCCCCTCCCCCTCGTCACCCCTCCCCGTCCTCTCCCTCGTTACCCCGCCCCCGTCCCTCTCCCTCGGTTACCCCTCCCCGTCCTTCTCCCTCGCTACCCCTCCCCGTTCTCCCTCCCTCCTCTCCCCTCTCCCTCCTCTCCCCTCCCCCTTATCTCCCCTCCTCTCCCCTCCCTCCTCCCCACCTCTCTCCTTCCTCTCCCCTCCCCCTCTCTCCTTCCTCTCCCCCTCTCTCCTTCCTCTCCCCTCCCCTCCCCTCTCTCCCTCCTCTCCCCTCCCCTCCCCTCTCTCCCTCCTCTCCCCTCCCCTCCCCTCTCTCCCTCCTCTCCCCTCCCCTCCCTCCCTCCTCTCCCCTCTCCCTCTTTCTCCCCTCTCTCCTCTCTCCCCCTCTCTCCCTCCTCTCCCCTCTCTCCCTCCTCTCCTCTCCCCGCCCCTCTCTCCCTCCTCTCCCCTCCTCCTCTCTCCCTCCTCTCCCCTCCTCCTCTCTCCCTCCTCTCCCCTCCCCCTCTCTCCCTCCTCTCCCCTCCCCCTCTCTCCCTCCTCTCCCCTCCCCCTCTCTCCCTCCTCTCCCCTCCCCTCCCCCTCTCTCCCTCCTCTCCCCTCCCACTCTCTCCCTCCTTTCCCTTCCCCCTCTCTCCCTCCTTTCCCCTCCCCCTCTCTCCATCCTCTCCCCTACCCCTCTCTCCCTCCTTTCTCTTCCCCCTCTCTCCATCCTCTCCCCTCCCCCTCTCTCCATCCTCTCCCCTCCCCTTCTCTCCCTCCCCCTCTGTCCCTCCTCTTCCTTCCCTCTCTCTCCCTCCTCTCCCCTCCCCTTCTCTCCCTCTCTCTCCCTCCTCTCCTCTCCCCCTCTCTCTCCTTTTCCCATTCTCTCTCCTCTCTCCTTTCTCTCTCTTCTCTCTCCCCCTCTCACCCCTCTTCTCTTCTCTCTCTCCTTTCTCTTCCCCCTCTCTCCCTCCTCTCTCCCTCCTCTCTCCCTCCCCCTCTCTCCTCTCCCCTCCCCCTCTCTCCTCTCCCCTCCCCCTCTCTCCTCTCCCCTCCCCCCTCTCTCCCTCCTCTCCCCTCCCCTCTCTCCCTCCTCTCCCTCTCTCCCTCCTCGCCCCTCGCCCTCCCTCCTCTCCCCTCCCCCTCCTCTCTCCCTCCTCTCCCCTCCCCCTCTCTCCCTCCTCTCCCCTCCCCCTCTCTCCCCCTCTCCCCTCCCCCCTCCTTTCCTCCTCTCCCCTCCCCCTCTCTCCCTCATCCTCTCCCTCCCCCCCCCTCTCTCCACCTCCTCTCCCCCTCCCCCTCTCCCCTCCCCTCCCCTCCCCCTCCTCTCCCCTCCTCTCCCCTCCCCCCCTCTCTCCCCCTCTCCTCTCTCCTCCCTCACGCCCATCTCTCCCTCTCTCCCCTCCCCCTTCTCATCATTTCTCCTATTTCTCTCCTCTCTCCCACTCCCCTCTCTCCCCCCTCTCTCCCATTTCTCTCCTCTCTCCCACTCCCCTCTCTCCCCTCTCTCCCCCCTCTCTCCCTCCCCCTCTCTTCCTCCTCCCCTCCCCTCTCTCCCTCCTCTTCCCCTCCCCTCTCTCCCTCCTCTTTCCCTCCCCTCTCTCCCTCCTCTTCCCCTCCCCTCTCTCCCTCCTCTTTCTCCCCCTCTCCCTTCTCTCCCCCTCTCTCTCCTCTCCTCAACCCCTGTCTCCCCCTCTCCCCTCCCCCTCTCCCCATCTCTCCCTTCTCCCCCTCTCCTTTCGCCCCCTTCTCTCATTTCTCTCCTCTCTCCCTCCTCTCCCCTCCCCCTCTCTCCCTCCTCTCCCCTCCCCCTCTCTCCCTCCTCTCCCCTCCCCCTCTCTCCCACCTCTCCCCTCCCCCTGTCTCCCTCTTTACAAAGGATTACAAAGGCGGAGCATACCGACAGGAGACCTTGTGATCAAGGTCGGATGCGGAAAAAAAATCATATTAATAATAAAATAATAAATAAAAACTATAATAATGTAAATAACAAATAAAATACATAAATAAATGCATAGGTATAGTTAGATAATAAACAAACAGGTAAATAGTCAATAATAATAAATTGACATATACATACATACATATACCAAGGCTTTTTCCCCCTTACAAGGGAGGTAGCCAAAAAGGGAAAGGCATAAAAACACTCCCACCCATTCCATCCCTGAATACACTCCACACCCCTCCTACCCTCCCTCTCATCTGAGCACCTCCTGGATGACGGGTCATCCCTGCACCCTGCACCCTGCACCCTGCAAATTGACATATAACTAATAATAAATGAAAATCAGAGACAAAAGATAACAAAACAAAAACAAATAATATAAGATAAATTATAATCATTACAGCATCTTACTTAGGTATTTATCTAAATGATTCTTAAAGCTCCGAACTGAACTACATTGCACTACCTGTGCAGGAAGTTTATTCCACAGTTGGCAAAGTTGTTTCTACCCACTTCCAAATTGAATCTATTTCCGGACAGTTTGAGACCATTGTTTCTTGTCTGATTCTCCCTCCTCTCCCCTCCCCCTGTTTCCCCCTTCTCCCCTCCCTCTCTCTCCCTCATCTCCCCTCCCCACTCTCTCCCTCCTTTCCACTCCCCCTCTCCCCCTCCTTTCCACTCCCCCTCTCCCTCCTCTCCCCTCCCCCTTTCTCCCTCCTCTCCCTTCCCCCTCTCTATCCTCTCCCCTCCCCCTCTGTCCCTCCTCTCCCCTCCCCCTCTCTCCCTCCTTTCCTCACCCCCTATCTCTCTCTCCTCTTCCCCTTCTCTCTCTCCTCTCTCCCCCCTTCTCTCCTTTCCCTTCCCCCTCTTCTCTCTCCTTTCCCTTCCCCCTCTTCTCTCTCCTTTCTCTTCCCCCTCTCTCTCTCTCCTCTCCCCTCCCCCTCTCTCCCTCCTTCTCCCTCTCTTTCCCTTCTCTCTCTTCTCTCCCCCTCTTGCTCCTTTCTACCTTTCTCTCCTCTTTCCCCCTCTCTCTCCTCTCTCCCTTTTCTCTCTCCTCTCCCTTCTCTCCCTTCTCTCTCCCCCTCTCTCCTCTCTCTCCCACCTATCCTCTCTCCTCCCTCTTTTCCTCCTCTCCCCCTTTCTCCCTTCTCTTTTCTCCCCTCTCTCCTCTCCCCCTCTCTCTCTCCTCTTCCCCTCTCTCTCTCCTCTTCCCCTCTCTCTCCTCTTTCCATCTCTTCTCCCCCTCTCTCCTCTATCCCTCACCCCTCCCCTCTTTCCCTCTCCCCCCCTCTTTCCCTCTCCCCCTTTCCTCTTTCCCTCTCCCCCTCTCTTCTTTCCCTCTCTCTCCTCTCTCTCCTCTCTCCCTCTCCTCTCTCCCTCTCCTCTCTCCCTCTCCTCTCTCCCTCTCCTCTCTCCCTCTCCTCTCTCTTCTCTCACCTCTCTTTTCTCCCCCTCTCTAACCTTCTCTCATTTCTCCCCCTATCTCTCCCTTCTCTCTCCTCCGTCTCTCTTTTTCTCCCCCTCTCCTTATTCCCCCATCTTCACTCTCCCCCTCTCCTCTCTCCCATTATATCTCCTCTCCCCTCTGTCTGTCCTCTCTCACCCTCTTCTCTCTCCCCCTCTCCTCTCTCCCTGTCTCTCCCCACTCTCCTCTCTCCCTGTCTCTCCCCACTCTCCTCTTTCCCTGTCTCTCCCCACTCTCCTCTTTCCCTGTCTCTCCCCACTCTCCTCTTTCCCTCTCTCCCCCATCCTCTCCCCTCCCCCTCTCTCCCTCCTCTTTCTCCTCCTCTTTCTCCCCCTCTCCCTCCTCATTCTCCCCCTCTCTCCCTTCTCCCCTTCTCTCATTTCTCTCCTCTCCCCTCCCCCTCTCTCCCCTCCTCTCCCTTCTCCCCCTCTCCTTTCTCCCCTTCTCTCATTTCTCTCCTTTCCCCTCCCCCACTCCCTCTCTCTCCTTCCTCTCCCCCTCTCTCCCTCCTATCCCCTCCCCCTCTCCCTCTTTCTCCCCTCTCTCCTCCTTTTTCACGCTCTCCTCTCCCCCTCTCTCCCTCCTCTCCCCTCCCCCTTTCTCCCCTCCCCCTTTCTCCCTCCTCTCCCCTCCCCTTTTCTCCCTCCTCTCCCCTCCCCCCTTTCTCCCTCCTCTCCCCTCCCCCTCTCTCCCTCCTCTCCCCTCCCCCTTCTCTCCCTCCGCTCCCCTCCCCCTCTCTCCCTCCTCTCCACTCCCCTCCCCCTCTCTCCCGGCTCCTCTCCACCCCTCCCCCTCTCTCCCCTCGTTACCCCTCCCCGTCCTCTCCCTCGTTACCCCTCCCCGTCCTCTCCCTCGTTACCCCTCCCCGTCCTCTCCCTCGTTACCCCTCCCCGTCCTCTCCCTCGTTACCCCTCCCCGTCCTCTCCCTCGTTACCCCTCCCCGTCCTCTCCCTCGTTACCCCTCCCCGTTCTCTCCCTCCTCTCCCCTCCCCCTCTCTCCCTCCTCTCCCCTCCCCCTCTCTCCCTCCTCTCCCCTCCCCCTCTCTCCCCTCCCCCTCTCTCCCTCCTCTCCCCTCCCCCTCTCTCCCTCCTCTCCCCTCCCCCTCTCTCCCTCCTCTCCCCTCCCCCTCTCTCCCTCCTCTCCCCTCCCCTCCCCCTCTCTCCCTCCTCTCCCCTCCCCTTCTCTCCCTCCTCTCCCCTCCCCTCCCCTTCTCTCCCTCCTCTCCCCTCCCCCTCTCTCCTTCCTCTCCCCTCCCCTCTCTCCCTCCCCCTCCCCCTCCTCTCCCCTCTCTCCCTCCTCTCCCCTCTCTCCCTCCTCTCCCCTCTCTCCCTCCTCTCCCCTCTCTCCCTCCTCTCCCCGCCCCTCCCTCCCTCCTATCCCCTCTCCCTCTTTCTCCCCTCTCCTCCCTCTCCCATCCTTCTCCCTCTTCCTCCCCTCTCTCCCCTCTCTCCCCTCTCCTCCCCTCCTCCCCCTTTCCTCCCTCCACTCCCCTCCCCTTTTCTCCCTCCTCTCCTCCCTCCCTCTTTCTCCCTCCTCTCCCCTCCCCCTTTCTCCCTCCTCTCCCCTCCCCCCTTTCTCCCTCCTCTCCCCTCCCCCTTTCTCCCCCTCCTCTCCCTCCCCCTTTCTCCCCTCCTCTCCCTCCCCTCCCCCTTTCTCCCTCCTCTCCCCTCCTTTCTCCCTCCTCTCTCCCCTCCTTCTCCCTCCTCTCCCCTCCTCCTTCTCCCTCCTCTCCCCTCCTCCTTCTCCCTCCTCTCCCCTCCTCCTTCTCCCTCCTCTCCCCTCCTCCTTCTCCCTCCTCTCCCCTCCTCCTTCTCCCTCCTCTCCCCTCCTCCCTCCTCTCCCTCCTCTCCCCCTCCCTCTCCCCTTTCTCCCTCCTCTCCCCCCCCCTTTCTCCCTCCTTCTCCCTCCCCCTTTCCCCCTCCTCTCCCTCCCCCTTTTCCCCTCCCTCCTCTCTCCCTCCCCCTTTCTCCCTCCTTTCCCCCCCCCTCCTTTCTCCCTCCTCTCCCCTCCCCCTTTCTCCCTCCTCTCCCCTCCCCCTCTCTCCCTCCTCTCCCCTCCCCCTCTCTCCCTCCTCTCCCCCTCCCCCCCCCTCTCCCTCCTTTCCCCTCCCCCTCTCTCCCTCCTCTCCCCTCCCCCTTTCTCCCTCCTCTCCCCTCACCCTATCTCCCTCCTCTCCCCTCACCCTTTCTCCCTCCTCTCCCCTCCCCCTCTCTCCCTCCTCTCCCCTCCCCTTCTCCCTCCTTTCCCCTCCCCCTCTCTCCCTCCTTTCCCCTCCCCCTCTCCCTCGTTACCCCTCCCCGTCCTCTCCCCTCTCTCCCTCTCCCTCTCCCCCTCTCTTCTTTCCATCTCTCTTCTCCCCCTCTCCTCTCTCTTCTCTCTCCCACCTCTCTTTTCTCCCCCTCTCTCCCCTTCTCTCTTTTCTCCCCCTATCTCTCCCTTCTCTCTCCTCCGTCTCTCTTTTCTCTCCCCCTCTCCTTATTCCCCCATCTCTCTCCCCCTCTCCTCTTCTCCCATTATATCTCCTCTCCCCTCTGTCTGTCCTCTCCCTCCCTCTTCTCTCCCCTTCTCCTCTCTCCCCCTCTCCTCTCTCCTCTCTCTCCTCTCTCCCTGTCTCTCCCCACTCTCCTCATTCCCTGACTCTCCCCACTCTCCTCTTTCCCTCTCTCCCCCTCCCTCTCCCCTCCCCCTCTCTCCCTCCTCTTTCTCCTCGTCTTTCTCCCCCTCTCCCTCCCCCTCTCCCTCCTCTTTCTCCCCCTCTCCCTTCCTCTCCTCTCCCCCCTCTCCCTCCTCTCTCCCCCCTCTCCCTCCTCTCTCTCCCCTCTCCTTTCTCCCCTTCTCTCATTTCTCTCATCTCCCCTCCCCCACTCCCTCTCTCTCCTTCCTCTCTCCTCCCCCTCTCTCCCTCCTCTCCCTCCTCTCCCCTCCCTCCCTCCTATCCCCTCCCTCCCTCCTATCCCCTCCCCCTCTCCCTCTTTCTCCCCTCTCTCCCCCTCTTTCACCCTCTCCTCTCCCCCTCTCTCCCTCCTCTCCCCTCCCCCTTTCTCCCCTCCCCCTTTCTCCCTCCTCTCCCCTCCCCCTTTCTCCCTCTTCTCCCCCACCCCTCTCCCTCTCTCCCTCTCCCCTCCCCCTTTCTCCCTCCTCTCCCCTCCCCCTCTCTCCCTCCTCTCCCCTCCCCCTCTCTCCCTCCTCTCCCCTCCCCCTCTCTCCCTCCTTTCCCCTCCCCCTCTCCCTCGTTACCCCTCCCCGTCCTCTCCCTCGTTACCCCTCCCCGTCCTCTCCCTCGTTACCCCTCCCCGTCCTCTCCCTCGTTACCCCTCCCCGTCCTCTCCCCTCCCCCTCTCTCCCTCCTCTCCCCTCCCCTTCTCTCCCTCCTCTCCCCTCCCCTTCTCTCCCTCCTCTCCCCTCCCCCTCTCTCCTTCCTCTCCTCTCCCCCTCTCTCCTTCCTCTCCTCTCCCCCTCTCTCCCTCCTTCCTCTACCCTCCCCCTCTCTCCCCTCTCTCCCTCCTCTCCCCTCTCTCCCTCCTCTCCCCTCCACTCCCTCCTCTGCACTCCCCTCCCTCCCTCCTCTCCCCTCTCTCCCTCCTCTCCCCTCCCCTCCCTCCCTCCTATCCCCTCTCCCTCTTTCTCCCCTCTCTCCTCTCTCCCCCTCTCCTCTCCCCTCCCCCTTTCTCCCTCCTCTCCCCTCCCCCTTTCTCCCTCCTCTCCCCTCCCCCTTTCTCCCTCCTCTCCCCTCCCCCTTTCTCCCTCCTCTCCCCTCCCCCTTTCCCCTCCCCCTCTCTCCCTCCTCTCCCCTCCCCCTCTCCCTCCTCTCCACTCCCCCTCTCTCTCCTCTCCCCTCCCCCTCTCTCCCACCTCTCCCCTCCCCCTCTCTCCCTTTCCCCTCCCCCTCTCTCCCTCCTCTCCCCTCCCCCTCTCTCCCTCCTCTCCCCTCCCCTTCTCCCTCCTCTCCCCTCCCCCTCTCTCCCTCCTTTCCCCTCCCCCTCGTCACCCCTCCCCGTCCTCTCCCCTCCCCCTCTCTCCCTCCTCTCCCCTCCCCCTCTCTCCCTCCTCTCCCCTCCCCCTCTCTCCCTCCTCTCCCCTCCCCTTATCTCCCTCCTCTCCCCTCCCCCTCTCTCCTCTCTCCCCTCCCCCTCTCTCCTCTCTCCCCTCCCCCTCTCTCCCTCCTCTCCCCTCCCCCTCTCTCCCTCCTTCCTCTCCCCTCCCCCTCTCTCCCTCCTCTCCCCTCCCCCTCTCTCCCTCCTCTCCCCTCCCCCTCTCTCCTCTCCCCTCCCCCTCTCTCCATCCTCTCCCCTCCCCCTCTCTCCCTCCTCTCCCCTCCCCCTCTCTCCATCCTCTCCCCTCCCCCTCTCTCCCTCCTCCCTTACCCCTCTTTCCCTCCTCTCCCCTTCCCCTCCCTCCCTCCTCTCCCCTCCTCTTCCCTCCCCCTCTCTCCATCCTCTCCCCTCCCCCTCTCTCCCTCCTCCCTTCCCCCTCTTTCCCTCCTCTCCCCTTCCCCTCCCTCCCTCCTCTCCCCTCCCCCTCTCTCCCTCCTCTCCCCTCCCCCTCTCTCCCTCCTCTCCTCTCCCCCTCTCACCCCTCTTCTCTTCTCTCCCCCCTCTTCTCTCTCCTTTCTCTTCCCCCTCTGTCCCTCCTCTCCCCTCCCCCTCTCTCTCTCCCCTCCCCCTTTCTCCCTCTTCTCCCCTCCCCCTTTCTCCCTCTTCTCCCCTCCCCCTTTCTCCCTCTTCTTCCCTCCCCCTCTCTCCCTCCTCTCCCCTCCCCTCCCCCTCTATCCTTCCTCTTCTCTGCCCCTCTCCTCTCCTCACCCCCTATCTCCCTCTCTCTCCTCTCCCCCTCTCCTCTTCCCCTTTTCTCTCTCCTCTCTCCCCCTCCTGCTCCTCTCTCCATTCTTTTTTCCCCTCTCCTCTCTCCCTCTCTCTTTCCCCCTCTCTCCCCCGGTCCCCCTCTTCTCTCCTCTCTCCCCCTCTTCTCTCTCCTTTCCCTTCCCCCTCTTCTCTCTCCTTTCCCTTCCCCCTCTTCTCTCTCCTTTCCCTTCCCCCTCTTCTCTCTCCTTTCTCTTCCCCCTCCTCTTTCTCCCCCTCTCGCTCCTTTCTACCTTCTCTCTCTCCTCTTTCCCCCTCTCTCCCTTTTCTCTCTCCTCTCTCCCTTCTCTCCCCCTCTCTCTCCTCTCTCCCCCTCTCCTCTTTCTCCTCTCTCCTTTCCCCCCTCTCTCTTCCCTCTTTTCCTCCTCTCCCCCTCTCTCCTCTCCCCCTTTCCCCCTTCTCTTTTCTCCCCTCTCTCCTCTCCCCCTCTTCCCCTCTCTCCTCTCCCCCTTTCCCCCTTCTCTTTTCTCCCCTCTCTCCTCTCCCCCTCTTCCCCTCTCCTCTCCCCCTCTTCCCCTCTCCTCTTTCCATCTCTCCCCTTCTCTTTCCTCTCCCCCTCTCTCCTCTATCCCTTACCCCTCTCCCCCTCTCTCCTCTATCCCTCACCCCTCTCCCCCTCTCCTCTTTCCCTCTCCCCCTCTCTTCTTTCCCTCTCTCCCTCTCTCCCCCTCTCCTCTCATCTCTCTTCTCTCTTCTACCTCTTTTCTCCCCCTCTCTCTCCCTTCTCTCTTGTGTCCCCCTCTCTCTCCCTTCTCCCCTCTCCCCTTCTCTCTCCCCCTCTCCTCTCCCCTCTGTCCTCTCTCCCCCTCTTCTCTCTCCCCTCTCTCCTCTCTCCCTCCTCTCTCCCTCTCCCTCCCGCTCCCCATCCCTCCCGGTCTCCCCACCCCTCCCTCTCCCCCACCCCCCCTCTCCCCCACCCCCTCCCTTTCCCCCTACCCCCCTCTCCCCCACCCCCTCCCTCTCCCCCACCCCCTCCCTTTCCCCCTACCCCCTCCCTCTCCCCCTACCTCTCCCCCACCTTCTCCCTCGCCCCCTACCCCCTCCCTCTCCCCCATCCTCTTCCCTTACCCCCTTCCTCTCCCCCACCCCCTCCACCTCCCCATCCTCACCCCCTCCACCTCCCCATCCTCACCCCCTCCACCTCCCCATCCTCACCCCCTCCACCTCCCCCATCCCCACCCCCTCCACCTCCCCCATCCCCACCCCCTCCACCTCCCCCATCCCCACCCCCTCCACCTCCCCATCCTCACCCCCTCCACCTCCCCATCCCCTTCCTTTACCCCATCCCCTCACTCTCCCCCTCCCTTCCTCTCCTCCTCCCCCTCCCTCCCCTCCTCTCCCCCTCCCTCCCCTCCTCTCCCCCTCCCTCCCCTCCTCTCCCCCTCCCTCTCTCCCCCCTCCCTCCCTCCTCCCCCCTTTCACTTCAAAATGTTTCAAAAGAGCTTTCCTGAGCTAAGAAAGGAAAAATGACCTTCTCTTTCTCTCTCTCTCTCCAGGTATTTATTGACGGCACTTTGGAGGAGCCCTGCACTGCCTATTGTGCACGCGGAGGTTCCTCTCCATTTCAGGTTGTGTGGGGGTGGGATTGGGGCTGGGGCGGAGACTCCAAGAACGGTTTGGAGTTTGCATGTCCAGGTTCCTTTCCATTTCAGGTTCTGTGGGATGGGGGCTGGGGCAGAGACTCCAAGAACGGTTTGGAGGCTCCAAGAACAGTTTGGAGTTTGAATGTACAGGTTCCTCTCCATTTCGGGTTCTGTGGGATTGGGGCTGGGGCGGAGAACTCCAAGAACTGTTTGGAGTCAACAGAATGTGGCAAGTGGCCCTTGGTGGTAAATGGAGACCTTACAGTACACAAGAGATGTGAGGGATGACTCGTCATCCAGGAGGAGCCAAGATAAGAGGGAGGGAGGGAGGTGGGGTGGATGGGAGTGGAGTATGTGGGGATGGAATAGGCGGGAGTGGTTTCTATGCCTTTGTATTTTGGCTACCTCCCTTGTGAGGGGGAAAAAGCCTTTAGTATGTGTTTGAATGTACCTTTTACGTTAACTGTGATAAAAAAAAATCAGCCATCATATTTCCATGAGCAGCATATTAAAGGTCAAAGAGCCACGGTTTGGCCACCCCTGGTATATAGAGACCTATTGGCAATATCTAAAATCTCCCTCAGGTGGACACCTTGACCTTCCAACCTCCATCGGACGACCACGGGGACGGGCAGAGCGGCGGTCCTCCTTCGCCAGAGTCCCTGGTGATGGACTTGTACTCAGGCTGGGAGGAACCTACCCAGTCAGAAGAGGACCTGTTGGAAGGAGAGGAACCGCAACATGAGGAGCCGCCACCTTTGGACACGAATCTCCCGGATCGTAGCGGACAGACGGCTGCAGTAGACGATTGTTCTGTTACAGAGAGTCGTGTGGCATACGAAGAGCCAACTATGAGGGATGGGAGTACTGTTTCTTCTCCGGATATCGTGCTGCTCCAGGAGGAGGAGGAGGAGGAGGATGGAGTACAGCCACAGGCTTCATCCCAGCCCTCCACAGTACACCCTCGTCCCTCTGGGTCCTCTCCACAGCCGTGCATGCCGACACACCAGGGGTATATTACGACAGGTCAGCCTTGCCCCCCTCTACCCAACCCCGTCGGATCACCCTCGCACCTGTGCCCCCTGCCACCTCTGCTACACGTGCCTTCGTCCCAAGGGTATGCATCATCATTCCAAATTTGTGCGTCACCCCGATTTCAAGCTCCTCTCACGTCACACCAACCGTACGTGTCCCCACCACCGCCACTTGTTTCACTGCCTCATCCTTGCGTGTCACCGACTCAGCAGCTCGCACCGTTGTCTTCAGTCCATTCCTGTGAACCTCGGTCCCGACTGTGCTCGTTGCCGTCTCGGCCAAGCGGAGTGTTGGCCCAGCAGTGTGCACAAGAACCATCCCAGGGACTTGTCGTCCAACCGTCCCATCCACCTGGTGTCTCCCCACCATCGGAGACCTGCTCCTCTCGAGTGCGATCCACATCCCCGTGCCAGAAGGCCTCACCAAAGACAACCAAAGGCAGGTACAACTTCAAAGGGAAGAAGGGACCAGGCAGACACTTGAATCATCCTCAGAGAAATCAGGGTTTTACCAAGGAACCACTCTTTGGCTGGCATGGGGCACCTACCGCAACAGTGACCCCAGTCTCAGGAGCCAGCGGTAACGAAAGGCAGTCTTCCGAAGTGTACTGTACCATACAAGAAACTGGATTGGAGGTCAGGTGAGTCGTACCTTTTTCTACACCACAGGTTCTTCCCTTGAGGTTAGTTACGTTTCATCAGTATACGATATATATATATATTTTATGTGTGACTAATAATTTGACATAGCCCGAAGGGATTTCTCTCTGTCATCTCATTTTCTGCACTTGTAGTGGGATCAGAGGAGGGATTGAGGAATTTAGTGACAGAATTTGGGAAGGTGTAGGGTGAGTTGAAGCAAAGGCATGGTTCATTAGATTCCACGCTACAAAGTCCACTACAGGGCCCTGTCCTAGCCTCCTGATAGGGGGCAAGTTTGTGACGTTAACCATATCGTCATTGCTGTCTCGAAAGCTGGATTGGATTAAACCGCATAAGTTTGCCATTTTGTGGAAGGGATTAAGGGTATTGCAAATCTTCATCATTCTTGTCCTCGAGACTCGTTAACCCACTGTTGAAGAATGAGATAAGAAAGACCGGAGATCTGTATATTTTGACCACTATCTGTGGTCCTCTTCAGCAGATCGATGAAGGAGACCACAGATAGTGGTCGAAATATACGGATCTTCTGTCTTATCTCGTTCTCCGACAGTGAGTTAATAAGTCTCATTTTACAAACGTGCTGCTACATTATATCTTCCTAATTCTTGACCTTCTTGTGGTTCTCCGTACAGCACGAGCCAAAAGCCAAGCCACACCAAAGTGCATTTGTATTTATTTGCGAATCTGCATCGTTCTCATAAGAACATAAGAATGAAGGAGACTGCAAGAGACCATGAGGCCTACACTAGGCAGCTCTGTATCCATCACCACCTGTCATCCCCATCCATAAAGTTGTCTAACCGTTTCTTAAAACAACTGATAGTTTCAGCACTCACTACATGGTTACTAAGTCTATTCCATTCGTCGACCACCCTATTAGTAAACCAATTCTTGCCTATTTCCTTCTGAAATCTAATTTTGTCCAGTTTATAACCATTACTGCAAGTCCTGCCCTGTTATTTTGATATGATGACCTTGTTTGCATCACCCTTGTTAAAGCCTTTGATCCACTTGAACACCTATTAGATCACCCTGCACTCTGCGTCTTTCCAGAGAGTGTAAGTTAAGGTGCCTTATAATTCTTGTGGTTCTCCGTACAGCACGAGCCAAATCCTGAGCCACAGGGAGGTCCGTTTGTACCAGCAGAATCTTCGACTGGAGTGGGACGACTTGGAGAAAAGGTATTTGACAAGTTCCTCCACGGACCCAGGGCACAGAGTTCTACAGAGCTATCCAATGGTGGGTTATTGACTTATCTTGTATCAGGCATGATATTCTTCCAATTTAAATCGGAATTCCGATTTTTTTCTTTTCCTGACAATGAGCTCGATTTTTTGTCATTAATTCCTGATTGTCATTAATGATTATAAATGATCTTGATAAAAAAAAAAATTGTGGTCGAATGATTTTTGGTTGATGTGAAGTTTTGGGCGTGTGTAAGCAGTTTATTTTGTGCTGGCCCGCAAGTGATTCGTTTTGTGGAGCATTACGTGGTGTGGTGCGCATGTGTATGTATAGCAAGGTGATGACTGGGGTAGATTTTATTTTGGCTGAATTATATCGATAGCAACATCAACGGAACAGCTTGCATGCATATGTTTACTAGTGATTCAGCCCCCCAGGGATTCAGCCTAGCCCCACAGACCCCCTGACCCCCACTGGGGGCTCTGCCCCTGCCCCTGGATCCCTGGCCAATGTAGATTTTTTACCCACTATCATGCCTGTTGTATTTACTCAGTTTGATTACAAAGGATTACAAAGGCGGAGCATGCCGACAGGAGACCTTTTGATCCATATCTAGGTCGGATGCGAAAAAAAAAATCATATTAATAATAAAATAATAAATAAAAACTATGATAATGTAAATAACAAATAAAATACATAAATAAATGCATAGGTATAGTTAAATAATAAACAAACAGGTAAATAGTAAATAATAATTAATTGACATATAACTAATAATAAATAAAAATCAGACAGACAAATGATAACAAAACAAAAACAAATAATATAAGATAAATTATAATCATTACAGCATCTTACTTAGGTATTTATCTAAATGATTGTTAAAGCTTTGAACTGAACTACATTGCACTACCTGTGCAGGAAGTTTATTCCATTCATTAACTACACGGTTGGCAAAGTTGTTTCTACCTACTTCCAAATTGAATCTATTTCCGGAGAGTTTAAGACCATTGTTTCTTGTCTGATTCTCATTCAATGTAAAAATTTGGTCACTTTTGATGTTGTCAATTCCCTTTAGAATTTTAAAGACCTGTATCAAGTCACCTCCGAGTCTACGCTTTTTTAGGGAAAACAGATTCATATGTTTTAGTCGATTTTCGTATGATTTATTTTTGATATTTGGAATCAGTTTTGTGGCTCGCCGTTGTACTCTTTCCAATCTGTCAATGTCTTTAATGAGATTCGGTGACCATACGGAAACAGCATATTCCAAATGTGGACGAACTAACGATTTATATAGCTTGTTAATGAGTGATGGACTTTTGAAATCAAAAGATCGTGCAATCAATCCTAGAATCTTATTTGCTTTCTCAGAGGCTGAAATACACTGCTTGGATGATTTGAGGTCGTTACTGATAATTACGCCGAGATCTTTTTCACTATCACCAAGAGCTTTTTCCCCATTATTAGGGAGGTAGCCAAATCAAAGGGCAAGCACCCAGTCCCACCCATTCCACCACCCTTTCCTCCCTCTCATCTTGGCTCCTCTTGGATGATGGGTCATCCTGTCTCCCGCCCAATGCCTTGGGCCAGAAGCAATGCAGGAAGGCACAGCACATGCAGCAGGGCCAATTCACTTACAGTACCCCCCACCACCACCATCATCTCTGTCCCCAAATGCAAATACCCCCAGACTGATACCTTAACTATTTCTACTTGGAATAACTTAGATGATATAACCCAAATCTTGATATGACTGACTGTTGGAATTTAAAGATATAGACCAAGATAAAACCACACATGAATTTGTAGCTAGGGCAGGATTTAGAAAATAAATAAGATAATTGAATAAATAAAAAAAATGGATAATAATCTGCATGTCTGCGACTTAATACGTGAAGAAAATCTCTTGTTTGCTCGGGCGAAAGTCAGTACAAGGAACCGGGGTGGAGACATTCTGAATATTACGTCCCGAATAACAGTGTGGCCTCTCCTTGGCTTTTCCCCCCAAGAACTTGGGATTTTTGCCATCATCTTGGAAACTTGGATATAAATTGTAAAAAAGTAACAAATCTTTTATTTTTTTCACCAAGATTTGTTCATTTTTTACCATTTATATCTAAGATTCCAAGATGATGGCAAAAATCCCCAAGATCTTGGGAAAAAAGCCAGAGTGGCCACACTGCTGAATAAGAATGTTTCTCTGCTTTCAGGATGACCGCGACGTCACTGTACAGCACAATCTGGGCTGGATTGCTGCTTATCAGGAGGAAATGAAACTCATGGACAGGCAGAGTCCAGTCAAAAAGGTGGAAAATGACTCTTTATTTTACTTATTTATCTTTCTGTTTGAGATGAGGTGTCTGAGAAGTATGGTAGGGGTTACTAGGTTGGATTTAGTGAGAAATGAGGAGGTGAGGAGGAGAACAGGGGTGTTAGGGGAGTTGGGAGATAAGGTGGATGAAAGAGTATTGGGATGGTTTGGACACATGGAAAGAATAAGTGAAGAAAGACTAGTAAAAGAGGTTTGGAAGGCAGAGGTGGAAGGAGTGAACATGAGGGGGCGACTTAGGATGAGATGGATGGATGGGGTAAAAGGGGCATTGCAAAAGAGGAATGTCTGTTGAGGAAGGACAGGAGAGGACAGAAGATAAGGGTGAATGGAAAACGGTTGTGTATGGATGATGATGTGATGGATGAGAGGGAGTGGGTGGGGGATGGTGGAGTGAGGGAGTATGTGTGAAAAATAATCTGACACAGCCCGAAGGTATTTCTCCCTGTCTTCTCCTTTTCTGCTTGGCCTTGCTGTGAATGTGCTGTGTCTTGCTGCATTGCTTCTGACCGAGGGGGGCAGTGGGTGAGATGCCGTGATGACCTGTCATCCAGGAGAAGTCAAGAAAAGAGGAAGGGAGGGAGGGAGGGGTGGTGAATGGGAGTGGAGTATGTGGGGATGGAATGGGTGGGAGTGGTTTCCATGCCTTTTTCTTTTTGGCTACCTCCCGTGTAAGAGGGAAAAAGCCTTTGGTATATGTATTTATGCATGTATGTACAAATACAACATACTTTACACGTGCCCACTACGTATTTTATAATACATGCATTGTGATGCATCGTTGTACATCAGGCAACATGACGTGCTCGTGAATATTTGACTCGTATTGAAGAGGTCAAACCCTCCTTCGCCTCTCGGCAGATGCACCGTGTGTTGGAGCATGTGATGACAACCATGAAGGTAAGGTAGAGGGTCTCGGAATGGTTTTGTAAGTTCGAATTCGTCCATTGTGGATTAACTCTCTGCCGTATGAACGAACAACTGCAGACGGCAGCCACTGAGGACAGAGAGAGTCAGCTGCCCTCCGCAGATGGACAGAGCCGTCACAAGTCGCCAGACGTGATTGACTGCAGGCAGTTGTTAGGATGAGCCAACAAGTTTTTGGAATCTGCGTCTTTTATGTTTTATTTTGTTATTTATTTTTTATTTTTTTATTTTTTATTTTATCATTATTATCATTCAGTGCCCTTGCTATGGATGTGCTGTCTCTTGCTGCATTGCTTATGACCCAGGGCAGGATGCAGGGATGACCCGTCATCCAGGAGGTGCCAAGGTAAGAGGGAGGGTAGAGGGTGGATGGGAGTGGAGTATGTTGGGGATGGAATGGGTGGGAATGGATTTTATGCCTTTGTTTTTTGGCCAAAAAGCCTTTGGTATGTGTATGTATGTATTATTATTTGTTTATTTGTTTTTATCATTTGTTTATTTTTTTTTAAGAGAGTGTGCCATATATTCTAATGGAAGAACCTTGTTTGAAATTATGGTTGAAGAAATCTGCCATTGTTTTTTGTCTTCAGGAAAACGAGAGTCTGGTCCAAGTTTGCTGATTCCTAGTCGAGGTGCATCAGTACGGTCCAGAAGAAAGACGCTTGACTCTGGAGGTGAGATTTTGTTTGTCTCTTGTGACCTGTGGACATGAAATTTGCATCAGAACTTCGTTTCCTCAGCTTCTTCAAATGTACTGCATTTGTATTAACGGATCAATTTATTTCCCTTTTTTTTATTCCAGGCATGAGATTGGTTACAAAATAGGACGAGGGAATCGTATGAGAGGTACAAAGTAAAGAGAAAGGAAGTTAAGCATAAGATAAAGGAAGCAAAGAGGAGAGCAGATGTGAAATGGGGTAAGAGTATGACAGAAAGTTTTGAAAGTAATAAAAAGATGTTTTGGAAAGAAATTAAGAGAGGAAGAGGAGGCGAATCAAGTAGAGAAGGAAATGTTGATAGGTGCAGATGGTGAGATGATAATGGAAGAGAAGGCAGTAAGAGGAAGATGGGCAGAGTATTTTTGGGAACTGCTAAATGTTAAGGAGGATAGGGAGGGAAAGATAGTTGCAGTTGGAAGTGCAAAGAAAATGAGAGTGATGAGTGAGGAAAATGGAGGAGAAATAAGGAAAGATGAAGTGAAAGCAGCGGTTAAGATGATGAGAGCAAGCAAGGCACCTGGGTTGGATGGATGCTATGCAGAATGTCTGAAGAAAGGAGGTACAGTGATGGTGGACTGGTTGGTGAGGTTATTTAATGTTTGCTGGAGAGAGGATAGAGTGCCAGAGAAGTGCCTGTATAGTTCCACTTAAACAAGGGAAAGGGGGACAAGTGTGACCGTAGTAGTTTCAGAGGGATCAGCTTGTTGAGTGTAGTTGGGAAGGCTTATGGGAGGGTCTTGATTGAGAGGATTAGGAGAGGAACAGAGGGAGTAATGGTGAGGAACAGTGTGGGTTTAGGACAGGTAGGGGTTTTGTAGATCAGATTTTTGTGGTAAGACATATGTGAGAAAGCTATAGGAAAAGGTAAGGATGTCTTTTGGGCTTTTATGGATCTGGAAAAGGCTTACGACATGGTAGACAGGAAGACACTGCATACTGCAGATATATGGGATAGGAAGGAAGCTGTTAAGAGTTTTTACGAGAGTAATAGAGCTTGTGTTAGGATTAGAAATGGAGAGAGTGGGTGGTTTGAGCTAAAGTTGGGACTTCGTCAGGGATGTGTTATGTCACCCTGGCTGTTTAATCTATACATGGTTGGGTTGGTGTGAGAGGTGAATGCAAGGGTAGTGGGTCAGGGGTTGGAGATGATTAAAGAAAATGGAGAAAAATGGGAGGTGAGCCAGTTGTTGTTTGCTGACGACACTGCTCTTGTAGCAGGATCAGAGGAGGGATTGAGGAAGTTAGTGACAGAATTTGAGAAGGTGTGTGAAAGAAGGAAGCTGAAGATAAATGTGGGCAAAAGTAAGGTGATGAGATGTACAAGGGGAGAGAGTGGCAGCAGGCTGGAAGTGAGCATCAAGGGTGAGAAACTGGAGGAAGTGGATAGTTTTAGATACTTGGGTGCAAATGTGACAGGAAAGGGAGGAGTGAGGGTGGAGGTAGAATGTAGATTGAGAGAAGCGAGTAAATGCCTTGGTGGATTGAAAAGTGTACCGTATTTTTCGGACCATAAGGCACTTCGTACCAGAAGGCACACCCGTAATATGCTATTCTCCGTCCTTACATAAGGCGCGCCAGACTATAAGGCACACCTGGTCTCGTCATCGGATAATCATGCATATGTGAGTGCATTCAGAACTGAACATTTTCGTTGTTGAATGAGAAAAATCAGTTGGGATTGAGCAAAATTACAAAAATAAATGATATACTTTTTTATTTTGGTCAGTGAAATCAGACCACCTCCATGGACGGTCTGCCCTACCAATACCCCTAAAAAACAACATAAACACGTTACGGGAATTGTGGGGAATAAAACCAACATTAGCAGTTTTATTCCTGCAATTTTCTATTCACTTAAAAACACAAGATTTATTACAAATGACGGTAAATTCTGCAATTTTGTAAGCGGAAATAAAAAACAAAACAAAAGGTGCTAAAACAGATTTCGTAAGTAATGAAGCCGTGTAGGATGAATGGTACGCCATGCTTGTTATGATAGATGCCGACATCGAAGAAATGAAAGGATGATGAATTCGCCTAACCTAACCTAACCTGTGTTTAATAAACCATTATCTGCAAATTAAATGTCATCCGGCTCGTCCTCGTTGTCGTCGTCGTGAGAGACGTTGGCGGGCTTTTCAACCACTCTCTCAGATTGCGGGGTATACAAAGTTCTTGCAGCTTGAAGGAATGCATGTACCCCCGCTCCATAACATTCTTTCAAGAAAATGTACCTGGCAAGGTACTGTCGTTAGTACCGAGGCCGTCAATTGACAGACAAGACGGTGTGCCGATTCTATGCTACCGACTTCATTCATTAGCATATTTGCTTGTAGCAAGGTATTTTTTATTTTCATTTCCGCCCACAAAATTGCACATTACGTTGATACATTTTAATTTACAAAATTAATAATTTTCTATTGCTATATTGTGCCCATGGTCGAAACTAAAAAAATACCCAAATGACTACAGTCGGAGTGGAGCAAGACTAGACCAATGCAAAATGGCTGTCTGTGTTGTGGACGCTATCATGTCATAGCCATGATAGCGTGAATGAATGCGGGTATGGACTCGAAAACTGTCGAAGTTTTCGCAATTCTCTTGTCAAGATACATGCATCTTGGTTATAACTTGGTTGTAACATTTGCTAGGCCTATGCACTGTCACCGTCAGCAGGCTAGCTACGAAACGTGTCAAAATAGTACGTCACTGTTTGAGGCTTTTTTTTTTTGCCACTTAAACCACACATAAGGTGCCCCCTCATGACAAGGCGCACCACCCGATTTTGGCCGATTTTAAGGATTTTGCCCACGCCTTATGGTCCGAAAAATACGGTAATGAGAAATAGACATCTGGGAATGGATACTAAGAGGAGGTTATATGAAGGAGTGATTGTGCCAACAGCACTGTACGAGGCAGAAACATGGAACATAAGAAAGGAAGAGAGAAGGAGTTTGATAGTGTTTGAGATGAAATGTCTGAGAAGTATGATAGGGGTTACTAGGCTAGATAGAGTGAGAAATGAGGAGGTGAGAAGGAGAACAGGGGTGGAAAGGGAGCTGAGAGATAGGGTTGATGAAAGAGTAGGATGGTTTGGACACATGGAAAGAATGAGTGAAGAAAGATTAGTAAAAGGTGTGGAAGGCAGAGGTGGAAGGAGTGAACGTGAGGGGGCCTTCTAGGATGAGATGGATGGATGTGGTGAAAGGGGCTTTACAAAAGAGAGGAATGTCTGTTGAGGAAGGACAGGAGAGGACAGAAGATAGGGGTGAATGGAGAGGGGTTGTGTTTGGATGATGCTGTGATGCATGAGGGGGAGTGGGTGGGGGATGGGGGGTGAGGAAGTATGTATGAGAAAAAATTTGACACAGCCCAAAGGGATTTCTCCCCATCTTCTCCTTTTCAGCATGAGGAGATGGAGAGGGTGGGGTCGCCAAATCTATGAAGCAGCCTTGCTGTGGATGTGCTGTGTCTTGTGACACTGCTTCTGACCCAGGGCAGTGGACAGGATACAGGGATGACCCGTCATCCAGGAGGTGCCAAGAGGGAGGGAGGAGGGTGGAGGGGAATGGAATGGATGGGAGTGGTTTCTGTGCCTTTTTCTTTTTGGCTACCCCCCCCCCCCGGTGTAAGGGAGAAAAAAGCCTTTGGTATATGTATGTATATACAGTATATATAAATACATTTTTTTTCTGATGCCAATGCCAATTCCTATTCACTCTTAGTTGCCAATGCCAGTTCCACTTTATATAATTACTTGCTTTACAATCTGTGTAGTTTTATACCTGCCAGTTGTTGAGCTGTTGGATGCTGATGATTGAATGAAGTTAATGAAGTGCTTATTGATTGACCACTTTATGATTATCAATGTATGGATGGTTGTATTATTTTCTATTGGTTGAAAAAGAGGTAAATATTACCTTTTTCATAGATTTTATTAAAGCACATGTATCAATCCATTTCTTAATCCTAACATAACAGTAAAGCCTAAACTTAACTCAGTCTTTATAATGATTGATGCATAGAATGTGGGAAATGGCCAATTTTTATTTTCCTTTCTTTTTCAAAACCTGTGTCGGGGCACAAAATCCAAATAGGATTTTTTTTTTTTTTTTTTTTCTCTCTCTCCTAATTTTCAACATGCTGTACTGCTGCATTCCATGGGTTAATAGTCAAAGTTAAACATTCACAAATTGAAGTTCAACAACATCAGTTTCTCCCCTGATTCTGAAGTCAAGTGGTTACAGTGTGGGGTGTAGACATTACCACCAATGCTGAAGAGCCGTTCACTCTTCACTGAAGATGGGGGAGAGCAGCACAGCATTTTGTTGGCAACTTTTTCTAAGTTCAGGATATGAGTTGTGGTTGTCTCTGCACCAACTCAAGGAATCCGAGTCTTGTGGTTCCAGTGGGAGGGGGTAAAACTGATCAACTTTGCTTTGTAGTGTCAGAACAGATGAAGATATATGTTTTTTTTCTTTGAAGTTTAACTATGTCCAAATTTGACTCATGTGATTGTGAATTTGACAGCAAATCATCTAAACATGAGTCAAAGTCATAGCTGTCATTGTCAAAAAGCATAAAGATGTATTGTTATGTGTTTACTTGTCAAAATACATCAAAAAAGCCACCTCATTCCCCACAGTTGTGATGCTGCTATGTGAAAATAAAATAAAGCAATGATTATTTGGTAGTGGTATCTCATATAGCACATAATATGTTGCATGGCTCTCTGCAGCCACCATAACAACGAATGATAGGTGAATTACTGAATTGGCATTGACATCGGCAAAACATTGCTGATGCTGAATTCCTTTCTAAAAAAAATGCCGATTCACCAAAAAAACACCAATTCTTGCCTATGCCGATTAATCAGCACACCCCTAGATGTATGGAGCAGTATCAGCTGATGAGTAAAGGAAATCAATATCTGTGTATTGCTGCAACAGAAATGATTTATGTCTACAGGAGTATTAGCTGAAGTACAGTTTCTTTTTCCTGTTTTTTTAATCAAACAGGAGCCAGCTTCTTTATCATGCTTCATGCATCATTGTACAGCATAGAAAGTATTTGAGGTTCCAAGGATGAACCACTTGAACTGCAAATGGAACAGCAGGTATGTGTGCATCCTTTCACTCACATTATAGCCAGCTCATCTTTTGTAATTGAACAGAGTGAAAAGAAGAAAAAAAATATTGAATGTAAAATTATTCTCCCCAGGTTTGAGGCTGCCAGGAACCCTTTTCACCACATTTGATAAACTCAAGAGGTTTGGTGCATCACATCTCAGTTTGACTGTGGCATTATATATATATTTTTCTTTTAACATTATAATTTACATCATGTGTGAGAATCACAGCTGTTTTTATGCAGATGCTTCCTCAATAAGCGAGGCTTGGGAACAGTGTGGTTGGAGTATTGGTATGTACTCTCGTAACTAATTTTGACAAACTATTTTACCCATTGACTTTTGTTGTAGTTTTCTTGTTGTAATGTTTATTGTCACTGATAATCAGATCTACTTTAGTCTATTGCTATTACTTATGCTGATATCTAGAATTAAAATGAAGGAAGCTTCTGTAATTTAGTGCAAAAGATAAACAAAAAATGTACAGTACAGTTTCCTCAGAAAAAGCTATTGTTATTGGTTCATAAATAATACATGTAGGAAGACTTTATGAACTATTTTAATATGAAGTTGCATTATGCTTATGATAGCATGGATAGTATGATATATCTCCATGACATGCATCAACCAGTCTATTTAAAGTGATATAAAGTTTTGTTGTTGTGCAGTACGTTCCATTGGCAGAGTTAATATCTTTGAAACATTACTGAAACATTACAAGAAATATTTTTTCTCTCAAGTTTTGCTGACTGGAAACCCACAGCCCCTCAGTAGCCGGCAATGGTCCTCAGGCCTTCCCATAGATCTCTGGGAAGAAATATTGGACTATTGTGTTGTATGATTGGTTCTGTGTCATTGGCTTGTAGTAGTGGGAATGGAGGGTAGCAGTCACCAGTTGTCTGCTCTCTTAAGTGAGAAAGTAGAGGAGATGTTGTCTTAAATTGATGGAGAGGGATCCTCGGTCCCACCCACAAATTGAGTGTCATCATATTCAGAGTGAAGGTGAGGGTCTTGATGGGTTTTGAAGAAGACGGGGAAACGGGTCTCCGACACCCGTCTCTCAGAACCACCACTTCCATACCTGTCATCAGCCCCTACTGGAAATCATATATATATATATATGAATGCATGTATGTATGTATGTATATATATATATTTGAGCTTTCCAGAATTACAATTACATACGAAGGATTACAAGGGAGGAGCATACCGACAGGAGTCTTTTTGGTCCATAACTAGATAAGATGTGAAAAAAGTTATAATAATGATCACTAAATAGATAAATGAAAATGATAATGTAAATAGTAATAAATAAAATAAATAAATAGGTAAAGTTAAATAACAAACAGGTAAATAGTAAATGATAATAAATTGACAGATAAATAATGAAGTATATACAGGCAGTAAGTCTTCTAAAATACAAATTTTGTTGAAGGTGATGCTGTTTTTCTGCATTAATAATTTTCTTGCAGATACTTTCTAAAGATCTCACTAATCGCCATGTAGCAGGGCCTAAACTCAGTAGAACTTGTGCGTAGGCGGACATAATCTCAGATCCGGATTTCGGCTCAACTGAGCCTTCTTCAGGGAGTGTGTCAAGTGTCAACTGAGAGTGGTATTTGACCACATGAAATTATTAGACGGGGGAGATCACATGATAGTATGAAAAATGGGCATAAATGATCTCATGCTTCTGGCCTACCCTGTGTTCTCATCCTGGGTAGCGCTTATAAATCAAGTGCCTATATGTTCAAATTGGGGTTTTTATCCTTGATATAAAGGGCCTTGATTATCTTTAATTTTCTCGGGTCCATGCAGGTTTCCAAGATTTTTGTGTTCTGTTCTAATTCTTCTCGTGTAATGTGGTGTCCATGTGATGCCAAAGCATGGTTCTTTGGGGCTCCTGTGTATTTGTGTCCAACCAGTCTGGATTCCAGCTTCATAGTCGTCATGCCTATGAAATTTTACGAATCAGGCCTGTGGACCCCAAAAGAGTATAAAAAAGGAACACCTGTACATGTTAGTAGTGGGAGAATTAAGGTACAAACCTATGCATGCATGGAAGCAGCGTAACAAAGTTATACATGTACACAGCTTTCATAATAAAAGGTATTTATTTTCATGGGTACTAGGGGTGTGCCAATTCCCTTTTTTTCTGATGCAGATGCCAATTCCTATTTACCATTAATTGCCAATGCCCATGCTGATTCCTATTCACTCTTAGCTCCCAATGCCAGTTCCACTTTATATAATTACAATATATCAGTTTTAATATAAAGTAATTGAACTATGATTTTTACCTGCTTTATAATCTATTTACCTAGTTGTATTTTGCAGGAAGGGGAGCTGCGCTCGTGGTGTCCTACCTTTGTATCTCGGAGTGTCTAGTTTTCTCTTAAATTCATGAATGGTTTTTGCGCACACTATTTTTTCATCCAGTTTGTTCCAAGTGTCCGCCACTCTATGTAGAAAACTGTTTTTCTTCAGATCTCTTCTATAGCTATGTTTATTGATTTCTCTCCATGTCCTTTTGTGCTTCTCTTGCCCCAGTTTAACAAGTCCTCTCTATTGAGTATCTCTGTGCCTTTCACGATTCTGTAGATGGTCACTAGATCACCTCACTTCTTAGCTCCAGAGTTGGTAACTCCAGTTTAGCCAATCTCTCCTCATATGACAAGTTTGCAAGTGCAGGTGCCATTTTTTGTTGTTGCTCTCTGGATTCTTTCTATTTTCTTTATATTCTTTTTGGTAATGGGTGACCATAATGTTGCCGCATATTCTAGTCTAGGCCTTATCAGTGTGACCAATATTTTTTAATAATTTCTTCATCCAAATATGTAAATGCCACTTTTATTGATCTTAGCAAGTTGTAGGATTCTCCGACAATTTTGTTTATCAGTTTGTCACAGGACAAGTCGTTTGAGATAATTACCCCCAAATCTTTTTCGGATCTTTCCTTCTTTACCTCCTTCGTTCCAATTTTATATTGTCCTGATATTCTGTTTTTGCTTTTTCCAAATCCCATTATGCTACACTTTTTCATATTGAAGTCCACTTCCCATTTCTGACTCCAGTTCCATACCTTATTCAGGTCTTCCTGCAGTGATTCGCAATCCTTTTCAGTTTTTCTTTCCTTAACAGTTTGGCATCGTCTGCAAAGAAGCTCATGTAATATTTCACATCATCATCCATGTCATTCACATGAATACATACATACATATACCAAGGCTTTTTCCCCCTTCCAAGGGAGGTAGCCAAAAAGGGAAAGGCATAAAAACACTCCCACCCATTTCATCCCTAAATACACTCCACACCCCTCCCACCCTTCCTCTCATCTGAGCACCTCCTGGATGACGGGTCATCCCTGCACCCTGCCCACCGCCCTGGGTCAGAAGCAGTGTCGCAAGACACAGTACATCCACAGCAAGGCCGCTTCATTTAATCGGCGACCCCCCCTCTCCGTCCCCCTTTGCATATAAGGCGAGGACGGGGAGAAATCCCTTCGGGCTGCGTCAAAATTTACTCACACATACTACCCCACCCCCCACCCCCCCGCCCATTCCTCCTCATGCAGTCACAACATCATCCATATACAACCATTCTCCACTCACCTCTGTCTTCCGTCCTCTCCCTTCCTTCCTCAACAGACATTCCCCTCTTCCCCAAAGCCCCCTTCACCCCATCCATCCACCTCATCCTAGGACGTCCCCTCATGTTCATTCCCTCCACATCTGCCTTCCATACCTCTTTTACTAGTCTTTCTTCACTCATTCTTTCCATGTGTCCAAACCATCCTAATATTCTTTCATCAACCCTATCTCCCAAATCCTTTTTCACCCCTGTTCTCCTCCTCACCTCCTCATTTCTCACTCTATCTAGCCTAGTAACCCCCACCATACTTCTCAGACACCTCATCTCAAACACATTCAAACTCCTTCTCTCTTCTTCTCTTATGTTCCACGTTTCTGCCCCATACAGTGCTGTTGGCACAATCACTCCTTCATACAGTCTCCTCTTCGCATCCATTCCCAAATGTCTATTTCTCATTACACTCTTTAAACCACCAAGGCATTTACTCGCTTCTCTCAATCTACATTCTACCTCCACCTTCACTCCACCTTTTCCTGCTACACTTGCACCCAAGTATCTAAAACTATCCACTTCCTCCAGTCGCTCTCCCTTAATGTTCACTTCCAGTCTACTGCCACTTTCACCCCTTGTACATCTCATCACCTTACTTTTACCCACATTTATCTTTAGCTTTCTTCTATCACATACTCTCCCAAACTCTGCCACCAGCTTCCTCAATCCCTCCTCTGACCCTGCCACAAGCGCAGTGTCGTCCGCAAACAACAGCTGGCTCACCTCCCACTTTTCTCCATTTTCCTTAACCATCTCCAATCCCTGACCCACTACCCTAGCATTCACCTCTCGCACCACCCCATCCATGTATAAGTTGAACAGCCAGGGCGACATAACGCATCCTTGACGAAGTCCCACCTTTACTTCAAACCACTCACTCTCTCGATTTCCAATCCTAACACTCTTGACAGCTCCCAAAAGCTTTCCTCCTATCCCATAAATCTGCATAACCTCCCACAGTGCCTTTCTGTCTACCCTATCATAAGCCTTTTCCAGATCCATAAAAGCCCAAAAAACATCCTTCCCCTTTCCTATAGCTTTCTCACATATCTGTCTTACCACAAAGATCTGATCTACACAACCTCTACCCGTCCTAAATCCACACTGTTCCTCACCAATTACTCCTTCTGTTCCTCTCCTAATCCTCTCAATTAAGATTCTCCCATAAGCCTTCCCTACTACACTCAACAGGCTAATCCCTCTGAAATTACTACATTCACACTTGTCCCCTTTTCCCTTGTAAAGAGGAACTATACAGGCACTACTCCAGTCCTCCGGTACTCTACCCTCTCTCCAGCAAACATTAAATAACCTCACCAACCAGTCCACCATATTTTGTATTTGTATTAACCTAATTGTAATATACAGGAAAATAGCAACGCTCGTGGTGTCCCGTCTACTACTCTCCAATTTACCATATGTGTGTGTGTGTGTGTGTGTGTTCGCGCCATGAAATCACTTTGGTCTCATTTCTTTCTCTTTCATCTCATTTTATATCCTGTGACGGACTTTGTGACGGACGACCTAAACCCTTTGATACCGACGGAGATGAATAAAATCACCCGGCGACAGCCAGAATGAAATGAAAAGTACATCTTGGAACGTAAGGGGGCAGGGTGGCCAGATGTCCAAAGGGAGAATATGCTGGACAGCAGCTGAAATAATGCTAGATTGGCAAAAAATAATTAAAAATCTTTTGTTCTTCATATATTCTGTTTTTTGTTTTGTTATATATTTCGATACATATAGTATTGTTCAATAAGGAAATATGCTAAATCTAGCATAATTATGCTAAATTTAGCATAGTAATTCTGAATTCAGCATAAACGAGGTGCCTCCCTGCTGAATTAAATTCCCCTGGCGGAAGGTGTTGGACGGAAAACGCGTTCCCCTATGAACCTATTCACACTAGCGGTTTGAACCGCAGCGGTTCAATTACAATGTAAGTCAATGGAGGCATTCACATATAACCTCGCGGTTTTGTCTTGACTTTGCGGTACCGCCGCGGTTTCAGAGCGGTTCAAACCGGTAGTGTGAACAGGACCTATGAAAGCGGTGAAAATTGAGGCTCTTCGTCTCCCGCAAGGCGCCCGACGACGACCACAAGAACAAACAGGATCCATCACGAGGACAGACAAGGTAACGACGACTAGGCCCTTGTTTACCTCGTAAGCAATAAGCAATCGAGTCCTCCTTCAACAAGGGACCTTCTTCAAAAAAGAGAGAGAGAGAGAGAGACAGAGGGAGAGAGAGAGACAGGGAGAGAGAAAGAGGGAGAGAGAGAGAAAGAGGGAGAGAGAGACAAAGGGAGAGAAAGAGACAGACACAGACAGACAGACAGACAAGCAGAGATAGGGAGACAGACAGACACAGACAGATAGAGACAGACAGACAGACAGAAACAGACACACAGAGACAGACAGAGGGAGAGAGAATGACAAAGGGAGAAAGACAGACAGACAGACAGTGACAGACAGAGAGAGAAAAAGTTCACACCAGGAGGAATTTGGCTGCAACCGAAGAGGTCACCTTTACCTTGCGTGTTTGGACTTCCAAGACAAGCAGGAGTCGCAGGAAGCTGTCAGGATTGAACTCGAATCCGTGTCTCGCGAGGCGTGATCGAAACCAATCCTCCACTCGACACGCGAACCAACCCGAGTCAAAATTTCAAGAAGACAAAAAGAAAAAAAAATCGAAAAAATTGAGTCTTTTAAGACCAAATTTTGAACTGCTTAGTGGTGCGTCGGTATGTTTTCGTGTTCAGACCAAAGTGTAAATTTCGAGAAGAAAAGGAAAACTAAAAAAAAAGCAACTTTTTTTTTTTTTTTTTAAGCCGGACGCTTCTATTAGCTTCGACCCCATTGCTGCTGAAAGAGTTATCCTTATTACTCTTTTTTAAGAGCTGAAGAAATGAGGAAAGCAACAAGTCTTCTAAAAAGAGGTAGAAAACGAAATGTTCTGAGAATGCTGATGATGTTCAAAGCAATTAAAGAGAATTTGGATCATTCTCTTAATAATATTTTTTTTCAGGATTTCATGAAAGAAGTTGAGAAAAGTCGTGCATACATACAAACAAACAAAAAGTTTAAACAAACTCAGCCTTTTCTATTTGGTGTTTCTTTTATGTCACAATTCTCGCGATTGGTCCCGATCTGTTTGGTAACAGATCCCTCATTTATGGAATGCTGTTTCTTGACTTCCTGAGAAAGGAGCTCTAGAACCCTTAGACCACAAATATTGTTCCTTGTTTATGGAATTCTGTTTGTGTGTCTCGCATCTTCCTCTTAGTCATAGGTTCGAGTCCCGCACTCATTTGCGATTCCTAATAGCGATTGTTGTTACCTGTCCCCATAACGGTTCCCAGCTCACACTGGGCAAAGTTGATGGATACGGTCGCAGTTACTCAGAGCCTTCCTGCGTATACTCCTCACCATCACCACCACCACCTCCACCACCACCGCTACTACCACCTCCACCACCATCAACACCATCACCACTACCATCATCACAACAATCACCTATTTCCTTAGCTCGTAGAGATCAATTCACCCCTGACTAAAATCGTTTGGCACCCTCTAGCCGGGACTAGTTTACGGTTTGCAGACTCCATCTAGAAACTCTAAAGACCCTTGGGAAGCTTTAGAAACAGTAAAAGTTTGGTTAGAGAGCAATTATCAAAAGTATAGTCCTCATACGCTATTTTACTTCCAACATTTTTTTGTCATTTTTCTAAAATGTTTTTTAATATTTCTAAATGTGCGCGGGATCCCTTGTCAATTATCGGACCGGAACTAATGTGGAAAGAAAGAAGAAAAACGTTTTGACACACTAATACATCAAGTGCTACATTCAATTCAATTCAAAAGACACAACGCCAGAGGGACAGGCCTTTTTGTTCTGATTCCACAGTCTTTCATTCTGTTCCTGGACTTTGCTTTGCTTCACAATACATCTAAAGTTGGAAAATATATCACAGAAGGGAAAAAGAATCAGATTAACAATGATTAGAAGCAGGGAGTCACTCATGTAGTCTGAAAACGCTAGTAATGTTCAAAGCAATTGAAGAGATTTTGGAACATTCTTTTAATGACCAAATGATATTCTTTTATCACCTCACGTAGTGTCAAACTTAGAGTAAATGGAATAGATTAAGATTTTATTTACCTTCTAACCGTCACGCATATTTGAAAGCTATAAACAAAGAGTTTAAACAAACAAACATCCTGATTCCAGTATTGGAAAATAAATCACAGCCGGAGGGTATCACACCGTAATCGAGCTTTATCAGAGACCACAAATAATTGATTTTTCTTGTTACTTTCATGTGGACAAAGGTACAAAATGCACTGAAGAGTTGGAAGATATATACACAACAGAGGGAAATGTTTACCTTTGTTAAGGCTTACCATAGACCCCAGTAATTGTTTTCCTTATTACTTTCGTAATTACGATTTAGTGTTGCGAAGTATTAGGAGTAAGATAACAGCTGTCCCTCCCTACTGCAGCACCCAATGTTGAGCCTCACCAGAAACCTTAGTAATGAATGAATTGTACTTACTGATTATATTAAATGTCACAACCATCCCCCCACCCCCAATCAGGAGGCTAGAAGGTTGCCTCTTACAGAGGACTTTATAGCGTGGAATTTAATTAACCATGCCCTTGGTCCAACTCGCTGGCGGCAGATTTCGAACTGCCATCACCTCGACCTCCGCCGCAAACAGAGACGCTCTAACCCACTTGACCGGCAAGCATCCAATTTTGCTTATTAATTTCGTAATTATGAGTTACTGTTGCGATGTGCTGGGAGTGAGGTAACCGAGCAACCTAGAGCGTTGCCTCTAAAGACGACTCAACAGTGGAAGGTGAATCGAACTCCGAACCCAGTGCGTGACGTCATAAAATGCATAAGGTCTAAATTCCAAAGCTTCAACTCAAACCCACGTCCTAACCATCCGATCATCAGCCATTAAGACTCCACTGCCGAACAAAGGGCTCCCCGAAGCTCTTCCACGAGCTGCAAGACTGCTCCAACGTTTGTCATGCCACTCCTGCAAACTTCTCTTCCTGGGTCTCTCCAGTAATAATTGGAACGTGGAGGGGACTAAGAGTGTTGTGTTATTACAGACAAAGACAAAGAGAGACTCTTGAGGGTATTAATCATAGATATGTCTTTGTCCATCTCTCATTGGTTACTGCCAGGTAGGTCCTGAGAGGGAGAACGGACCAATCAGAGCGCTCTATTCCGAGACTTCCGACAGGATGACCCATAGTTGGAGTACAGAGCTGGGCGCGTTCCTCTGTGCGTTCCTATATGCGTTATTCGATGCGTTCCGCATTAGTTTGGCTGCGGTTTGCGCTCCCAAACTATAAAAGCAATATAGGTGTGCCGGTATGTATAGTATGTGACCTACCTTTTGGATCATGTGGCCCACGAATTTTTTCTTTGGTATAGTATATGGCCTACCGGAATTTTATTTCGGTATGAACCTCCTGTCTCTTAAGCTTTAATAGTTTGGGAGCGCTAACCGCAGCCAAACTAAAGCGGAACGCACCGAGGAACGCTCTTAAGAACGCGCCCAGTTCTGTTGTTGATTGTTTGCCACTCTGAAGAAGATACGTAGTCGAAACGTTAGTAATATAGTGTTTCTGATCTAACCCGCGTTTGCCTAGCACCAGTTCCACTTAACAGAGATAGAGATTTGATTGGTATGTTGCGTTTTCACAGGTAAAAGAAAAGGTAAATTTACCTACACCAGAATAGCTGTACAGTATTATCTAATTATCACTACAACACTTCTTGAACCTAGTATAGTATCTACTACCCTTTTCAATATTATGCATCACATTGTCTAAAAAATAGTTGCCTTGCACAAGATTTTGTTGTTGTCAAAGAGTAGCAGTTCCTTGCGTACCGAGTGTCAATTTTATCTTTTATAACTACTGCCGCCAGGTGATTTTATTCGCCTCCGTTTCACAGAAAGGACTAATGGCCCACAAAGGAGCTTGTAAAAAAAATCCTTACACCATAGCTACCATCGAAACTGATAGACTGATGATGATGATGATGACGATAATGATCATTATCATTCGAAAGCCGATGACCATTCATTTCCGTGGCACCCCTTCCCCCCGGCTCCCTCTGTGTTGAGGCGGTTAGTGTCCCTGCATACTCGTGCTATAGCCCTCGTCCAGCACAACGGAAATAGAAAGGAGGTTCTCATATACTGTACGTACGCCCTTTGCATTAGCCATGATTACACAAGCCGTGTTGAACGAAGAGGGAACAGACCGTTTTCTCCCATTGTATACTCGTATACACAGTAGCCTCTCTGACCTTTATCCTCAGTCACCTCTCCGGCCTTTATCCTGGGTGAACTTTTTGGGGGTTTTCTTTTCAATTGCACCCTGTACCTTTATTCTCATTCACCTTTTTCATCTATACTCTTTGTTGGCATTTTTTTATCTTTACTATGATCCCTTTTTACCTTTGTTATAATCACTTTGATCTTTATCCTTAGTGATATATTTCACCTTTATCCTTAGTGATATATTTGACCTTTATTATCTACAACTTTTTTTACCTTTATTATTACCCTTTTTAACTTAATCCTCAATGGCCTTTATCCTCAGCGATCTCTTTGGCCTTTATCATCATAATCTCTTTGATCTCTATCCTTGGTGATATATTTGACTTTTATCCTTAGTGACCTCTTTGACCTTTATTCTCTATGATTTTTTATCTTTATTCTTGATTTCCTTTTTAACTTAATCCTCATTGACCTCTTTGACCTTCATTCTCTATAACCTTTGACCTTTATTCTTGGTGACCTTTTTAGCTCAATCCTCAGTGACTTCTTTGACCTTTATTCCATATAAGATCTGTGATCTTTATTCTTTGTGAACTTTTTAACTTAATCCTCAGTGGCCTCCTTGACCTTTATTCTCAATTACATCTCTGACCTTTACCCCCATTGACCTCCTTGACCTTTATTTCAGTGACCCTTTGACTCTTAGTCTCAGTGACCTCCTCGACCTTTATTCTTGGTGACCTTTTCGACCTTTGTTCTCGGTGACCTTAAACAGGCTATATATTTCTTCCTGGTTCTTGCACAATGTACTCTGCCGACAGTCAAAAAGCGTATGAATATTTACAATATTTCTATTTATGTATTTATCATTTATTTATCTATTTATTTGTTAGTTCACGTATTTGTTTGTCTATTTATGTATTTATTTATCATTTGTTTAATTATATTTATTTGTTTGTTTAACTACTTGTTTATTGTCTATGTATTTATTTATTCATTTATTCATTCATTTTAATAATTCATTTATTCATTGATATATCTATTCACTAATATATTTATTAATGTATTAGATTTACATTGTATGGAAATACGAGTATATGTAATCATTCAAAAATGATCCACGATTTATCATGTTTATACAAATATATGTTTCGATGCGGCGTATTCAGCATATCATAACACACAATACTGTAGATCTCTTTCCAATAAAATGGATTATATTTTACCAAAACTTATCCTGCAACAAAGGACGAAATATTTACATATTCTGATATATTAAAGAGTCACGTTTCGAAAAACCTGAAATTGGATATCCATGATTGAAAGTTGCAATAGAATACTTCCCGTGAATGAAAAGGATCCTTTTTTTACAGGTCACTGGAATGTGTAAACTACGTTTTTAATTGGGTCGTTTAGGAGCTTGTTTACATTTCGCCGAAGTTGCCACCAACCGCCATTTTTTTTTTCTTTTTTTTAATTTGGACAAGACTAATAACTTCGATAATTTATGTCATTAACTGAAACTGTGCTTTCAGGAAGTGACCCCAATTTCTCCTTGTTTTCGTCGAATTAGGTCAATGAATTCGATTTATTATGTGTGTGTGCGTATGTACGAGTAAGGCTGGTAACGCTCGTATGTATTTATTCATATATGCATGTATGTTCGTATGTTTATATACATGTATGTATAAATGTATGTATGTATGCATGCATATATATATATATACATATATATATATATATATATATATATATAATAAGAACACGGGTACGTGTGTTCACTTATGCAAAGTAGACCACTTGGAAAAAGAAACTAACGAAGCAGAGCGCTTTCGTATATTACATCTTCAGTGCAATATGTGTGTGTGTGTGTGTGTGTGCGTGTGCGTGCGTGCGTGTGTGTGTGTGTGTGTGTGTGTGTCTTTATGTATGTATGCATGCATGTATATAGGTATGTACACTATGTATGTGTATGTATGTATGCATGTTTTTATGTATGTATGTATGTATGTATATGTGATGTATATGTAAATAGCAAGACCCAAAAGCCTCTTCAGCTGGTTTGTTTTCCATGGTGTTCCTTTATATAGAAACAGGAAGAGCGCGTACAGTTCTTTATAGCTGCTCTGGCTATGGAGCAAGTCCCAGTTACCTCGAACTCCTTTGTATTATCACTAGGGGAAGGGGGAAGGGGGGGAGACAGAAGAGTGGGGGGGGGATGAAGAGGAGTGGGAGGAAAAAGAGGAAGAGGAGGAGGAGGAGATGAGGAGGAATAAGAGTTAGAGGAGGAGGAGGATGGGAGGATGGAAGAAAGGGAGGAAGAGGAGGGGAGGAAGAGGAAGAGGGGGAGCAAAAGGAGAAGAGGAAGAGGAGGAGAAGGAGGAGCAGGAGTGGAGGAAGAGGAGAAAGAGGAGGAGGAGTAGGGGTAGGAGGAGCAGGAGGATGGGGAAGAAGAGGAGGAGGAAGAGGATTAGGAGGGGAAGAAGAGGAGGAAAAGGAGCTGGAGGTGAAATGGAAGAGGAGTAGGAGGAGGGGAGGAAGAGGAGAAAGAAGAGGAAGAGGAGAAAGAAGAGGAAGAGGAGATGGAGTAGGGGTAGGAGGAGTAGGAAGATGGGGAGGAAGAAGAGACAGAGGAAGAGAAAGAGGAGGAAGAGAAGGAGGGGAGCAGGAGGAGGAGGAAGAAAAGGAGTAGGAGGAGAAAGAAGAGGAAGAGGAGGAGATAGAGGAGGAAAAGGAGAAGCAGGAGGAGGAAGAGGAGGAGGAGGAGGAGGTGCAGGAGGTAGAGGAAGAGGCGGAGGAGGAGAAGGAGGAGCAGGAGGAGGTAGAGGAGGAGGCGGAGGATGAAGAGGAGGTGGAGAAGGAGGAGGAGGTGGAGAAGGAGGAGGAGGCGGAGGA
Organism: Oratosquilla oratoria; assembly: GCF_046742065.1. Lineage (NCBI taxonomy): Eukaryota > Metazoa > Arthropoda > Malacostraca > Stomatopoda > Squillidae > Oratosquilla > Oratosquilla oratoria. The sequence goes on along the minus strand of NC_134788.1, from coordinate 1,158,235 downwards.
GGTAGAGGAAGAGGAGGTGCAGGAGGTAGAGGAAGAGGCGGAGGAGGAGAAGGAGGAGGTAGAGGAGGAGGCGGAGGATGAAGAGGAGGAGGAGTAGGAGGCGGAGGAGGAGGAGGAGGCGGAGGATGAAGAGGAGGAGGAGGAGGTGGAGGAGGAGGAGGAGGAGGAAGTGGAGAAGGAGGAGGAGGCGGAGGAGGAGGAGGCGGAGGATAAAGAGGAGGAGAAGGAGGAGCGTTCCTTCAGTCACTGTCTATCGGGGATGAAGCACGAGAGAGAGAGAGAGAGAGAGAGACCGGACGACGACACCAAGACCACCACGAGAGGAAAACATCATTTTGGTCAATTGAGTTCAAGTAAAACTCGGGAATTCAAATTACTCGAACGGAAAAACAGATCATTGGTTTCATGTCGATTAAATGGATGCGGTGATTCCGGGCTCATCACGGAGAGAGAGAGGAGAGAGAGAGGAGGGGATGGAGAGAGAGGAGGAGAGGGGAGTGGGGAGGGAGGAGGGACAAAGGAGGGAGGAGGATGGGGAGGAGAGAGGAAGAGAGAAGAAGGAGGAGAGAGAAGTGGAGAGAGGAGGGAGGAGAGAAGTGAAGGGAAGAGTAGGAGGAGGACGAGGAGGAGAAGGTAGTACAGGTGGATGAGTAGAAATAGAAGGAAGATAAGGAGGAAGAGGAGAAGGAGGAGGACGAGGAGGAGAAGGTAGTACAGGTGGATGAGTAGAAATAGAAGGAAGATAAGGAGGAAGAGGAGGAGGAGGAGGAGGAGGAAGAGGAGGAGGAGGAGGAAGAGGAGGAGGAGGAGGAGGAGGAGGAGGAGGAGGAGGAGGAGGAGGAGTGGAGAGGTAGGTTCGCCCGTCAAGCCATCTGACCCTGATTTTTTTTTTTTTTTCAAAATCAAATTTTATTTTCTGCTGTCAATTTCCTTTTCATTTTTTTTTCATTTTGTTTAAAGGAATATTCAGTGCACAAGGCACAGCATTGGAGTTAATGTGTACAAGTTATTAATGTGAATAATACAATGACTTATTGAGAGAAAGAAATCCAACGATATATTGACGATGTTACGATCGTATGTTTCGTTACGATCGTAAGTCTCGTTACGATCGTAAGACTTATTACGATTATGTCTCATTACGATCATGTCTCGTTACGATCGTGAGTTTCATTACGATCGTAAGTCTTGTTACGATCGTAAGTTTCGTTACGATCGTAAGACTTATTAAGATCATGTTTCATTATGATTATAAGTTTCGTTAGGATCGTAAGACTTATTACGATCCTGTCTCGTTGCGATCGTAAGTTTCGTTACGATCGTAAGTTTCGTTAAGATCGTAAGACTTATTACGATCGTATGTCTCTTTACGATCGTAAATCTCCTTACGATTGGGCTTGCAACTATCTTAAGATTAGTTAAGATCGTAAGTTTCGTTACGACCGTAAGTCTTGTTACGATCGTAAGTTTCATTACGATCGTAAGTTTCTTTACGATCAAGTTTCGTTACCATCGTAAGTCTCGTTACGATCGTAAGTCTCCTTACGATCTGGCTTGTAACCATATTAAGGCTAGTTAAGAAGTTTCGTTGCGATAGTAACGCTATTGAATTGTATGACGTCAATGGAATAAAATCTAGGTGTTAGCAGTAGTCAAATCTAGAAAGGGTTTTACATTTGCAAATGGTTTAATTACAACCAAAATTATTTATATATAAACAGGAACGACCTCAAAGCAATAGCTTCGTTAACTTCGTCTAATAATTTCGTTTTACATTTTCGCCCCATAATTTCGCCTTCTGATTTCAACTCATAATTTTCCCTTAAAATTTCACTCCACAATCTAGTTTTCTGGTTCCACTTCACAATTTCGCCTTACAATTTCACCGTACAATTTCACTCCACGATCTTTACTTACAAGTTCAGAAGGAGTGACTCCTGTAGCGCCTACTGGCGCTGAATTAGAAATGAATTCCATCTGGTGATTGGCAGGAAATTGATGGAGAAGAGCAAGGAATTATGAATTAATCCAGGTTCCATTGTTCCATTAAAAAGTATTTGTGTGTGTGTGTGTGTGTGTGTCGCACCATGGTCTTGGATCACGTGTTGGACTCGTGATCGACAGTTATTAACCTCCTGGAAGAGAGCTCAGAGCTCGTATGACCGATCTATGGGTAATGCTGTGAACTTACACGCACACACATACCCAACTCCCCGCCCACGAGAGTTGGAGTAACAGCCCCCAGCGAAGCGATACTGAAATTATTTCAAGCGAGAACTAACTACGGCGCCACGAGGTGTGTGTGTGTGTGTGTGTATTCACCTTGGTCTTTGGATCACGTGTTGGACTCGTGATCGACAGCTATTTCCCTCCCGGAAGAGAGCTCAGAGCTCGTATGACCGATCTATGGGTAATGCTATGACCTTACAGTTCGAAGCTGAATTTAGTATTGCGGGATTTAAACATTTTCATCAGGATAGAAACCACAAGAAAGGTGGGGGTGTTCTATTGTACGTTAAAAACAATGTTCATGCTTGTGTTTTAGAGAAAGTGAAACAGGATGCATATGATAGTTTGTGGGTTGAGTTAACCCAAACAAATGGACAAAAAATGAATATAGGTGTAATATATAGGCCAAAGACATTATCATTAGCAGACGACAAACTGTTATTTCAAGAACTGTCTAGTTTCTGCAACCGGGATTTATTGATAATGGGTGATTTCAACTTTACTGACATTGATTGGATGACCCTTGAACATGGCCATATAGGTAGTCGCTTGTTTGATTTTCTTGGTGACAATTACTTAATTCAGCATGTAAAAGAGCCCACAAGATATGGAAACTTACTCGATCTTTTGATCACTAGCAGCGAAAGCATGGTAACTGATGTAGAAGTCGGTGAATCTGTTGCAAATAGCGATCACAACCTAGTTAGATTCAAACTCCTAAACAATTTTAGAATAGATACTTGTGTTTCTAAAATACCCGATTTCAGTAAAGCTCAGTTCATAGAACTACGGCAGGAGCTTCAGCTTACAGATTGGGAGGCAAAATTAAACGAAAGACCTGTAGATCAGATGTGGGAAATATTTCAAAATACGCTCACTAAGATGATTCAAACTTACATTCCTTTTAAAGACAGACGTCCCCCAAATCAGGCTCGCCCAAAGTGGCTCGACAAAGAAACTGAAAAAAGTATTGCTAAAAAGAGACAGGCTTATAAGAAATATAAGTGCTCGGGTGCATCTAATGACTATGAAAGTTATGTATCAATACAGAGAGATTTAAAAAAGACAATAAGAAAAAGAAAACGACAATACGAAATGAACATCGCTGAGAAATCCAAAGAGAATCCCAAAAAATTCTATAGTTACATTAGAGATAAAAAGGTTGTTAGGAATCACATTGGTCCACTATTATCTGCTGACGGTCAACTTGAATATTCAAATGAAGGAATGTGTAATATCTTAAACAATTATTTTAGCTCGGTATTCGTAAACGAAACACCTCAATGTGAATTCCAAACTGAAACCTGTGAAAAGTCTAGGGTAAACTTACTACGGTAAATATAACAAAAGAAAAAATTAAAAGGTGTATAGACAAACTCAAAGTTAATAAAACACCAGGGCCTGACGGTTGGCATCCAAGAATCTTAAAGGAAATGAAAAATGAGATTGTTGTTCCATTAGAAATTATTTTCAAGAAATCCATCATATCCGGAGATGTCCCAAGAGAATGGAAGCTAGCTAACGTTACTCCCATATTCAAAAAAGGTGACAAAAAGAAACCAAATAACTATAGGCCTATAAGTTTGACTTCAATCGTAGGAAAAATAATGGAAACTATCATCAGAGATGCTATCGAACATCATTTAGAAAGTAACCGTTTCATAAATGATAGCCAGCATGGTTTCAGACGGAAACGTTCTTGCGTGACTAACTTACTCGAATTCTACAACACAGTTATCTCGAATTATGACAAAAGAAACAATATAGATTTAGTATATCTAGACTTTGCAAAAGCTTTTGATACCGTCCCACACGAAAGACTACTTACTAAATTAGCTTTGCATGGAATAAGTGGTAGCCTATTAGGTTGGACTAGTAATTGGTTGAAGGGTCGAAAAGTGTTGCAAGTGGAGTTCCTCAGGGTTCCGTTCTTGGGCCACTTCTATTCATAGTATATACAAATGATATAGACCATGGACTAAAATCTACTGCTTCCAAATTTGCTGATGACACAAAACTGTGCGGAGTGGCAAATGATCACTCAAACCAATTAGATATTCAAGAAGATTTAGATAAATTACAGCAATGGTGGCTAATGAAATTTAACACAAGTAAATGCAAAGTAATGCACATAGGTAAAAATAACAGTAAGTACGATTACAAGTTATTTGGAAATTCGTTAACAAAAGTGGATAGTGAAAAAGATCTCGGCGTAATTATCAGTAACGACCTCAAATCATCCAAGCAGTGTATTTCAGCCTCTGAGAAAGCAAATAAGATTCTAGGACTGATTGCGCGATCTTTTGATTTCAAAAGTCCATCACTCATTAACAAGCTATATAAATCGTTAGTTCGTCCACATTTGGAATATGCTGTTTCTGTATGGTCACTGACAGACATTGACAGACTGGAAAAAGTACAACGGCGAGCCACAAAACTGATTCCAAATATCAAAAATAAATCATACGAAAATCGACTAAAACATATGAATCTGTTTTCCCTAAAAAAGCGTAGACTCAGAGGTGACTTGATACAGGTCTTTAAAATTCTAAAGGGAATTGACATCAAAAGTGACCAAATTTTTACATTGAATGAGAATCAGACAAGAAACAATGGTCTCAAACTGTCCGGAAATAGATTCAATTTGGAAGTAGGTAGAAACAACTTTGCCAACCGTGTAGTTAATGAATGGAATAAACTTCCTGTACAGGTAGTGCAATGTAGTTCAGTTCGAAGCTTTAAGAATCATTTAGATAAATACCTAAGCAAGATGCTGTAATGATTATGATTTATCTTATATTATTTGTTTTTGTTTTGTTATCATTTGTCTGTCTGATTTTCATATATTATTAGTTATATGTCAATTTATTATTATTTACTATTTACCTGTTTGTTTATTATTTAACTATACCTATGCATTTATTTATGTATTTTATTTGTTATTTACATTATCATAGTTTTTATTTATTTTATTATTATCAATATGAGTTTTTTTTCGCATCCGACCTAGATATGGATCAAAAGGTCTCCTGTCGGCATGCTCCGCCTTTGTAATCCTTTACACACACACACACGCACACACACACACACACCCAACTCCCCGCCCACGAGAGTCAGAGTAACGACCCGAAGCGCAGCGATACCGAAATAATTTCGGCCCTGGGCAGGATTCGAACCAAGTACTACGAGCACCACCATGCTGGTAGTCCAGCGCTCTACCAACTGCGCCACTGAGTCGTATATGTATATATATATATATATGTGTGTGTGTGTGTGTGTGTGTGTGTGTGTGTGTGTGTGTGTGTGTGTGTGTGTGTGTGTGTGTGTGTGTGTGTGTGTGTGTGTGTGTGTGTGTGCCTTGCTGAATTGTTAATGACCCAGTGCAGTGGGCAGGATACAGGGATGACCCGTCTTCCATGAGGAGCTAAGATGAGAGAAGGGAAAGGGTGGTGGAGGAGAGTGGAATGGGTGGGAGTGGAATGAGTGGGAGTGGAGTGGGTGGGAGTGGAGTGGGTGGGAGTGGAATGGGTAGAAGTGGAATGGGTGGGGGTGAGTATATGCCCTCTGACTTTGGCAACCTCGCTGATAAGGGGGGAAAAGCCCTTGGTGTGTGTGTGTGTGTGTGTGTGTGTGTGTGTGTGTGTGTGTGTGTGTGTGTGTGTGTGTGTGTGTGTGTGTGTGTGTGTGTGTGTGTGTGTGCGTGTGTGTGTGTGTGTATGTGTGTGTACATATACATATATATATATACATATATATATATATACATATATACATATACATATGTAGCATCATTATCAAGCTAGCGACGACATTTTATATCTGCAATAATGCAGTATGCATAACAATTCTAGCGCTTTATGAAAATAATCACATAAATCTGATTTGATTCTATCTTTGACTATCAAGCAACCTCAGTAGTTTGCAAATCAGCCGACATATATCTTAAAATTAAAAATAGTCTAAAACAATCGCAATACATTAGAGTGTAAATACAAAAATATACATTGGCATTGATAGTGGCAACACTGATATTTTGAAATGTGACGTAATAGATTATTCCCAACAGTTTCCTGACCTTTAATTCCTACGTTGATGACATTGACGAGCAGTGTAGCAGCAACATCAGTAACATATAACATAACTTGTTATTAACATAACATACCACACATGATATATGTAACATATAATGTATGATAAGGAAATGAACCAGAACATCAGTAACATATAGAATGGCTTATATATCATATATATGTAACATGACATGTAACATATAACATAAGATAAAACATCAGCACATCAGTTACATAAAACATGGCTTATATATCACCTATATGTAACATATGAAATGTAACATGACATGTAACATATAAGATAAAACACAAACCATATAACAAACAAAATACAACATACAGCATACCATATGATAACGTATATCATAAATAACAGAAATATAATGCACAATGTAACATATGACATGTAACATATAACATAAAGCACATACCATATAGCACAAACCAAAAATATATATATACATAATATATAATGTATAACGTACATCATAACATATAACTCAGACCGTAAAACACACAATGAATAATATTCAACATAAAACGTAAAATATAAAACATACAATATACATAGCACAAAATACAACATACAGCATACAATAGTTTACACAATATTTGAAGTATATGACTTCATCCCGCACGTAAATTATATATATATATATATATATATATATATATATATATATATATATATATATATATATATATATATATATATATATATATATTGGTCTGTTAAGTTTGGCAGTGTGGTGGGACTTTATGGATCCGTTACTCAAATGGCATGTCAGGCATCTTGTAAGCTTCGTGGTTGTCATACCAATATAAGAGTGAGGTCCACACTCCTCACTATTGCAGCTGTATTGGTATACAACATGGTCTTCTTGTAAATCTGCTTTCGTTGTGTTGGGGCGATTACGTATCATTAGTTGGGATGTCTTCTTTGTCTTGTAATATATGATGATCTGGATGTGTGTTGCTGGGTCGGTGGGTAGTACATTTTTGTGAATAATGTCCTTTATGATCTTCTCGTCTGCTTTGTATTCTGTGGACATATGGTTTTTGTGGTAGATTTTTATAGGCTTGCTTTCGCTTGTGGTGTTCCTGTCTCCGTCGGTGTACCATTTGTTTAAATATGTTTGTATTGCTTGTGATATATATATATATATATATATATATATATATATATATATATATATATATATATATGTAAGTGTGTGTGTGTGTGTGTGTGTGTGTGTGTGTGTGTGTGTGTGTGTGTGTGTGTGTGTGTGTGTGTGTGTGTGTGTGTGTGTGTGTGCACACATGAAAAAAGATCACAAAACCGCGCGATCCAATAAATTGCTTATAACCACAAAGGAAACTGGAAAAGAAACTATAATTTCCAAGCGCTTTCGTGATATTTCACATCTTTCATGCTTTTTCCCTTGAAGATGTGAAATATCACGAAAGCGCTTGGGAATTATAGTTTCTTTTCCGGTTTTCTTTGTGGTTATTAGCAATGTATATATATATATATATATATATATATATACATATATATATATATACATATATATACATATATATACATATATATACATATATACATATATATACATATATATATACATATATATACATGTATATATACATATATATATACATATTATATACATATTATATACATATATATACATATATATATATACATATACATATATATGCATATACATATATATACATATATATACATATATATACATATATATATACATATATATATACATATATATATATATATACATATATATATACATATATATACATACATATATATATATATACATATACATACATATATATATATATACATATGTATAAATGGGCAGTAAGTTTTCTTGTAGACATGTTCGATTGAAGACCAGAGCTAATTCAATATCCACTATCTTCTTAGTGATTTTCTCAATTTTTCTAATCGTTTGTTTGATTCTTGAGGGGAGGTCAAACACAATACTTCCGAGATCCATGATGTTATTGTAACACAAAATATAAATACAAACGATTAGAAAATATAAATACAAACGATTAGAAAAATTGAGAAAATCACTAAGAAGATAGTGGATATTGAATTAGCTCTGGTCTTCAATCGAACATATATACATATATATACATATATATATACGTATATATACATATATAACATATATAACAAATAACTATAGGCCTATAAGTTTGACTTCAATCGTAGGAAAAATAATGGAAACTATCATCAGAGATGCTATCGAACATCATTTAGAAAGTAACCGTTTGATAAATAATAGCCAGCATAGTTTCAGACGGAAACGTTCTCGCGTGACTAACTTACTCGAATTCTACAACACAATTATCTCGAATTATGACAAAAGAAATAATATAGATTTAATATATCTAGACTTTGCAAAAGCTTTTGATACCGTCCCACACGAAAGACTAATTACTAAATTAGCTTTACACGGAATAAGTGGTAGCCTATTAAGTTGGACTAGTAATTGGTTGAATGGTCGAAAACAGAGTTGTTTTAAATGGAAAAACTTCTAGATGGAAAAATGTTACAAGTGGAGTTCCTCAGGGTTCAGTTCTTGGGCCACTTCTATTCATAGTATATACAAATGATATAGACCATGGACTAAAATCTACTGTTTCCAAATTTGCTGATGATACAAAACTGTGCGGAGTGGCAAATGATCACTTAAACCAATTAGATATTCAAGAAGATTTAGATCAATTACAGCAATGGTCTGAAAAGTGGCTAATGAAATTTAACACAAGTAAATGCAAGGTGCACATAGGTAAAAATAACAGTAAGTACGATTACAAGTTATTTGGAAATTCGTTAACAAAAGTGGATAGTAAAAAAGATCTCGGTGTAATTATCAGTAACGACCTCAAATCATCCAAGCAGTGTATTTCAGCCTCTGAGAAAGCAAATAAGATTCTAGGACTGATTGCGCGATCTTTTGATTTCAAAAGTCCATCACTCATTAACAAGCTATATAAATCGTTAGTTCGTCCACATTTGGAATATGCCGTTTCCGTATGGTCACCGAATCTCATTAAAGACATTGACAGACTGGAAAAAGTACAACGGCGAGTCACAAAACTAATTCCAAATATCAAAAATAAATCATACGAAAATCGACTAAAACATATGAATCTGTTTTCCCTAAAAAAGCGTAGACTCAGAGGTGACTTGATACAAGTCTTTAAGATTTTAAAGGGAATTGACAACATCAAAAGTGACAAAATTTTCACATTGAATGAGAATCAGACAAGAAACAATGGTCTCAAACTGTCCGGAAATAGATTCAATTTGGAAGTAGGTAGAAACAACTTTGCCAACCGTGTAGTTAATGAATGGAATAAACTTCCTGCACAGGTAGTGCAATGTAGTTCAGTTCGAAGCTTTAAGAATCATTTAGATAAACACCTAACCAAGATGCTGTAATGATTATAATTAATTTTATATTATTTGTTTTTGTTTTGTTATCATTTGTCTGTCTGATTTTCATTTATTATTAGTTATATGTCAATTTATTATTATTTACTATTTACCTGTTTATTATTTAACTATACCTATGCATTTATTTATGTATTTTATTTGTTATTTACATTATTATAGTTTTTATTTATTATTATTTTTTTTTTCGCATCCGACCTAGATATGGACCAAATGGTCTCCTGTCGGCATGCTCCGCCTTTGTAAACCTTATATATATATATATATATATATATATATATATATATATATATATATATATATATATATATATATATATATATATATATATATATATATATATCGTATGAATGGGCAGGAGATTCTCTCTCAAGCATATTTCATTAAATGAAATGGCAAGCTTGTTGTGATAAAACTTTTTGTCAATCTTCTCTCTCTTTCGTAAGCAATCCAGCCAATCACCATCCACCTTCCGGGTATAAAAGTTGCTGATCTTCATGGAATCTTCATTACTTCTTTTGCCACGGAAGAAGCACCAGGAGGTGCGAAAACGCGTTTTGGCTTTCGACTATGCCTATTTCTATCACATGGCATACGGCGAATTACTCGGACTCCTGCCTATGGAAGGCAAAGTAGCCTTACGAAAGAGAGAGAAGATTGACAAAAAGCTTTGTGTATCCATTACCACTTACTAACCATCACCCACCACGCACGTGATCCACATGCTTGCAACAGAGCGAGACTTCCTCTTGCTTACCTTGCGTTTCCCACGACATGTACACCTAACGCAGCACATTTGAAGACAAACAAGATATAGATGCCCAGTGTCACCAGACTAACCTATCATAAATCCTTTTATTATAACTGCCCTAGTGTATTAAGCATAAACTAGCATATATATATAATATACCAAACAATATCCACCAATTGTAGGACTGACCCTCATACATAGAACAGACCTCATGCAATGAATAACAAGACTAACACCCTTGCTTGAAACCACTAACACTCCTATAAAATGTTTAACACCCATGTCACGTAGCCAGAGCTGGGGTAGGTGAAGAACCTACCGCCAGAGGCTGGGTAGGTCACGAACCTACCGGCCGAAGGTCAGAGCTATTGTGCCCTAGGTCAAGGCCTGGCACTTATTGTATTTAGCCCAAAGGGCCATTCGATTTGTAGTTTAACCTGAATCTCTTGTTTGAATAAACAAAGAAAACTCCCGCTTTGGAGTCTATCTCGCCACATTAAGACTTCCCTACGTAACCATATAACCTACCATAACGGTTACACTGGTGCCCAGCGGTGCTCCTACACTGGTTACACTGGTGGCTCGCGGTGGCCACAACCACGTATATAACGTATACACTTGTCACAACAAGCTTGCCATTTCATTTAATGAAATATATATATATATGTATATATATATATATGTATATATATATATGCATATGTATATATATATATATATATATATATATATATATATATATATATATATATGTACATATATATATGTGTATATATATGTATATATATGTGTATATATATATATATATATATATGTATATATATATGTATATGTATATGTATATGTATGTATATATATATATATATATATATATATATATGTATATATATGTATATATGTATATATATATGTATATATATGTATATATATATATGTATATATATATGTATATATATGTATATATATATATGTATATATATATGTACATATGTATATATATATATGTATATATATATGTATATATGTATATATATATATATATATATATATATACACACATTTGAACATCATGGTCACATGTGTATGTTCAGATCCCAAGAAAATCAAATGATTAACACATGTTCATGATAAAGATAAAAAAAATCTGGTAACGGTATTTAAAAAACTGAAAAAAAAATAGTTCAACATCACAAGCGTGTTCATTACCAGTGTTCATTGTGTCTCTTTGGAAAAGGTTATCAAAGGAACAATATATATGCTTGATAACAGAATTCCTGGCAAATCCTTATCTGCTAGGCAATTATACACAATTGGCCGGTACAGCTTTGTTCAAAAGTCTTCATCCACATTATGACTTTTCATTGTGCAAACGTAAAAGAGGTTCCCTGAGTATGTGGTATATTTCCAATGCAGGATGTAATCTATGCTACAAAGTATTTTTGCATAAAAATATGTAAGTTATATCACCTAATAAATGTTTTTGCATCGAGTGTCATACTATTACGATCGAGAAATACTTTTACATACAACTGTACCTCAGTTATTGGTTGTGTCAATATCAAAGCGAGAACGAACAATCTGATGTGATCCTGAAGTTAGTGTCCGCTGTGATGTGACACACTACACGAATCATTCTGGCAAATAGCGAAAACGGGGATTGGTACCCCTGTTTGCATAGTAAAGGTGCTGGCACACTAGGTATTTTTCGCTAGCATGCTACTTGCTTTAAGAACATAAGAATGAAGGAGACTGCAAGAGACCATAAGGCCTACATTAGGCAGCTCCGTATCCATCACCACCTGTCATCCCCATCCATAAAGTTGTCTAATCGTTTCTTAAAGCAACTGATAGTTTCAGCGCTTACTACATGGTTACTAAGTTTATTCCATTCGTCGACCACCCTATTGGTAAACCAATTCTTGCCTATTTCCTTGTTTTAATATGATGACCTTGTTTGCATCACCCTTGTTAAAGCCTTTGATCCACTTGAACACCTCTATCAAATCATCCCGCACTCTGCGTCTTTCCAGAGAGTGTAAGTTAAGGTGCTTAAGCCTCTCTTCGTAAGGCAAATTTCTGAGTCCATGTATCATTTTGGTCATTCTTCTCTGTACTGATTCTAGTGAACTGATGTCTATTCTGTAGGATGAAGACCAAAACTATACTGCATAGTCAAGGATGGGTCTAACTATCGCTAGATAGACTTTAATAATTACCTCTGCACTTCTATTCGTTACCGTCCTAGCAATGAAACCTAATGATCTGTTAGCTTTATTCCTGGCGCTAATGCACTGTTTCCTGGTTTTAAGGTTCGGACTCACTAGAACTCCCAAGTCTCTCTCGCACTCAGTTTTCTTTAAAAGCGTGTTATCTAAGCTGTATTTATTTTCGGGGTTGTGTAGCCCTACGTTTAACACGCTACACTTAGAAATATTGAAGTATATTTGCCTTTTCACCGACCATGTGAACAATTTGTTAAGATCATCCTGCAGAATCTCTGCGTCATCTCCTGACCTAATTAGGCGTCCTATTTTAGTGTCGTCCACAAACTTACTAACATCACTATCTATCCCATCGTCTAAGTCGTTGATGTACATAATGAACAACAAGGGACCCAAAACCGAGCCCTGTGGGACCCCACTAATAACATTGCCCCACCTGGATTTTACTCCATTTATGGTGACCCGCTGTTTCCTGTTACTAATCCAAACTCTAATCCATTCTAACACTTTTCCTCCTATGCCATGGGCTTTGGTTTTATGTAGTCTCTGGTGTGGCACCTTGTCGAACGCTTTGCTAAAGCCAAGGTAAATAACATCGTAATTATCATTGTTATCTGACGCCTTATATACTTTAGTGTAAAAGGATAGAAGATTAGTCACACATGACTTACCCTTGGAGAAACCATGCTATGTATCGCGAATTAAATTATGTCTTTCGATGTGTTCTCTGAGTCTATTTACTATTACTGATTCAAGCATTTTTCCTATAACCGATGTTAAACTGATTTGCCTGTAGTTGCATATAGACGATCTATCTCCCTTCTTAAAAACAGGAACAACGTTTACCTGCCTCCAAGCAGCAGGCACAAAACCAGTGTCTACCGATTTATCAAATACTTCAGTTAACTGGTCGCAGATTTCAAATTTACATTCCTTAAGCATTCTCGGAAAAATTATTTCATCTGGACCCGGGGATTTTGTAGCTTTAAGTCTTTCAATCTGCTTGACTACTTCTTAACTAATGCTGATATTAGATAGTCTACTTTCTTAATCCCCTCTGAAAATCGGGTCGCAGTCAGGTACTTTATGTAGCCTCTCATTAGTAAACACCGATAGAAAATAATTGTTAAACTCCTCACTCATTTTTTCCTCCGATAGCTTTTGCTATTTCGTTTCAGTAGAAACGACTTTGGTTACGATCTTTTCGTTTTTCGAATTTCCTAATGTCAAATTACTCTTGCGTCATAGAGTAACGAACTAAGAAAAGTTAAACCCAAAATACGAATGTTAGAAACACTGTTGAGATGTTCTTACGGAAGTCTAGAATATTGTAACCAAAGTCGATTCTACTCAAAGTAACAAAAAATAAGTTGCATGCTAGCCTAGTGTGCCCCCAAACTCGCGTGAACAACTGTTCCTGATATTAGTGTTCAGAGATGTGACGCACTGAACGAACTGTTTTGGAAAACGGCAAAAACGGGGATTGGTACACCTGATTGCTTACTCATAGGCTCGTGTGGACAATTGTTCCTAAAATTAGTGTTCAGAGATGTGACACACTGAACGAACTGTTTTGGAAAACGGCAAAAACGGGGATTGGTACACCTGATTGCTTACCCATAGCCTCGTGTGGACAATTGTTCTTAAAATTAGTGTTCATCGTGAGGTGAAACACTGGACGAATTGTTTTGGAAAACAGCAAAAACGGGGATTGGCACACCTGATTGCTTATCCATAGGCTCGTGTTGACAATTGTTCCTAAAATTAGTTTTTATCGTGATGTGACACATTAAATGAATTGTTTTGGAAAACAGCAAAAACGGGGATTGGTACACCCGATTGCTTCGCCATAGGCTCGTATGGACAATTGTTCCTAAAATTAGTGTTCATCGTGATGTGACACATTAATCGAATTGTTTTGGAAAACAGCAAAAACGGGGATTGGCACACCTGATTGCTTACCTTTATGCTCGTGTGGACAATTGTTCCTAAAATTAGTGTTCATCCTGATGTGACACATTAAACGAATTATTTTAGAAAACATCAAAAACGGGGATGGGTACACCCAATTGCTTCCTCATAGGCTCGTATGTACAATTGTTCCTAAAATTAGTGTTCATCGTGATGTGAAACACTGGACGAATTGTTTTGGAAAACAGCAAAAACGGGGATTGGCACACCTGATTGCTTACCCATAGGCTCGTGTTGACAATTGTTCCTAAAATTAGTGTTCATCCTGATATGACATATTAAATGAATTATTTTGGAAAACAGCAAAAAACGGGGATTGGTACACCTGATTGCTTACCCATAGGCTCGTGTGGACAATTGTTCTTAAAATTAGTGTTCATCGTGATGTGACACATTAAACGAATTGGTTTGGAAAACAGCAAAAACGGGGCTCGGCACACCTGATTGCTCGTGTGGACAATTGTTCCTAAAATTAGTGTTCACCATCATGTAACATACTGGACGAATCAGGGGGGATTGGTACCCCTGCTCGCCGATTCGATTCAGTGAGAAAACGCTACGCAGAGAAGAGGGATCGCGTTGGTCGTTCAATTAGTGTAGTTTGGGTTAACCTTGTTTAACTTTAATAGTTTAGCTTAGCATAGTTTTGTTTAGACTTAGTCTCATTCTCAGTCTCAGTCTCTCAGTCTCTGTCTATCTCAGTCTCTGCCTATCTCAGTCCCTGTCTGTCTGTCTTAGTCCCTGTCTGTCTGTCTTAGTCTCTGTCTGTCTCAATCTCTGTCTGTCTCAGTCTTCGTCTGTCTCAGTCTTCGTCTGTCTCAGTCTCCGTCTGTCTCAGTCTCCGTCTGTCTCAGTCTCTGTCTGTCTCAGTCTCTGTCTGTCTCAGTCCCTGTCTGTCTCAGTCCCTGTCTGTCTGTCTGTCTCAGTCTCTGTCTGTCTCAGTCTCTGTCTCAGTCTCTGTCTGTCTCAGTCTCTGTCTACTTCAGTCCCTGTCTCAGTCTCTGTCTGTCTCAGTCTCTGTCTGTCTCAGTCTCTGTCTGTCTCAGTCTCTGTCTGTCTCAGTCTCTGTCTGTCTCAGTCTCTGTCTGTCTGTCTCAGTCTCTGTCTGTCTCAGTCTCTGTCTGTCTCAGTCTCTGTCTGTCTCAGTCTCTGTCTGTCTCAGTCTCTGTCTGTCTCAATCTCTGTCTGTCTCAGTCTTCGTCTGTCTCAGTCTTCGTCTGTCTCAGTCTCCGTCTGTCTCAGTCTCCGTCTGTCTCAGTCTCTGTCTGTCTCAGTCTCTGTCTGTCTCAGTCCCTGTCTGTCTCAGTCCCTGTCTGTCTGTCTGTCTCAGTCTCTGTCTGTCTCAGTCTCTGTCTCAGTCTCTGTCTGTCTCAGTCTCTGTCTACTTCAGTCCCTGTCTCAGTCTTTGTCTGTCTCAGTCTCTGTCTGTCTCAGCCTCTGTCTGTCTCAGTCTCTGTCTGTCTCAGTCTCTGTCTGTCTCAGTCTCTGTCTGTCTGTCTCAGTCTCTGTCTGTCTCAGTCTCTGTCAGTCTCAGTTTCTGTCTCAGTCTCAGTTTCTGTCTCAGTCTCAGTCTGTCTCAGTCTCTGTCTGTCTCAGTCTCTGTCTGTCTCAGTCTCTGTCTGTCTCAGTCTCTGTCTGTCTCAGTCTCTGTCTGTCTCAGTCTCTGTCTGCCTCAGCCTCTTTCTATTTCAGTCTCTGTCTCAGTCTCAGTTTGTCTCAGTCTCTGTCTGTCTCAGTATCTGTCTATCTCAGTCCCTGTCTGTCTGTCTCAGTCTCTGTCTGTCTCAGTCTCTGTCTGTCTCAGTCTCAGTTTGTCTCAGTCTTAGTTTGTCTCAGTCTCAGTTTGTCTCAGTCTCAGTTTGTCTCAGTCTCAGTTTGTCTCAGTCTCAGCCTGTCTCAGTCTCTCTGTGTCTGTCTGTTTCTGTCCATGTAGCCTTAGTTTTATTCTCAGTCTTAGTCTTGCTGTCAGTTATCAATTCAGATTTAATTTAATTTAATTCAATTGAGGTTAGGATCGTGCATCACTATGTGGAAATGTTTGACGGCGTGGGACCCACTCACCTGCAACAACAAGGTCCTTGTAATAGACGACTTGTAGCTTCCACAACGAAGCAATTAGTAGCAGGAATGGACACAGAGTGCAAGCGGACCACGACAAAAGTGACGCAATTAATCAATCACCTGCCGAGGCCCAACACTCCAAGATGTCGGCCATATGGCCAGCTCGCACCCCGTTTTCATTACGTGTTGCTGTTGTTCTTGTTCTTGTTCTTCTTGTTTCCTTATTTCTTCTTCATCTTAATTTAGGTATTATTGTCACTTTTATTGTTATCATTATTGTTGACATTATTACTGTTATTATCATTACAATCATTACTATTATTATTGTTGTTATTATTATTATCATCATTTTTATTATCACCATCGTCATTATTATAATTACCATTATTACCATCATCACCATCATCATCACCATCATCGTCATCATCATCGTCATCATCATCGTCACCATCATCGTCATCATCATCGTCATCATCATCATCGTCATCATCATCGTCATCGTCATCATTATCGTCATCATTATCATCATTATCATCATTATCAGCATTATCATAATTAGCTAGCGTGGTTAACTTCCCATGGAGTTTGACCGGATTGACTAAAATCGCCTGGTGGCAGTCTGGATTAAGTCAAGAGTAGAAAGAAGATTAATCGAGAGAATTAACCCTTAACCTGCTTAAAGAGGATTAACCTCAACTGAATAAAATCACTTGGATAAGGGAAGGTGATGTTGAAAAAAAAAAGTTAATCGAAAACTTAAAACTTATTCAAAAAAGGTTAATTGAAATATTTGAATCATATTTAAAGAAATCAATTTAATGTGGTGACCCTTCGTAATCATGTCGTTCTTTTACTCCTTCCGTGTTATCAAATGTTTGATTAACTAAGTGACTGATTGACTGATTGATTAATTCATTGATTGATTGTGAGATTAATTTGTCATCGGGAGAGATCACTGACAGCGTGGAGGCTGTGATGGGGGGAGGGGGGGGAGAGGGGGAAGAGGGGAAGGTGAGGAGGTAGGAGAGGAGGATTGGGGAAGGGGTGAGGGGAAAGAGGTGAGGGGAAAGGGGTGAGGGGGAAGGGGGTGAGGGGGAAGGGGGTGAGGGGGAAGGGAATGAGGGGGAAGGGAATGAGGGGGAAGGGGGTGAGGGGGAAGGGGGTGAAGGGGAAGGGAATGAGGGGGAAAGGGGTGAGGGGGAAAGGGGTGAGGGGGAAGGGGGTGAGGGGGAAGGGGGTGAGGGGGAAGGGGGTGAGGGGGAAGGGGGTGAGGGGGAAGGGGGTGAGGGGGAAGGGGGTGAGGGGGAAGGGGGTGAGGGGGTGAGGGGGAAGGGGGTGAGGAGGAAGGGGGGAAGGTAAAGGGTGTGAGGGGGAAGAGGGTGAGGGGGAAGAGGGTGAGGGGGAAGGGGGTGAGGGGAAAGGGGGTGAGGGGGGTGAGGGGGAAGGGGTGAGGGGGAAGGGGGTGAGGGGGAAGGGGGTGAAGGGGAAGGGGTAAGGGGGAAGGGGGGTGAGGGGAAAGGGGATGAGGGGGAAGGGAGTGAGGGGGAAGGGGGTGAGGGGGAAGGGGGTGAGGGGGAAGGGGGTGAGGGGGAAGGGAGTGAGGGGGAAGGGGGTGAGGGGAAAGGGGATGAGGGGGAAGGGAGTGAGGGGGAAGGGGGTGAGGGGGAAGGGGGTGAGGGGGAAGGGAGTGAGGGGGAAGGGGGTGAGGGGGAAGGGGTGAGGGGGAAGGGGGGGTGAGGGGGAAGGATGTGAGGGGGAAGGGGTGAGGGGGAAGGGGGTGAGGGGGAAGGGGGTGAGGGGAAGGGGGTGAGGGGAAGGGGGCGAGGGGAAGGGGGTGAGGGGAAGGGGTGAGGGGGAAGGGGGTGAGGGGGAAGGGGTGAGGGGGAAGGGGGTGAGGGGGAAGGGGTGAGGGGGAAGGGGGTGAGGAGGAAGGGGTGAGGGGGAAGGGGGTGAGGGGGAAGGGGTGAGGGGAAAAGGGAGGAATAAGGGAAAGAGGACGAGGGGGAGGAAAGAGGGAGATATGGAGTGGGGGAGAGGTGGAATGGGGGAGAGGGGAAGAGGGGGTGAGAAGGGGAGAGAGAAGGGAAAGGGGGAGAGAGGAAAAGGGGGAGAGGTGGGAAGGTGGAGAGAGAAAAAGGGGGGAAAGGAAAGAGGTGGAGATGAAAGCTGGGAGAGAGGAGGGGGAGAGGAGGGGAGAGGAGGAGGAGGAGGAGGAGGAGGAGGGGAAGGGGGAAGGGGGAAGGAGGAAGTGGAGAAGGGGACGAGGAGAAGGAGGATAGGAGGATAAAGAGGAGGAGGAGGATAAGGAGGAGGAGGAGGAGGATAAGGAGGAGGAGGAGGAGGAGGAGGGGGAAAGCGAGAGGAAGAGGTGAGGAGGAGAGGAGGATGAGGAGAAGGGGAGGAGAAAGAGGAGGAGGAGGATAAGTAAGAACAGGAGGAGGAGGGGGGCAAAGAGGAGGAGGAGGACAAAGAGGAGGAGGACAAAGAGGAGGAGGAGGATAAAGAGGAGGAGGAGGAGGGGGGAAAGCGAGAGGAAGAGGTGAGGAGGATGAGGAGAAGGGGAGGAGAAAGAGGAGGAGGAGGATAAGTAGGAACAGGAGGGGGAGGGGGAGGCGAG
This sequence comes from Oratosquilla oratoria, assembly GCF_046742065.1. Taxonomy (NCBI): domain Eukaryota; kingdom Metazoa; phylum Arthropoda; class Malacostraca; order Stomatopoda; family Squillidae; genus Oratosquilla; species Oratosquilla oratoria. The sequence goes on along the minus strand of NC_134788.1, from coordinate 1,138,839 downwards.
AGGAGGAGGGAAGAGGAGGAGGAGGTAAGGGGAGGAGGTGAGAGGAGGAGGGGGTAAGAGGAGGAGGAGGATAAGTAGGAACAGGAGGGGGAGGGGGAGGCGAGAGGAGGAGGTAAGGGGAGGAGGTGAGAGGAGGAGGGGGTAAGAGGAGGAGGTGAGAGTAGATGAGAGGAGGAGGTGAGAAGAGGAGGAAAGAGGAGCAGGAGGAGGAGGTAAGATGAGGAGGTGAGAGAAGGAGGGGTAAGAGGAGGAGGTGAGAGGAAGAGATGAGAGGAGATGAGAGATGTGAGGAGGAGATAAGAGGAGGAAAGAGGAGCATGGAAGAGGGGGAGGAAGAGGGGAGAGCAGGAGGAAAAGGAGAGGGCGGAGGAGAAAGAGGAGGGGATAAAGAGGAGGGGATGAGGAGGAAGGGGAAGAGGACGTGAGAGGAAGTAAGAGGAGGAGGTGAGAGGATGAGATGAGAGGAGGAGGTGTGAGGGGGAAGAGGGTGAGGGGGAAGGGGGTGAGGGGGAAGGAGGTGAGGGGGAAGGGGGTGAGGGGGAAGGGGGTGAGGGGGAAGGGGGTGAGGGGGAAGGGGGTGAGGGGGAAGGGGGTGAGGGGGAAGGAGGTGAGGGGGAAGGGGGTGAGGGGGAAGGGGGTGAGGGGGAAGGGGGTGAAGGGAAAGGGGGTGAGGGGGAAGGGTGTAAAGGGAAAGGGGGTGAGGGGGAAGGGGGTGAGGGGGAATTGTGTGAGGGGGAAGGGGGTGAGGGGGAAGGGGGTGAGGGGGAAGGGGGTGAGGGGGAAGGGGGTGAGGGGGAATGGGTGAGGGGGAAGGGTTTGAGGGGGAAGGGGGTGAGGGGGAATGGGTGAGGGGGAAGGGGGAAGGGGGTGAGGGGGAAGGGGGAAGAGGGTGAGGGGGAAGGGGGTGAGGGGGAATTGTGTGAGGGGGAATTGTGTGAGGGGGAAGGGTGTGAGGGGGAAGGGGTGAGGGGGAAGGGGTGAGGGGGAAGGGGTGAGGGAGAAGGGGTGAGGGGGAAGCGTGTGAGGGGGAAGGGTGTGAGGGGGAAGGGGTGAGGGGGAAGGGGTGAGGGGGAAGGGGGAAGGGGGTGAGGGGGAAGGGGTGAGGGGGAAGGGGGTGAGGGGGAAGGGGGTGAGGGGGAAGGGGGTGAGGGGAAGGGGGTGAGGGGGAAGGGGGTGAGGGGAAAGGGTGTGAGGGGAAAGGGGGGTGAGGGGGAAGGGGCGTGAGGGGGAAGGGGGTGAAGGGGAAAGGGGGTGAGGGGGAAGGGGGTGAGGGGGAAGGGGTGAAGGGGAAGGGGGTGAGGAGGAAGGGGGTGAGGGGGAAGGGGGTGAGGGGGAAGGGGGTAAGGAGGAAGGGGGTGAGGAGGAAGGTGGTGAGGGGGAAGGGGGTAAGGAGGAAGGGGGTGAGGGGGAAGGGGGTGAGGGGGAAGGGGGTGAGGGGGAAGGGGTGAGGGGGAAGGGAGTGAGGGGGAAGGGGGTGAGGGGGAAGGGGGTGAGGGGTGAAGGGTGTGAGGGGGAAGGGGGTGAGGGGAAAAGGGAGGAATAAGGGAAAGAGGACGAGGGGAGGAAAGAGGGAGATATGGAATGGGGGAGAGATGGAATGGGGGAGAGGGGAAGAGGGGGTGAGAAGGGGAAGAGGGGGTGAGAAGGGGAGAGAGAAGGGAAAGGGGGAAAGGGGGAGAGAGGAAAAGGGGAGAGGTGGGAAGGTGAAGACGAAAAAAGGGGGGAAAGGAAAGTGGTGGAGGTGAAACCTGGGAGGGGGAGGGGAGGGGAGGGGGGAGGAGGGGAAGGGGGAAGGAAGAAGGGGAGAAGGGGAGAAGAGGACGAGGAGGAGAAGGAGAAGGAGGATAGGAGGATAAAGAGTAGGAGGAGGATAAAGAGGAGGAGGAGGACAAAGAGGAGGAGGATAAAGAGGAGGAGGAAGAGGGGAGAGGAGGAGGGGGAGGAGAAAGAGGGGAGAGGGGGAGGAGAAAGAGGGGAGAGGAGGAGGAGGAGGAGAAAGAGGGGAGAGGAGGAGGAGGAAGGGGAAAAGGAGGAGGAGATGAAAGGAGGAGGGGAGAGGAGGAAGGGGAGGAGGAGGAGGAGAAAAAAGAGGAGTATGGGGGAGGAGAAAGAGGAGGGTGAGGAAGAAAGGGAGGAGGAAGATGAGGGTGAGGAGAAAGGAGAGGAAATGACATAGTAATGGCGACGGCATTTGTCTTCTTCGTTTTCTTGCTTACCAAAGTCTTTCTCGTTATTTACCTCCAAGGACTGAATTTTAACTATTTCTCTCTCTCTCTCTCTCTCTCTCCTCTTTTAATTCGTCTCGTCACCGTCTGATTAACTTCTTTAATTGTGACTCTAATCGAGGACATGAATCTGCTGCTTTGCATTTCCCTTTGGCGGCGGCAGGAAATGTCGCCTCCGTTTCTGCTTCTTTGTCTTTGTCTTCGTCCTCATCTTTCTTCGTCTTCTTTCTTATTCTCTTCCTTCTACTTCTTCTTCTTTCTCCTTTTTGTACTTCTTTGTTTCTTTTTCTTAATTACACCAATTCATGGTATATTTTAGAAGTGCACACCTACGTATTTAGCATTAGAAAATTAGATATTAATTTTAACTTATAATACATCAACATAATATATGTTTTTCTTGGCAGGAATCAATAACTGAAATAGTTGCTGAAAGCGATACACTAACGACTGGAGCCGCAGCAACTAATTGAGAAGCTATCCTTATTTTGACAGATGCAGAGGTCAAAGAAGTGCATGCGATGACAACGACCCTGATGACCTCTAGAATTACAGGTACTGCATTACTAAATGCAGGTTAGGTTAGGTAGAATAGGTAAGGTTAGGTTAGAATAGGTGATTTTATGATAGTTTAATTTCTTCGTCCACCACATTTACCAAAACAAAGATGGCATCTCAAGCATTCATCATGGCTCTATTCGTTTGTGTATCGCTTTTGGCAACTTTTTTCAGTTATTGATTTCTGCCAAGAAAAATGTACATTTGTTAATGTATTATAATTCATAAAATTAATATTAAACTTTCTGATACTATATCACATAGGCGTGCACTTCTAAAATTTACCCAATTTATTCCTCTGTACAATAGAGAAATGAAGGATCTGATCCGTGTTACCTTCTAGTTATCACTTTCAAGTTTCAATACATAGCACTGATAACGATATCTAACTAATATATATTCTAGTTACCTAGGACTGAAACTGGGGCTTCGTCATTCCAACTTAGGTTCAATCCTAGGTTGTGACTAATAGTATGTATAGGGTTCTATTCCAGTATCATGCAAACACATTTTCATTTCATTCTGTTTTGCAATTGAAAGATCTATTTTTTCTATGGAATTGTTATCTCATATTAGGTTTCATTACATTAGATGATTAGGAGCTGTTGGACAACACAAGTTTCGTATTAAATATCCATATTTGCATGATTCTAGGATCTTACCCATAATGGTTATTACTATGATATCACTATACATTATATTAGTGGTTATGCCATCTGTCCAAAACTTATTTTTCAATTATACGGATATGAAAATGCATCCGCATGTAACCCTATGTCAGTGAATTGGTAATTTCTAGAAATAAGGCACATTGCTTTAGATATAAGGCACATTGCTTTATCATACTATACCTGCATAGCAATTGCATATTTTTATAAGTTTTATCTGTGTTCTCTTTGACATATACATACCTTTTCATGACTTTAAATTACAGAAATATGTGTTGCCTGTTGACATGGAAGTGTATTTATATTTATAACCAGAAATATAACACAAATTGTAAATAGAATTCAAGAGCCTGTTATACTGGAAATACTATCATTATAACTTTACAAATGATAAAAACTGTAATAAACCCACAACATGACATGCCCCGTCATAATGGGGATCAGCTGATACTTATACTACGCCCTTCTCCAAAATAGATCACATGTATTTACTATCATGGTTATATTTTTTCATAATGTTACTTCATACCTTTCTGACACTCCTTCTCCTGCATGCTGGTTGGTGTTTCTTTAACGATAACCACTCTGGTTATTCAGTTAATCCATATCTGAACACCTGTCTTCCTGTCTAAAGGTGCGCAATGACATTTGTTTACTACAATCATCCGTTTACTTAATACTGGCATCGACTTCAACTTCTAGCAGAATTGTTCACGGACTAGCGCGTTTATATTCAAAATTTTGATTACTAACTATATATCTCTTTATATTATACTTAGTAATCTTATCTAGTAAAACAGACAAAAGCATTTTTTTGCTAGTCATTCGAATCAATATCGCCCAGGTATAGAGAACATCGGTTTGCCAACCAGGCTATTCAAAACAAAAAAAATCTTATCTACAGTATTGTCCGACAGCTCTGCGATAGCGAATAACTCAAACTGACAATAGAAACAACGGCACATTAGTGGAAACTAACTGAATATAGATTATTTCTAATAATGTACGTTTACGTATCTCTTCGTGGGAATAACATAATATTTGTAAAGAAATTATTTTAATTATAACCTCGACGTTTTGCAACATTGCATTAAGCACTTACTCGTTTCTGGTTATCAGTGACACACCTGCATGAGATATAACAAACTTGAATAAAATCAAACGAATGAAAAAATCCAATTTCAGTGATTTGATATATGGGAAGGTATGCAATATGAGAAAGTTAAAGGTAAATGTGGGTAAAAGTAAGGCGATAAGATGTGCAAATGTGGAGGGTGGCAGTGATTTGGAAGTCTAAGAAGACAGAGGCTAGAGGAGGAAGTGGATAGCTCTAAGTATTTGGGGTCACATATGGCAGGGAAGGGAGGAGTAGAGGTGGAGGTAAATTGTAAATTGAGAGAAGCAAGTAAATGCCTTGGGGGATTAAAAGTGCTATGAGAAATAGACAATTGGGAATGGATGCAAAGAGGAGATTGTATGAAAAGATGATTGTGCCGATGGCATTGTATGGAGCAGACTTGGAATTTAAAAGAGACAGAGAGGAAAAATTTAATCATGTTTGAGATTAAATACCTGAGAGGTATGGTAGGGGTTACTAAGTTGGATAGAGTGAGAAACTAGGAGGTGAGGAGGAGAGCGAGAGTGGAAAGGGAGATAGCATATAGAGCTTATGAAACACTATTGGGATGTTTTGGACAAATGGTAAGAATGTGTGATGAAAGATTAGTAAAAGAGGTGTGGAAGGCAGAGGTGGAGGGAGTGAACTTGAGTGGACGACCAAGGATGAGATGGATGGGTGGGGTGTTGGGGAGCTGAGCTAGAGAGTAATGCCTGTTGAGCAAGAAGGCGAGAGTCAGTAGAAAAAGAGGGATGGGGGTAGAGTGTGCATATGTATGAATAATATTTTGACGCAGCCCGAAGGGATTTCTCCCCGTCTTCTCTTTTTCTGCCTAAGAGGAAGGAGAGAGATTGTCGCCGATTAAGTGAAGCGGCCTTGCTGTTGACGTACTGCCTCTTGCTGCATTGCGTTTGACCCAGAGCAGTTGATGGATGCAGGGATGACCCATCGTCCATAAGAAGCTGGGATGGGAGCGGTGGAGCGGGTGGGGGAAGGAAGTGAAATAGGTGGGAATAGATACGTGCCTCTGATTTGGCTACCTCCCTTAAAAAGGGGAAAAAGCTCTGGGTATATATATATATATATATATATATATATATATATATATATATATATGTATGTATATATGTATATATATATATATATATGTGTTGATAAATTGTTTAAGACAAATGAGAGAGTGATAGGTGGGGAAGGGTAAACGAAGATGGGCTAAGAATACATTTATTGTTCTTACGTTTCGGTTATTATAACCTTCCTCAGAGAACTTGTTACAGAACATCTTGGTCACAATATTTATACCCGTAGTGGGGGAACTTGTGAAGCTTCGAGTGTCAGGTTTTTTCTAGCGCATAAAGCAGCCAGTCTCTTAATAATTAATGCGCTAGAAAAAACCTGACACTCGAAGCTTCACAAGTTCCCCCACTACGGGTATAAATATTGTGACCAAGATGTTCTGTAACAAGTTCTCTGAGGAAGGTTATAATAACCGAAACGTAAGAACAATAAATGTATTCGTAGCCCATCTTCGTTTACCCACCTATCACTCTCTCATATATATATATATATATATATATATATACTTATATATATATATATGTATGTATATGTATATATATATATATATATATATATATATACATATATATATATATATTTGGATGATGGAGAACATAAACACAGGGGAAGGCTCGGAACCCTAAACGCTCTAACGTTTCGTTCGCGTAGAACTTCTTCAGAGAGTGTATGTAGAACTGCAATTGAAGTTTATGTACTAAATCTAATTATCTTTTCGGACACTTGGGAAAGGTCGTTTTTCTGGCGTGTTTTAGAATTAAAATACTAGTTTCTTTAACTAAATTGATAAACCCTCCTCGATGATTCGATGAATTATTAGTAGAAATATATGCTGATTCAACCATTCTTCTAGTGAATTTATCAAAACCTTTATGTAGCACTTCAGCTTCTCTCCAGTTTGGTAAATGATCGAATTTTTCTGCATGAACTACTAAAGAATTAGATGTCCTATGTGCTTTTATGTCGTTTTTATGTTCATAAATTCTTTTTTCTAATCCCCTTGACGATTCGCCATAATAAGCCATTGAGCAACTATTGCACGGGATTTTGTATACGACGCTGTTTTCGGAATTGGTTCTCTTTTCAGAAGTCTTTATTAATCGTCAAGGGGATTAGAATAAAGAGAAAAAAAGAAAAAAAAAAGAATTTATGAACATAAAAACGACATAAAAGCACATAGGACATCTAATTCTTTAGTAGTTCATGCAGAAAAATTCGATCATTTACCAAACTGGAGAGAAGCTGAAGTGCTACATAAAGGTTTTGATAAATTCACTAGAAGAATGGTTGAATCAGCATATATTTCTACTAATAATTCATCGAATCATCGAGGAGGGTTTATCAATTTAGCTAAAGAAACTAGTATTTTAATTCTAAAACACGCCAGAAAAACGACCTTTCCCAAGTGTCCGAAAAGATAATTAGATTTAGTACATAAACTTCAATTGCAGTTCTACATACACTCTCTGAAGAAGTTCTACGCGAACGAAACGTTAGAGTGTTTAGGGTTCCGAGCCTTCCCCTGTGTTTATGTTCTCCATCATCCAAATAATTTGTCTAAAAATACTTTATATATATATATATATATATATTTATATATACATATATATATATATGTATATATATATATATATATATATATACTGTATATATATACAGTGGCCGTAAAATAATGTTGACATTTAGGATTTTAGGACAATAAAAATCAAAAGTAGTACTTACTGGCCTTTTATTTCAACTTTGGTGCTATACTTAATATTTTGACATGTTACCCTTGTTCTTGATAACCATCTGGATCCTTCTGGGCATCGGATTGGCAAGTTCGATAAAGAAGGTGGCGTCCATTGTCACCCACTCCTTCTTCAGGACAGGGATGCTTATGGGTCACGACTTTTCCAGCTTGTTTTTCGACTGGTTCCAGGCATTTTCAATAGGGTTTAGGTCAGGGGAGTTACCTGGCCACTCCAAAACACTAATGCTATGATCAGAAAGGAACTTTTTCACTGCATTGGACCTGTGAGAGGAAGCACCATCATGCATGAAGTGGTCACACTCATGAATATCCCAGAAAGTGATAATGTAATCCCTCAAAACCTCAATATAGTTGTTTGCTTTCGTTGTCACATTTGTGGGGAGAAAGTAGAGTCCACCCCTGTCCTTTTTTCAACTAAAGGCACCCCACACCATCACACTGTCTGAATAAATGAATAATTTAGCAAATGAATAGATGAATAAGTAGATTCATAAATAAATAGCTAATAAATAGATAAACGAATAAACATAATTCCAGCTCGGTGAAGTTATCATGTTTTTCACTACGATGAGTAGTTTGAATTCTCGTTCAATTTAAATTTAAATGTCTAATTTTATCACCGTTAGGCTGCCTAAAGAAGTCTACAGCACGTACAGGGTGGCTGCGTTACATAAATCATGTCTACATTGAGATGACGTGGATAGACTGGTTATCTACCATGTGATTTTCAGGGCTGCATCTGATATCTACGACTAAAAGAGAAAAGGTATTACCAACTGGGGTACTGTCGTAGTGTGTATTTATTGATTGTTTGCAATATGACTAGCAGGAACGATCACAGAAAGGATCTTCAGCATTTTGTTGGCTTCAGTTGCATACCTGTCAAGCTACGGTGGTGTCTTCCCGTAATATTTTGCGCTAAATACCATAAGTTTGTGTATAAAACGGTAATTAAACCATAAGAAAACTATATATATATATATATGTATATATATATATATATATATATATACATACATATATATATATATATATATATATATATATATATATATTTTTACTGAAGAAGACCGAGTCGGTCATATATATATATATATATATATATATATATATATATATATATATATATATATTTATATATTTGTGATTCAATATTTATTTGTTTCAAAACAAATGCAGAACGTAAACACATGACACAGTATTCACATCACATAATGAAAAGCAGTACTGTTTACAAAAAGGGAATTTATTTCAAATTGTTTAAAACAAACACATTGAAAACACATCATATACGGAGAAAAAGCGTAAGATTTTCAATTTACACAGTAAGACTTGAATATCATAGAAACCACGTAAGACTTACGCAAAAAACGTAAGACTGGGCAGGTATGCAGTTGACTTGGATGGAGTTGGTTGACATACTAGTTATTACAGTTCCTACGCTTTCTCAACCTTCAATCACAACCCAATGGAAAGAAAGAAAGTGACACGAAGTCCAGAGTTGCTCAAGGTTAGGAAGGATACTGTACCCCGCACCCTTTGCCCTCAGTGTTCTGACTGCCAAAGTAAATAGCCAGTCACTAGTAGCCGTTGGAATCGAACCCAGGACTGGGTTTTTACGGATTACAAAGGCGGAGCATGCCAACAGGAGACCTTTTGGTTCATAACTAGGTCGGATGCGAAAGAAGTATACATAGTAATGATAGGTTAAAATAAAATAAAATAAATAGAATATAAATTATAATAATCTAAATAACAATAGATAAAATAAATAAATGCATAGGTATAGTTAAATAATAAACAAACAGGTAAATAGTAAATGATAATAAATTGGCAGATAAATGATAATAAATGAAAATCAAGCAAATAATAAACAAACGGAAGGGGACGGAAACCAACGCGCCAAAACGATAAAAGGACACTTGGCGGCATTCTGAAGGAAATCTAGCATAATCTTGGTCAGGGATATCCCTATGGGACTTATTTATAATTTACTTTATTCTATAATTAATTTATTTATTAATTAATTTTCATTTATTTATTAATTAATTTGTTTATCGTTTATTTATTCATTTGTTTGTTGGCTCACTTGTTAAGAATATAAGAATGAAGGAGACTGTAAGAGACCATAAGGCCTACACTAGGCAGTTCCATGTCCATTACTTGTTAAGAATATATGAAGGAAACTGTAAGAGACCATAAGGCCTACACTAGGCAGTTCCATGTCCATTACTTGTTAAGAATATATGAAGGAAACTGTAAGAGACCATAAGGCCTACACTAGGCAGTTCCATGTCCATTACCACCTATCGTCCCCATTCATAAAGTTATCTAACCTTTTCTTAAAACAACCGATAGATTCAGCGTTCACTACATGATTACTAAGTCTATTCCATTCGTTGACCACTATATATGTAAACCAGTTTTTGCCTATTTCATTCTCAAATCTAAATTTGCCCAATTTAAATCCATAACTGCGAGTCATGCCCCTGCTGTCTTAATATGATGACCTTGCCTGTATTACCCTTCTTAAATCCCTCAAACTACTTGAACAGCTTAATTGGGCCTATCCTTTCCTTATTCTATTTATCTATTTATCTATTTTTTCTGCAAAGATGAAAGAAGCCCTTTGGGCTGTATCTCGCTTGTTATTTATTTATTTATCTATATATGTACTTATTTGCTTGTTTATTTACCAATTTATTAATTGATTGATTGATCTACCTATTTATTCACTTATCTATCTATTTTTCTATCTATTATTGTATTTATTTATTCACTCTTTCATTTATTTATTTATGTATCTATTTATCTATACTATTTTTTCATAACACATTGTGATTTAGTTATTTATACATGATAGACTTGCTAAACAACGCATGACTAACAGTTTTTTTATTTTTTTATTTATTGTTTGGCAGGAATTCCGAAGTCTTCATTAAGTGTTGGGAAAAGCGGTCTTGAATTCCCGTATCCCTTTCGTGACTTTGTAAAATAGTCTGTAGACAGCCAGAGGGATATATTGATCAAGATGAGAAGGGTCGTTCAGAGGCTAAGCAAGTGTTTTTAACTTTGGGCGGAAGATGTGTCGGGTTCTTCAGATTTTTTCTTTTTTATTTATCTATTTTTTAAGCAAATATCTCTGATGGGGAGATGATTTGGCTCCTTCAGAGGCTGTTCGAGATTTTTTTTTTTTTTTTTTTTTTTTTTTTTTAGTCTAGGGCCCCAAAGGTCCAGAATCCCGAGAGTCCTCTTGGTCTGGCTACGTTTTTTTTATATAATGACACAGAATTATCGTGTCCAACAAGGTGGTGGAGACGTCTTGCAGAAAAACGCCGTACATCCAGACCCAAGACCATCGTTACGCCGAGGCCAAAACGTTACTTTGGCGAGCGGCAGACGATTTTATTCCTCTGAGAGGAGCCCCAAACAATGAATCGATCAACTCATACCTTACCTCGAAATCTTCGAGGTTGCATACGATTGATCGAGTCATCCTCGGGGCTCCCCTCAGCTGAATAAAATCCTCGACTGCTCTCCGTTTCCGTGAGGGCCTCCATAGAGGACATGGTCGGACTTCGATGATGGCTATCGTCTCCACGATCTCCCTGATCTCTTCTTTGTCGTCATCTCTTGCAGATGACCACTCAAGAGCTCCTTGAGTTGTTGTTGGAGCTCTTCGGGGTTCAGGACCATTGGAGGATCTTCTGGAACTTTCTTAGTTCCTTCCCCGGGGATTTCCCGCTCGGGGTCGCGAAGTCCTGGTCCTTCTTCAAAAATCACTCCCCAGTCATCCGAGCGGTGGTTGGCGCAGGTATACGCCGAGGCTCTAGGAAACGGTCTTCCCAGATAGACTCGCTAGTTACCACAGGGTTAACCACGTTATAACCGTACACACACACACACACACACACACACACACACACACACACACACACACACACACACACACACACACACACACACACACACACACACACACACACACACACACACACACACACACACACACACACACACACACACACACACACACACACACACACACACACACACACACACACACACACACACATATATATATATATATATACATACACACACGTATATATATATATATATATATATATATATATATATATACGTATATATATACATATATATATATATATATATATATATATATATATATATATATATATATATATGTGTGTGTGTGTGTGTGTGTGTGTGTGTGTGTGTGTGTGTGTGTGTGTGTGTGTGTGTGTGTGTGTGTGTGTGTGTGTGTGTGTGTGTGTGTGTGTGTACGAACCATTCAATAAAGTCATTACTTTTTAATAACTTACCAAACCTATAGGAACTTTTACTAAATAAAGGTATACATCTAATATTTTTTCGTTATAGTGTTTATTGATTTAGATAGAATAATAGCTATGAACCTCAATATGATTTCCACTATTATCAACAAGAATAGTAAGTCTTTCTCTGTACTCCAGTTCAGGTTTATGTCTAATAGTAACTGTAATTTCACTGAAAGCTAGTTCAATTTTCATTTTGAGGTCATTAAGGACGAGCTGAATTCTTGTCCCTACTCATTTCATTGCGGCTCGTCGTGTTGAAGAATGAGGATTATTCTCGAAATGTCTCTGAACAAGTGTTCTATTATCTGTAGCTTTCACTGAACATTTTATTTTTATTTTATCAATACACACACTGCCTTTCTCCATCAGCAGTCTATGCCATTTGTAAATACTGCTTTCGACTGGTGCTGATTTGTTAATCTTCTCTCTCTCTCTCTCTCTCTTTCTCTCTCTTTCTCGTTTTCTTTTTTTTTTTAGTCCATTCATACGAACTGGCGTATTTTGCTCTTCCAGTGGGTGACAAATCCATAGTAAAGTTTAGACAATTTCTAGAAAGAATACTGTTACTTTAAAAATCTAGTTCAAAAACAAAATTAAAGTGCATATTTATCACATAAAGAACTTGTTGAATCTAATAAAGAATAGTCATATGATATTTTTCCATGGTACCCACTTAGATGGGTCACAGGCTATACATATAAGATCAAAAGAACATAAAAATGAAGGAGACTGCAAGAGACCATAAGACACATTCAATAATATATATGTATATACATACACATATATATATAATATATATATATATATGTATATATATAATACACACACACACATATATATATATATATACATATATATATATATATATATATATATATATATATATATATATGTTCAACTTAAAACCCAATATCGGAAAACAAGATTTGAAAAGGTGAAGTACAAGAATATATACGCATTGAAAGGTACAGAACAAGGGGATAGGGAAAGAGACTCAGGTAACGTGCTATTGGTGAGGTGTACGCTCGTTATTAAATCCAGTGACATTTGGAAACAATTTGTTGTCTGCTAATGGTATTATGCTGTCAGTTGTCCACTGACCTTTTTGAGATGTTGTAGTTTGGGAAATATCTTATGAAGGAGGACTCTATTTTTTCCTTTTAAGATACAATTTGATTTGTAAAAGCAGGAACGACTGCAACAGCACTGTAGGAGAGAGGGCAAACGCAGAGTATGGGATCCAATATATCTTACGTTTCGCCCAAGCAGGGCTTCTTCAGAAATAACACAGTTGAGAAGCTTGCGGGGGGAAACAAACATAAAAATGGTTTACACATAATTTGTGTAAATTGCTTGTTACTTGGTTATTAAAATTGCGTTTGGCCTCTCTCCTTCAATTTGATTTATAAATTATATTAGCGTTTTCTCAATTTATATGGTGATCTTTAGTGTAAAAGTAAAGGAACGCTGCAGTTTTGTTGCGCGTATTTGTTTGACGGGGTTTTTGTGTTCCTTGATCCTGGTTGTGAGGAACATTCACCAATGTGTTACGACATTAGTTTACCCTTATTTACGCCCACGATGGAACCCTCTTCGCCTCTTCACCTCCTCCTCCTCCTCCTCCTCCTCCAAGAAGGACTCCGCGAGCCCGCCGACATCTGGAATCATCTCTCTTAGCCAGCAAGAGGATTCAGAATCGACACCAGTTTCTGAAGAATTGCTCAGAAAAACAAGTTTGTCAGAAATCCTTCGGATTCCACAAACATAATCACTTGGGCCACAGTTTCCCTTACTATGTGAGAGATTTTTTGAGGAACAAAGAAAGTTCCACAAGGTCCTCCAATGGTCCACAACAACCAAGAGCTCCAAGAACTTGCGGAGCTCATCAGGACTCATCGGGCGGAGAGGACGACGAAGAAGGGGCAAGGGAGATCGTGGAGACGAACTCCAGCACCCAAGTCCGACGATGCCCGTCAGCAGGTCCTCAAGGAAAAGGAGGAGGGCAGTCGAGGATTTTATTCAGCTGAGGGGAGCCCCGAGGATGAATGGATTAACCATATGCAACCTCGAAGGTTTCGAGGTAAGATATGAATTAATCCATTCATTCTTTGGGGCTCCCACTCAGAGGAATAAAATCATTTGCCGCTCGACAAGGTAGCGTTTTGGCCTCGGGAAACCCAGTGTACTGTGTCTGGACCCACAGCATATTTCTGCAAGGTGTCTCCACGACTGTGTAAAAAAAGAAAAGAAAAAAAAATCGAGTCACTGGACTCGGAAAAAAAAAAAGGGCTCGACTGGCCCCTAAAGCTCCTGGCTCATCTATATAAATATTCTTCTGGCCTGACAGGGACATCTAGAAAATTAAAGAAATCAAATGGAAGTACTTCCCATGTCTCCTCTTTTTCGGCTATTATAATAATAATAATAATAATAATAATAATAAAAAACGACGCCGAATAAGTTGTAAGAGATATCGTGGAGACAAACTCCAGCACTGATGTCACGAAGGTCTTCATGGAAACGAAGAAGGGCAGACGAGGATTTGGTTCAGCTGAGGGGAGACCCGAGGATGATTTGAGTAATCATATGCAACCACGAAGTTTTCGAGGTAACATATGAATTAATCAGTTCATTCTTTGGGGCTCCCACTCGGAGAAATAAAATTATTTGCCGTTCGCCAAAGTAGCGTTATAGCCTCGGCGAATCAACGCCTGGATCTACGGCGTGTTTTTGGAAGATGTCTCTACGATGATTCCGTGTCACAAGAGAGAGAAAAAGTGAGAGCTCTCAGGACTACAGACTCTCTGGAGGATAAGAAAAAAAAAAAAAAAAAAAAAGCTCCACCCGATTCTGACAGCCTCCGAAATCACAGAGACGATCTCGGGGGGAACCTGAGTTGGATTCCGCAAGACTTCGCCATATCCCGAAAGGCTTTGGCACACGACAGAAGAATGATATTGAAAACGAACTCCAACTCACTCTGACAGCCTCTAATGAATTCTGGCAGACTCTGAGAAACTGACAGACAGACAGACAAAGACGGCCACAACATATATAAGGTCATGGATAAAAGTAGAACGGATAATATATGTTTCACTGTGAATAATTTGGTAGAAAAGTTATTAGATTAGAAATCAGGTTAGACAGTGGAGGATATTAATCTTGCTGACAGCTGAAGCCGACACGAAGAAGAAGAAAAAGAAGACGATAGAGAGGATGAGGATGACATAGACGAAGAAGCATAAAAGGAGGAAGACAGAGACGAAGAAGAAAAAGGAAAATAGAAATAATAATGACAAAATATGTGAACGATCTAAGGGATCTACGAACAAACTTTTTGGTAGAGCAAACTAATGTGTATTATTGTTGCTGCTATCATCATCATCACCATCATTTTATCATTATTATTATTATTATTATTATTATTATTATTATTATTATTATTATTATTATTATTATTATTATTATTATTATTATTATTATTATTATTATTATTATTATTATTATTATTATTATTATTATTATTATTATTATTATTATTATTATCATTATTATTATTGTTATTATTATTATCATTATTATCATTATTATTATTAATAATAATATTATTCAGCTGAGGGCATAGCCCCGTGTTGAAGGGCTCAAGTGATTTCGAAGCTAC